>NC_132780.1:188929565-189238776 GCF_048418805.1 Vulpes vulpes
GAAACTCTCAAAGAAAGAAAAAGAAAGGAAATAAATGTCATTAATGAAATAGAAAACAAATATAAAATACAGTTTTAACAGATTCCATAAAAAGACTAATAAAGTTGATAAAGCTCTGAAACTTTGATCAAAAATAAGACAAAGCTCAAATAAATGACAATAGAAATTAGCATGGGAGAAAAAATGAGTTGTTACATATTTGAAAATATGATTAAGAGAATGCTAAAAACATTTTGTGCCTATTTTTTCTCATTTTATGTTGAAATACAGAAAAGTAGAGATCCTGACTTTTACTCCAAAATAATGTTTATGAAAATAAGAACAAATTCTAGTTGAAAAAAATAACATTATTACATGTATTAAAATCAATGATAATTAGGTAACATCACATGATTTATTCTATATTCACATTTTTTCCTTTTTTTGTTATTTATAATAGTTTTTCCACACTACTATTCACTCCAGATGATGATAGTTTTGTCCAACAAGTCTACGTCTATGATTTTTACTTAACCATCCCATTTTTTTATGACAGTAAAAATCCCCAACTTTCTCTGATTTTATAGTTTCTCTGCCTCATATTTCATTTTAATGATAAGATAAATACAAAAGATTAAGTAGATTAAATATTCTTAGTTCAAAACAACTTAGGTGGTGTGATATAATTCATACTGCATTATATAAGCACACATGTAATATGTGCCTCCTAGCATTACTAAAGCAAATATTAACCACTGGATTAGGATGATAATATCCTGCTCTCTCCATTAAAAGCATATTTTCTGCTTGTGATCAAAAAGTATTTTGCGGGGTCATAATTAGGTGCTAATAGAATTTCTATTTCTCTCACAATGAAACTTAATGGTTTTATTATAACTCGATAATACTTCTGGAACAAAAATTTCATTAGGTGTTGAAAAATGGTTTTCATATTATCTAACTTAAATTTTTTTAACCTTATGTTCTTTTCCATTGTAGAAATTCCATTAGAAAACAGGGACTTGGAGAGGAGGGGGCAAGATGGCAGAAGAGTATGTTCCCCAAGTCACCTGTCCCCACCAAATTACCTAGATAACTTTCAAATCATCCTGGAAACCTATGAATTCGGTCTGAGATTTAAAGAGAGAACTGCTGGAATGCTACAGTGAGAAAAGTTTGCGCTTCTGTCAAGTACAATTGTTTTTGGCCACTCTGCACTGAGCAAAATGACTAGAAGGGAAAACTCACCTCAAAAGAAAGAATCAGAAACAGTCCTCTCTCCCACAGAGTTACAAAATTTGGATTACAATTCAATGTCAGAAAGCCAATTCAGAAGCACAATTATAAAGCTACTGGTTGCTCTAGAAAAAAGCATAAAGGATTCAAGAGACTTCATGACTGCATAATTTAGATCCAATCAGGCAGAAATTAAAAATCAATTAAATGAGATGCAATCGAAACTAGAGATCCTAATGACGAGGGTTAACGAGGTAGAAGAATGAGTGAGTGACATAGAAGACAAGTTGATGGCAAGGAGGGAACTGAGAAAAAAGAGAAAAACAATGAAAAGATCATGAGGATAGGTTAAGGAAATAAATGACAGCCTCAGAAGGAAAAATCTACTTTTAGTTGGGGTTCCCGAGGGTGCAGAAAGGGCCAGAGGGCCAGAATATGTATTTGAACAAAACATAGCTGAAAACTTTCCTAACTTGTGAAGGTAAATAGGCATTAAGATCCAGGAAATGGAGAGATTCCCCCCCCTAAAATCAATAAAAACCACTCAACACCTCAACATTTAATAGTGAATCTTGCAAATTCCAAAGATACAGAGAAGATCTTTAAAGCAGCAAGAGACAAGAAATCTCTAACTTTTATGGGGAGAAATATTAGATTAACAGCAGACCTCTCCACAGAGACCTGGCAGGCCAGAAAGGGCTGGCAGGATATATTCAGGGCCCTAAATGAGAAGAACCTACAGCCAAGAATACTTTATCCAGCAAGGCTCTCAATCAGAATAGAAGGAGAGATAAAGAGCTTCCAAGATAGGCAGAAACTAAAAGAATATGTGACCACCATACCAGCTCTGCAAGAAATACTAAGGGGGATTCTGTAATAGAAAGAAGTCCAAGGGAACAATCCACAAAAACAGGGACTGAATAGGTATCATGATGACACTAAATTCATACCTTTCAATAGTAACTCTGAATGTGAATGGGCTTAATGACCCCATCAAAAGGTGCAGGGTTTCAGACTGGATAAAAAAGCAAGACCAATCTATTCGCTGTCTACAAGAGACTCATTTTAGACATAAAGACACCTACAGCCTGAAAATAAAAAGTTGGAGAACCATGTATAATCCAAATAGTCCTCAAAAGAAAGCACGGGTAGCCATCCTTATATCAGATAAATTAAAGTTTATCCCAAAGACTGTAGTAAGAGATGAAGAGGGACACTATATCATACTTAAAGGATCTATCCAAGAAGAGGACCTAACAATCATCAATATTTATGCCCCAAATGTGGGAGCAGCCAAGTATATCAATCAATAACCAAAGTTAAGACATACTTAGAATAATACTACACTTATACTTGGTGACTTGAATGTAGCATTTTCTACAATTGACAAATATTCTAAGCACAATATCTCCAAAGAAACAAGAGCTTTAAATGATACACTGGACCAGATGGATTTCACAGATATTTACAGAACTTTACATCCAAACACAACTGAATACACATTCTTCTCAAGTGCACATGGAACATTCTCCAGAATAGACCACATACTGGGTCACAAATCAGGTCTGAACTGATACCAAAAGATTGGGATCGTCCCGTGCATATTTTCAGACCATAATGCTTTAAAATTAGAACTAAATAACAGGAAGAAGTTTGGAAGGATTTCAAACACGTGGAGGTTAAGGACCATCCCCCTAAAAGATGAAAGGGTCAACCAGGAAATTAGAGAAGAATTAAAAAGATTCATGGAACTAATGAGAATGAAGATACAACCGTTCAAAATCTTTGCACAATCTCACAGAGGAAGACATGGACATGGCCAACATGCACATGAGAAAATGCTCTGCATCACTTGCCATCAGGGAAATACAAATCAAAACCACAATGAGATACCACCTCACACCAGTGAGAATGGGGAAAATTAACAAGGCAGGAAACCACAAATGTTGGAGAGGATGCGGAGAAAAGGGAACCCTCTTACACTGTTGGTGGGAATGTGAACTGGTGCAGCCACTCTGGAAAACTGTGTGGAGGTTCCTCAAAGAGTTAAAAATAGACCTGCCCTACGACCCAGCAAATGCACTGTTGGGGATTTACCCCAAAGATTCAGATGCAATGAAACACCGGGACACCTGCACCCCGATGTTTCTATCAGCAATGGCCACAATAGCCAAACTGTGGAAGGAGCCTCGGTGTCCATCGAAAGATGAATGGATAAAGAAGATGTGGTTTATGTATACAATGGAATATTACTCAGCAATTAGAAACGACAAATACCCACCATTTGCTTCAACGTGGATGGAACTGGAGGGTATTATGCTGAGTGAAATAAGTCAATCGGAGAAGGACAAACAGTGTATGTTCTCATTCATTTGGGGAATATGAATAATAGTGAAAGGGAATATAAAGGAAGGGAAAAGAAATGTTGGGAAATATCAGGAAGGGAGACAGAACATAAAGACTCCTAACTCGGGGAAACGAACTAGGGGTGGTGGAAGGGGAGGAGGGCGGGTGTTGGAGGGGAATGGGTGACGGGCACTGAGGTGGACACTTGATGGGATGAGCACTGGGTGTTTTTCTGTATGTTGGTAAATTGAACACCAATAAAAATTAATTAAAAAAATAAATAAATAAAAAAATAAAAGTATAAAAAAAAAATCTTTGCACAGCAAAAGCAGTCCTGAGGGGGAAATACATCGCAATACAAGCATCCATCCGAAAACTGGAAAGAACTCAATTACAAAAGCTAACCTTGCACCTAAAGGAGCTGGAGAAAAAACAGCGAATAGATTCTACACCCAGCAGAAGAAGCAGAGTTGATAAAGATTCGAGCAGAACTCAATGGAATAGAGACCAGAAGAACTGTGGAACAGATTAACAAAACCAGGAGTTGGTTCTTTGAAAGAATTAATAAGATAGATAAACCGTTAGCCAGCCTTATTAAAAAGAAGAGAGAGAAGACTCAAATTAATAAAATCATGAATGAGAAAGGAGAGATTACCACCAGTACCAAGGAAATACAAACGATCTTAAAAACTTATTATGAGCAGCTTTACACCAATAAATTAGGCAACCTAGAAGAAATGGCTGTATTTCTGGAAAACCAGCAGCTACCAAAACTGGAACAGGAAGAAATAGAAAACCTGAACAGGCCAATAATCAGGGAGGAAATTGAAGCAGTCATCAAAAACCTCCCAAGACACAAAAGTCCAGGGCCAGATGGCTTCCCAGGTGAATTCTATCAAACGTTTAAAGAAGAAACCATACCTATTCTACTAAAGCTTTTCAGAAATATAGAAAGAGATGGAGTACTTCCAAATTCATTCTATGAGGCTAACATCACCTTAATTCCAAAACCAGACAAAGACCCCATCAAAAAGGAGAATAATAGACCAATATCCCTGATGAACATGGATGCAAAAATTCTCAACAAGATCCTAGCCAATAGGATCCAACAGTACATTAAGAAGATTATTCACCATGACCGAGTGGGATTTATACCCGGGATGCAAGGCTGGTTCAACACTCATAAAGCAATCAATGTGATTGATCATATCAACAAGAGAAAAAACAAGAACCATATGATCCTCTCAATAGATGCAGAGAAAGCATTTGACAAAATACAGCATCCATTCCTGATCAAAACTCTTCAGAGTGTAGGGATAGAGGGAACATTCCTCAGCATCTTAAAAGCCATCTACAAAAATCCCACAGCAAATATCATTCTCAATGGGGAAGCACGAGGAGCCTTTCCCCTAAGATCAGGAACACGACAGGGATGTCCACTCTCACCACTGCTATCCAACACAGTACTAGAAGTCCTAGCCTCAGCAATCAGGCAACAAAAAGAAATAAAAGGCATTCACATTGGCAAAGAAGAAGTCAAACTCTCCCTCTTAGCAGATGACATGACACTGTACATGGAAAACCCAAAAGATTCCACCCCAAGATTGCTAGAACTCATACAGCAATTCAGCAGTGTGGCTGGATACAAAATCAATGCCCAGAAGTCAGTGGTATTTCCATACACTAACAATGAGACTGAAGAAAGAGAAATTAAGGAATCAATCCCATTTGAAGTTGCACCCAAAAGCATAAGATACCTAGAAATAAACCTTACCAAAGAGGTAAAGGATCTATACCCTACAAACTACAGAACACTTCTGAAAGCAATTGAGGAAGACACGAAGAGATGGAAAAATATTCCATGCTCATGGATTGGAATAATTAATATTGTGAATATGTCAATGCTACCCAGGGCAATTTACACATTTAATGCAATCCCCATCAAAATACCATGCACTTTCTTCAGAGAGTTGGAACGAATCATCTTAAGATTTGTGTGGAATCAGAAAAGACCCCGAATAGCCAGGCGAATATTAAAAAAGAAAACCATAGCTGGGGGCATCACAATGCCAGATTTCAGGTTGCACTACAAAGCTGTGGTCATCAAGACAATGTGGTACTGGCACAAAAACAGACACATAGATCAATGGAACAGAATAGAGAACCCAGAAGTGGACCCTGAAATGTATGGTCAACTAATATTTGATAAAGGAGGAAAGACTATCCATTGGAAGAAAGACAGTCTCTTCAATAAATGGTGCTGGGAAAATTGGACATCCACATGCAGAATAATGAAACTGTACCATTCTCTTACACCAGACACAAAAGATAAACTCAAAATGGATGAACGGGGGGATCCTTGGGTGGCGCAGCAGTTTGGCGCCTGCCTTTGGCCCAGGGCGTGATCCTGGAGACCCGGGATCGAATCCCACATCGGGCTCCCGGTGCATGGAGCCTGCTTCTCCCTCTGCCTGTGTCTCTGCCTCTCTCTCTCTCACTGTGTGCCTATCATAAAAAAAACAAAAAACAAAAAACAAAAAAAAACAAAAAGCAAACAAAAAACAAACAAAAAAAATGGATGAACGATCTAAATGTGAGACAAGATTCCATCAAAATCCTAGAGGAGAACACAGGCAACACCCTTTGTGAACTTGGCCACAGTAACTTCTTGCAAGATACATCCATGAAGGCAAGAGAAACAAAAGCAAAAATGAATTATTGGGACTTCATCAAGATAAGGAGCTTCTGCACAGAAAAAGAAACAGTCAACAAAACTCAGAGACAACCTACAGAATGGGAGAAGATATTTGCAAATGACCTATCAGATAAAGGGCTAGTTTCCAAGATCTATAAAGAACTTATTAAACTCAACAGCAAACAAACAGACAATCCAATCATGAAATGGGCAAAAGACATGAAGAGAAATCTCACAGAGGAAGACATGGACATGCCAACAAGCACATGAGAAAATGCTCTGCATCACTTGCCACCAGGGAAATACAAATCAAAACCACAATGAGATACCACCTCACACCAGTGAGAATGGGGAAAATTAACAAGGCAGGAAACCACAAATGTTGGAGAGGATGTGGAGACAGGGGAACCCTCTTGCACTGTTGGTGGGAATGTGAACTGGTGCAGCCACTCCGGAAAACTGTGTGGAGGTTCCTCAAAGAGTTAAAAATAGACCTGCCCTACGACCCAGCAATTGCACTGTTGGGGATTTACCCTAAAGATACAGATGCAGTGAAACCCCAGGACACCTGCACCCCGATGTTTCTAGCAGCAATGTCCACAATAGCCAAACTGTGGAAGGAGCCTCGTGTCCATCGAAAGATGAATGGATAAAGGTGCGTTCTATGTATACAATGGAATATTACTCAGCCATTAGAAACGACAGATACCCACCATTTGCTTCAACATGGATGGAACTGGAGGGTATAACGCTGAGTGAATTAAGTCAATCGGAAAAGGACAAACAGTGTATGTTCTCATTCATTTGGGGAATATAAATAATAGTGAAAGGGAATAAAGAGGAAAGGAGAGAAAATGAGTGGGAAATATGAGAGGGAGACAGAACATGAGAGACTCCTAACTCTGGGAAATGAACAAGGGGTGGTGGAAAGGGAGGTGGGCGGGGGGTGAGGGGGTGGGGGTGACTGGGTGACGGGTACTGAGGGGGGCACTTGATAGGATGAGCACTGGGTGTTATGCTATATGTTGGCAAATTGAACTCCAATAAAATAAAATTTAAAAAAAGAAAAAAATTAAAGAAAAAAAAAGAAAGAAAAGAAAAGAAAAAAAAGAAAAAAACAGGGGCTCTTTGTTTCCCTAATCGTTTCTAATTTGAAATACAAGATAAATGCTTCATTTTTAAAATGTTTTACTTTTAACGATTTCTTAAATATGCATTTTATAACTCTATCTAATTTATATCTATATATCTATCATCTAAAATGATCTAGAAGCAATGAGGATATTTTAGTAAAAGATAAAAGTCAAATTATATTGAAATTTATCCATAGGAAGTTGTGATTTTATTCTGTTCATCAATAATATTCCCATGACACTCAAAGTAAGCATTTTTTTCAAGTTTTACAATAGTAGATACAAATACATTTACAAATACATTAAAAAGTGTTTCCCTTTTTTGCTTAGAAATAACATTTTTAAAGTCTACATTTGAATCATATATAATACACATATATGTATACATCTGTATATTTACACATGACACACACACATATATACGTATGTTGGATTTCTCTAGCAGTGCAAAATAATTTGGCTCATTTTTTTTTTATGTCAGTATAATTATCAGTTGGGTGTGTCTCACATTTTATTCAACATTTCCTCTTTACGTGGACATCTAGATTATTTCAGGCTTGGTTGTTATATATAATGTCACAACAAACTACTTTATGCATATCATGTTTTTCTCCTTTTTTTACAGGTGTAAACGCATCCTTCTCTAGGATACATTTCTCCATTTATGACTGCACAGCTAAAGCACAAACATGGATAATTTTGTTTTTGTGCCAAACCCCTCTTCATTGGGATTGTACAATTTTACCCATATTAGTATTTTGTTACTTTTTATTTCTGAATGGTTATATCATATTTTTATCCATTCATTAATTGATGGTCAATTTTTTTCTATTTGTTGGTTGTTCTGAGTAATTATGATATGACTATTTATTTATTTTACTTTAAATTAATTATTTAATTTAGACTATTTATTTGGGAGAGCGAGCATGAGCAGGGAGAACGTCAGAAGGAAAGGGAGAAGCAGACTCCCTGCTGAACAGGGAGCCCTTTATTTAATTTTCTCTTGTCCATCCCAGGATCCTGGAATCATAACAGGAGCCAAAGACAGATGCTTAATCAAATAAGCAATCCAGGCGCCCCTCTGCTATGGATATTTAAATGCAAATTTACTGTGGACATATGTTTTTATTTCTCTTGGAAATGCTATATGGTAAACATATTTTTAACTTTATTTTTAAAATGTCAAATAGTTTTTAATGTTACACAAGCAACATTGAAAGGTTCAGTTTCTCCACATCTTTGCCAACACTTGGTCTTTATGATTTTGGCTTATAGCATCTCTTTGTAATCTTGGTGGTTTATCTTCTTAATAATGACTAGTCTGAAAATATACATTTTACTCTCCCATCCTGTAGCTTGTTTCATTTCTTAAATCAGCATTTTTTTGAAGAGCAAAATTTTAAATATATTGATTGTGTTTGGTTTCAATGACTACGATACCAAATACAATAAACTTAGTGGCTTAAAACAACGTATATTTATTACATTACAGTTCTGGAGGGCCAAAGTCCTGAAATCAAGGTGCCGTCTGGTCTGCATTCTTACTGGAAGATGTAAGGAAGTATCTGTTTCCTCACCATTTCCAAATCCTAAAGGCAGCCTGCATCCTTTGGGTTTTGGTCCCTTTGTCCATCTTCAGAGCCAGAAGCTTAGATCTTCAAACATTCTCTGTGTTACCTCTGCTTCTGTCACATTTCACCTCCTCACTCTTCATCTCCTGTCTTCCTCTTGCAGGAGTCTTTGTGAATTACACCAGACCCACTTTGATAATTCAGGATGATCTCCCCATCAAAAATTCTAACTTAATCACAGTTGCAATGTCTCTTTTGCATTTAAAATAGCTATATTCAGGGATTCTGTGGCTTGGGAAGAAGCCATTTTTTTCAGTTTACCCTAAAGCCATTTGCATATTTCTCTACGTGTGTGTGTGTGTGTGTGTGTGTGTGTGTGTGTTTATGTGAGGGTGTTTCTGTGAAATTGGCATGTGTCTTATACAATAATGATAACATTATCAGGATTTTTCTGCCATTATTAGGATCAGTTGTTTTTTTTTTTCCCCCCTGCAGGTCACAATTGTTCTTCCAAATCTGACACTGAAAATAACTGATTTTTTTCATGTGATTTTTTTAATATAGTAGAACTTGGCTCTTTCTTTACAGCTTTTAAATTTGAGGTTGTAGAAAGACAAACATTTTACTTTCAATTCCAGCATATCACTTCTTTTTATATGTATTCTTGTATAAGGTTTAAAGATAGATGACTTCTGTTAAGAAAAATACAAGTTTTTGTCTTGTAATACGTGTATTTAGTTCATTAAGAATTGTTACATTTATACTATTTCTTTAATAGTATTTTGTATTCTCTCAAATTTTATAGCTTTAACATATTTCACTATTTAATTTGTTTTCTTTATTTAATTTTCTTGTGCATGATGGTTTTGTTACTCAGAAAGGTATGCGTCTTAGTTGCAGTGATTATTTTTCTAACTGCAAATTATATAATAAGCTTAATTATCTCATTTGAAACCGTATCTAAAAATTCTTTGCTATGATCAATTATGGCATTAATAAATCTCTTCTTCTACCCCACTTTGTGGGCAGCCATTTAATTTTATGGAATTATTTACCCTGTTAATATACATTTTTAGGCTCAAGTGATATTCTTTGAATTTCAGCTATGAATAAAGAGAAGAACTCAGCATATCTACCTTACCATAACTTTTATGGTTTACCACCTACCTCTCAACTTCTTTTAATTATTTTTTTATATATGCAGAGAATATAACATATAGGCTGTGTTGTAGCTACTTGATATGTTGAGAAGGGTTTACTGCAGCAATAAATTCTGTTAGTTCCAATATATTAAAAACTAATTTTTGTTGACTTCATATATAAGGGGTATTTAACTATATAAAATCTTTAGATCATGCTTTGGGTCCAATTTGTAGATTTGTAAATTTGTAGAAATTGTAGGTGTTGCTCCAGTGGCATCTAGTATTGAGTATTGCTGTGGAAAATTTAAGGCCACACTATATTTTCACCTCATAAATGACTTGATTTTTAACTTGGTGCTCCAAATAATTCTTCATTTACATTAGAATTCAATGACTTTACTGTGCTATAACCAAGTTAACAATTCTGGGCAAATTTCCCTTTGAACTGTGGACATGTTTTCAATATACACCACAAAGTTTTATTTTAAATGTTTTATCTTATTTCCCTTTGAAGATTTCAAATACAAATGTTTCATATCTTACTTAACTTTCATATTTATCATTTTCTCTGATCATTTAGTTCTTTTTGTCCTCACTGTGCTTGATGAACTCATTTTTAACATCTATGAATATTATTTTTATTAGTGATTAGTGACTGACTGATTTCTTTTGCTCTCCTTCCAGGTTACCTTCGATGTTTCTTTTTTTTGTTTTTAACTTCTATCCTTAGCTTTTTCTACTTTTGTTTCATCTTTTCTTAGTGCCCTATCAATTCCTTGAAGTCTTGCATCTTTGTATTCCTGCTTCATAGAGATTATTTCTTCATTAAGTCTTTTGTTTCTTGTTTTTGTATTTCAAGTTTGCGGTCAAAATATTCATGTGCTCCATTAGTAGTTTTTTAGTATGTATTCTTCCTCTGCCATATATTCAGGTTCCTTGATTCTTTTTTTTTTTTTTTTTTGTCATGTAGAATCTGATGTAGACTTTGTACATCTCAGAACCACACTTCATATAGAGGATTTCCTGCTTGCCCCCTAGTGTGTAGGTAATAAATAACTTTATCATTCCCACTTTTGCAAATGAAAAAAAATTGTAGTGCCTCAGTTTGTGTTTGCCAACTTTGGCAATTTTAATTTATAGCTCTGCAGGCTATTTCTGAACCTGAATCAAAATACGCCCTGTGCCTTGATACTTCTCTTTCCTCCCTAAGGAACAATGCCAGTGATTTGCACTGCTTTATTGAGCTTTCATATTAGGTCACAGTGTTGGTTTTAACTATTTGCTTGATTCACTGAACATGGAGTTGTGATTCTTATATTTTCCTGTAATTTATTTTAGATTTCTTCATATAGACTAAAACGAAGTCTCTTTCATTTGAAAACTGTTTCATAATTTTAAACTAGACTACAAATATATAGAAAATGATAATTTTGAAAATAATTAAGTTTTGATTTGATCAAGATATATATAACTATAATTATTCATATTGAAGTTTAAAGAATAATGAAGTAGAAATTTTACATTAAGAAATTGACTTATCATTACTTGATTAAATGAGTGAAAGAGTGAAAATACCATTAATATTTTAAATTAAAAATAAAACAAAAACTATATTATAGGGCTACTAGTCTTCTATTTTAGAATATATGCACAGAGCCAACCTAAAATCGTTTCCCAGATGGTATAACATAAGCAAGTGATGTTAGTTTGGGATGCCCAGGGGATATGTGTATTTTAGAAGTGAACAGCTAAGTTGACACTAGTAAGTTAATGTAGGATTTCAACTCATTAACCAAAGTCATAAGCAATAGAAATAAAATGTTGGAAGAAGAAAATCATGTCTTCTAGATTAGTGTTTGAATCAGCACTCCCTTCAGGAATAGGCAGGCTTTTGTATAAGCCCAAGCAAGAAGACAGTGAATATGTTATTCAGAGTTAGGTGAAATAAAGTGGGGATATTGACCTGTAATTGCCCTTTTCAATGGGGTCTTTATCTGGTTTTGGAATCGAGGTCATGCTGGCCTCATAGAATTAGTTGACTTCCATTTTTATTGTTTGGAATAGTTCGAGAAGAATAGGAATTAATTTTTTTTTTAAATGTCGGCAGAATTTTCCTGGGAAGCCATTTGGCCCCAGACTTTAGTTTGTTGGGAGATTTTTGGTTACTGATTCAATTTCTTTGCTAGTTTTGGAGCTAGTCAAATCTTCTATTTCTTCCTGCTTCAGTTTTGGTAGTTTGTATGTTTCTAGGAATGTATCCATTTCTTCTAGATTGTCCCATTTGGTAGCTTGTAATTTTTCATAATGCTCTCTTATAATTGTTTGTATTTCTGTGGTGTTTGTTTTGATTTCTCCTTTTCCATTCGTGATTTTATTTATTTGGGTCCTTTCTCTTTTCTTTTTGATAAGTCTGGCTAGGGATTTATCAATTTTATGATTTTTTTCAAAGAACCAGCTCTTAGTTTCACTGATCTGTTCAACTGGGGTTTTGTTTCTATATCATTTATTTCTGATCTAATATTTATCATTTCCCTTCTTCTGCCTGCTTTAGGCTTTATTTGATTTTCCTTTTCTAGCTCCTTTAGGTATAAGGTTAGGTTGTTTGAGACTTTTCTTCCTTCTTGAGGTAGGATTGTATCGTAATAACTTCCCTCTTAGGATTGTCTTTGCTGCATTCCAAAGGTTTTGGACTGTTGTGTTTTCATTTTCATTTGTCCATTTGTTTTTTTTTGTTTTTTTTTTTCATTTTTACATTAATTTCCTGGTTAACCCCTTCATTCTTTAGTATGATTTTCATTAATATCATGGATTTGTGGTCTTTCCATAATTTTTTCTTGTGATTGACTTTAAGTATCATAGTGTTGTGGTCTGAAAATATGTATGGTATGGTCTCAGCCTTTTTGTACATGTTAAGAACTGATTTATGACCCAATATGGGATCTATTCTAGAGACTGTTCTATGTGTGCTACAAAAGGGTGTATATTCTGCTGCTTTAGGATGAAATGTTCTATATATCTGTTAAGTACATCTGGTCCAGTATGTCATTCATTGTCATTGTTTCCTTGGTGTTTTTCTGCTTAGATGATCTGCCCAATGCTGTAAGTGGGGTGTTAATGCTCCCTACTAATATTGTTTTATTATCAAGGAGTTTCTTTGTGTTTGTAATTAATTTATATATATATCAAAATATTTATAATTAAATCTTCTTGTTGGATAGACTCCTTTTTTATGATATAGTACCCTTCTTCATCTCTTGTTACAGTCTGGTTTAAAATCTAGTTTGTCTTGTGGTATTTGCATGGCTCAGTTGGTTAAGCATCTGACTCTTGATTTTGGCTTAGGTTATGATCTCAGAGGCATGATTTTGAGCTCTGCATTGGGCATGGAGCCTGCCTAAGATTCTCCCTTCCTCTCCCTCTGTCACTCTCCCCTCTAAAAAACTATCTAGTTTATCTGATACAAGTATGGTTACTCTGGCTTTCTTTGAATATCCATTAGCATGATAGATGGTTATCCATTTCCTCATTTTCATTCTGGAGGTGTCTGAGGTCTAAATGAGAGTCTCCTATAGACAGTATATAGATAGGTCTTTTTAAAAAAATCCATTTTGATACTCTTTGTTTTTTCATTGGAACATTCAGTAGATTTACATTCAAAGTGATTATTGATAGATATGAATTCAGTGCTGTTGTCTTTTTCTGTAAAGTCATTGTTTCTGGAGATTTTCTCTGTTTCTTTCTAGTCTTTGTTGCTTGCGGTCTTTCTTTCCCACTCAAAAAGTCCCCTTTAATATTTACTTCAGCACTGTTAGTAGTCAGAAACTCTTTTAGTCTTTCTTTGTCTAGGAAGCTATCTCATTTTCTATTCCGAATGATAGCCTTTCTGGGTAAAGTATTCTTGGCTGCATATTTTTCCCATTCAGCACACTGAATATATCATGCCAAAGAGATAAAAAAGATCTATGCTTTTCAAACATTATAGAACATTTATACAAGAAATTGAAGAGGACACAAAAAAGTAGAAAAACATTCCATGCCCATGATTGGAAGAACAAATATTGTTAAAATGTCTATACTACCCAAAGCAATCTACACATTTATACAATCTCCATCAAAATACCACCAGCATTTTTCACACAGCTACAACAAACACTCCTAAAATTTGTATGGATTCACAAAAGTCCCCGAACAGCTTAAACAATCTTGAAAAAGAGAACCAGAGGTGGAGACATCACAATTACAGACTTCAAGCTATATTACAAAGCTGTAGTTGTCAAGACAGTTGGTACTGGCACAAAAACAGACACATAGATCAATGGAACAGACTAGAAAATCCAGAAATGGACCTACAAATATATGGCCAACTTATCTTAGACAAAGCCACAAAAAATATCCAGTGAAAAAAGTCTCTTCAATAAATGACATTGGGAATGGTGGATAGCAACATGCCGAAGAATGAAACTGGACCACTTTCTTACCCTGTACACAAAGATGAATTCAAAATAGATGAAAGAACTAAATGTGAAATAGGAAACCATCAAAATCCTAGAGAACAAAGACAGTAACCCTGTTGACCTTGGTGTAGCAACTTCTTACTAGACATGTCTTTAGAGGCAAAGAAACAAAAGCAAAAATGAACTATTGGGACTTCATCCAGATAAAAAAAACTTCTGCACAGCAAAGGAAACAATCAATAAAACTAAAACACAGTCTACAGATTGGGGAAGATATTTGCAAATGAAATATCTGATAAAGGGTTAGTAGCCAAAATCTATATAGAACTTATCAAAATCAACATCCCCCCCCAAAAAAAAGTCAAAACTATGATGAGTTACCATGACATACCTGTCAGAATGGCTAAAATTAACAACATAGGAAACAAGAGGTGTGGACAAAGATGTGGAGAAAGGGGAACCTTCCTGCACTGTTGGTGGGAATGCAAGCTAGTGCAGCCATTGTGGAAAACAGTATGGAGTTTCCTCAAAAAGTTAAAAGTAGAACTATCCTGTAATCCAGCAATTGTACTACTAGGTATTTACCCTAAGGATATAAACATAGTATTTACTACATAGGTATTTACCCTAAGGATATAAACATAGTGATTCAAAGCAGCACATGAATCACTGATGTTTATAGCAACATTATCAACAATAGCCAAATTATAGAAAGAGTTCAAATGTCCAATGACTGATAAATGGATAAAGAATATTACTTAGCCATCACAAAGAATGAAATCTTGCCATTTGCAATGATGTGCATGGAGCTAGAGTGTATAATGTTAAGTGAAATGTTAAAGAAGACAAGCATAATATGAACTCATTAATGAATTCATATATGAAATTTAAGAAACAAAACAAGAACATAAGTGAGGGGAAGAAAAGAGAGGGAGAAAAAGCATAAGAGTTTCTTAACTAGAGAGAATAAACAGGGCTTCTGGAGGGGAGACAGGCGGGGAATGGGCTAGGTGGGTGATGAGTACTAAGGAGGGCAGTTGTTATAATGAGCATGGGTGTTATATGTAAGTGAAGAATCACTAAATGTTACTCTTGAAGTTAATATTACACCATATTAAATAACTAGATTTTAAATAAAAAATTGAAAAAAGAGATAGTATAAATAAAAAATGTAATGTTCACTGTACATTCAGATAAGTAACTTTTATTAAAGTAATGATGTATATAGCCATTATTCTTAACTCTTTCACAATTTCTTCCTTCATTTATGACTTCACTCATTCCTTCACTTCATTCCTCACTTAAGATAGCTTAACAGAAAATAACAACAAAAAAGAGTTAACTTGAATCTGCTTAAACATTTAAAATAGTAAATATTTACATCATTTAGCATTTTAACTAGTAATAACAGCAAATTATTTGTGATATGGCTCATAATTTATTTCAATACATAAATATGTTAGTTGTGGGATAAGTATTAAGGCTCTTTCTGGGTAGGAAATTCTGGGGATCAGACTATTAATTTTAATGTTATATCCAGAGTCTCTTTGGGCCAAGGAGTTATCTCTACTGGTAGTAATCACTACTATTATATGCATACACGTTATAATATTATAAATACTATTAAGTATACACACTTCATAAACGAATGACAGACATACTATAAGATCTCATTTATTTTCCATTCTATAACTCTTAAAAACCCTGAAACCATAGGACTAAAATAATATTTTCTATTTTGACTCAGTATGTTTTTATTTTACAAATCTCCCTCATATGTTTTGTTCCTTCTCCATATCTTGTGATAGAGACCTTATTAGTCTAGAAGGATAGCCCTGACTGGTCCTAAATTAACACTGGTTATCAATTTGCTAGGATCTTTTTGCAGGACTGATTTGCATAAAATGAAGAAATCTTCTACGAAAAAAGTATATTGTACACGTGCTGAGAGTGAATGACAAGAAAGAAACAAACATGCAAAGATTATCCTGACATCATGGACCTGTGTGTTTTGACTTTGAAAGAAGAGAAACACATATTGTGTTAAACACAGGGTGACCCCAAGGGTTGTAAGTATAGAAAGAAATGAAACATTATTTTTGGTTCTTTAAATCTTTTGCAAGTTGGTCCTGAAAGGTGGCACTCTAGACAATATTGCTGTGTTAGAGGAAGTAATGACAAAATAGCAGTGGAAACTTTGCTGTCCAAGATATAAAATAAATGCCCATCCGAAAATTGGCAGCAAAACAGTAGTGGCCACCCGTTTCTGATTTAGGATATAAATATTAATATGAAATCATTACCACCTACAGACTCATAATGACTGAGGAAAGGGTTACATTATTTTTAAAATTCATTCTTTAATTTCAATTGCTCTAAATTCACATTAAATACC
Organism: Vulpes vulpes; assembly: GCF_048418805.1. Classification (NCBI taxonomy): domain Eukaryota; kingdom Metazoa; phylum Chordata; class Mammalia; order Carnivora; family Canidae; genus Vulpes; species Vulpes vulpes. The sequence goes on from NC_132780.1 coordinate 188,946,517, forward strand.
ATTTTTACTGCCAAGTTTTCATAAACAGAGTTTTTAAGTTTATTTTCTTGCATTACATTAATCAAAATATTTGCTACTAATTATACATTTGTAGAAAGACCTCTCTCAGTTTGCATGCAGCTACATATGTGCTTTATTAGTCTCTAATATATCATTAAAAAGCAATAATATGTTCTTTGGTAAAGAAGAACTAGATATTAACTTTTCTCTTTTCTCTTTCCTGTGTAAGCAGAGAGGTTATAACCCAGCTTCATTTTCTGTGTCATCTATATCTGTATCTACATCTAGCAACATCATCTAGATATTATATAATTAATTCCAGTTGATATAAATTTACCGAAGTGATTTGTACATATTTCAGGACTAACCTCTAAGATCATCTGTTAGATTTTGCTTTATCACTCCTATCCATGCAGCTGAGATAATCCTAGATGTCAGAACTGTGAGATGGAAGGATCCTGGATTCCCAAAATAGATTAAAATGAAAATCCTCAGGGGAGAGACCACGTTTTGTTTGTTTTTGATGTTATATGAATGAGAAATAGTCTTTTATTATGTTATGTCACTGATATTTTATTGGTTTTGGTCACATTAGCTAGCTTTATTTCTCCTAACTAGTACATATTCCTTTGTGTGCATTTCATTCTGTGCAAAAGAAAGGGTCACTTTTCGATTTATATATGAGTTTGTTCTTCTTAGGTGGTTACATATCTTGAGTGATCAATATGGTGACATTTTTAATTATGGTCGAATTTGCATACAGAAAAATGTACAATTATTATTATAAGTTTCCTATAATTTTGTATAACATTTTACACAACTCAAGAGCGATGTATGATAGTTCCATTTGGTCTACATCCTGACAACAATTAATATTCATAGTATTTGTGTTTTTCACTATTAGCCATTCTACTTGGTATCTATGTTGATGTGGGTTTAATTTGGATTTTTCTCATAATTAATAATGCCCATTGTTTCATGGGTTTATTCATCCTCTGTACATCTTCATTTGTGAAATGTCTGGATATGCCTTTCCCTATTTTTAAAAATAGGTTTCAATTTGGCTGTTTGTATTTTTGTTACTGATTTTAGAAATTAGTTATGTATTCTGAGTAGAAATCCTTTGATGGATATATGTTGAATAAGCACTACAACTCATCCCTCTTTGTTAAGGCCTTATTGACGTACTTTCTGGGACTATCAACATACTGCCTTTGTTGTCAACTTCTTCAGGAATTGACTCAGCTGTAGAGACTCATTTCAAGATCATGTTTATTTTGGTATAGGCCCCATTCAAAGACTAATAAATGGAGCACACAAAAAGAAGCAACTCTGGAAGCCCAAAACATCTCATGAAGTGAGTCAATACTCTTGTGTGCCTTAGATTTTAATTTTGGCAAAACTTCTTTCTCTTTACAACTTTGCTTTCTTCCCTTCCTTTCCAGATATTGGTCCAAACATGCTATTAGAGTATCCTATACACTAACTTCTTCCTAGATTCTATTCCTCAAGTACATAAACCTTTGACATGTGGTACCAGGAATAACCAGAAAATGAAGGCACAAGAATGGAATATTTGATCTGAATTATCTGACACCTGGTTGACAATGAGGACTTCATCATTGATGCAGGTGAACATAGACTTCCTTGGCAGATGGTAACTAAAACTTTCACTGTTGGTGAACTGAAATGGTAAGCTGGTAAAAAGGATTCATTGTCAGATGTTATTGTGAGGCTTTTGAGATATATGAGAGCTATAGTGACTATAAGGTTAGTGGAATAGTTGGAAATTATTGATCTTGACTGATGCTTTAGAAAATGATGAAAAGCTGAGTATAATTAATTACTAATTAAAAGCTAACTATGAGAAGTGGTGAAACTTCTTGGTAGCTTGCAAATAAGCTTGCATCTATTGTGGCTGAGAAAGAAATATAGTTGATGTCCACTTCATAATCTTCAGAATATCCAAGTTTCAAAAAAGTTTAAATTTTCTCCAAAGGTAGGCCAGCTATGCTAAGTTCATGGCCAAATTCTGCCTGGAGAGGAATGGGATGCTAACATGTAGGATGGACATAATTTAGTTAATGACTCAGAAAACAATGAATCGCCAGATTACTGTGGATCCTCTGAACATACCTAAGTGACCCAACTCTTCCCTATTAAGAGCTAGTATTCACTACTTGTTTGGAAACTATACTGAGGGTTTTCCCTTCAAAATATTTGCATGCCCTTCCTCTGACCCTGAAAATGTCACAACATAGTCTCAGAGTTGTGTTAGGTCTGGAAGGAAGGAAAGGGAATATGTTCCAAAGATGTTATAAAAGCTAAAGCCAAAAAGATTACCAAAGAACTAGAATAGTATACGTGTAATTTGATTTTGAGGTTGACTGATGAAGGAAGATCTTGAACGATTAGATGAACTAATTAGATGAAATCAAGAGTTTATTGATTTGGGAGTAATTTCCTGGGCCACATAATTTAACATTATAATAAAGACCTTTGGATGTGATGTGAACTCATTATTAGGGTAGCTCTGAGATGCATAAACTAGTGATTGCCACACTTTGTGGTGGTGAATTACTATAGCAGTCAATGGAAGAAAGGTTATAAGGCTTAGGATGGTCAATATAGAGTGATAGTCTATTAAGACTGGGAGACCTACAAGATGACTTTGTTCCACAAAACTACCCAAAATATACAATTTATGAAGGCCATAAGAAATACATTAAGAAGAAGGATACAATCATTGCTAAGAATTTCAGTGGTGTCTCACCTGTATAGATCCTGGATTTTTTTTTAAGATTTTATTTATTTATTCATGAGAGACAGAATGAGAGAGAGAGAGCGACACAGGCAGAGGGAGAGGCAAGCTCCACGCAGGGAGCTGTATGTGGGACTCAATCCCCAGACTCCAGGATCACACCCTGGGCTAAAGGCGGCATTAAACCGCTGAGCCACCCAAGGATCCCTAAGATTCTCGATAAATGTAGGAGTCATCATTGCAAAACTAAGTCCATAAATAACAATGGGTCTAATAGGACACTGAAACAATGAAAGTCAGTTGGTGGCACCTGACTGAATAAATGAAAATATAAAAATAGAATTATGATAATCAATGGTGAGATCAGAGGAGCAGTTGATAAAGAATAGGAGAGGTGCTGCATTATATAGAAGGCTCAGTTATGTTTACTAAAAATTAGCATGCTTATAAGCAAATTGGATGGAGCCAAAGGAGATTACTCAGTTTGTATCATCAAAAGAAATCAACAATGAAGTCTCAGTGGAATGAGAGTAGTGCTCCAATTTAAAAAAAAAAAAAAAAAAAGCCATAAATCCTTGCCCAGTTAAACCTGAACCAGTTTCAAAACCTAAAACAAAATGATTTATTAAAAAGCCTCATCTCTGGGCACCTGGGTGGCTCAGTTAGTTATGCTGCTGCCTTCAGTACAAGTCACAATCTCAGGGTCCTGGGATTGAAGCCCATATCAGGCTCCCTGTTCAGCAGGAGACTGCTTCTTCTTCTCCTCCCTGCTTGTGTGCTCTTTCTCTTGCTCTCTCTCTTTCTCCGAAATAATGAAATAAAATGTATTTTTTAAAGCCTTATCTCCACAAGGAAGAAGTTTGTGATTCTACAAGTTTATGTGATAATGATCACCTAGTCCTTCTTTGGAGGAAATTACAGTCATTTACTTAGGTAATAGAACACAGGGAAAGGGAAGTAATCCAATTACTTTTAAAGGACTTCTGGGTAAAGAGTCCACATTAGCATTGATGGCCAAAGACTCAGAACATCATTATGGTTAACATCTCAGAATAAGTTTGGAGGTGAGAGGGAAAAAAAGTTCTGGTCAAGATCTGGCATCATAGTGATTCCATTGGATATTCCCTCAAATGTAAAATTAAAATAAACATATACTTGGTAACTGGTAGAAACCTCATACTGAGTCCTTGGTCTTTACAATGAGACATTTTACTTGAGTGATTACCCCATCCTTAAATTAGGTTATTAGCTTAATTTCCTATTGCATTGAAGGTATTTATACATTTTGGAGATTAACCATTTATCAAATATATGTTTTGCAAATTTTTCTTTGATCTCACAGGTTAATATATCACTCTTAATTATTAGTAGCTTTATTAATTTAGTTTGATGTAGTCTCACATTTTAATATATATTGCTTATTCTTTTGATGTTATATTCATGAAATTATTGTCAAAGTAACAAGAAATTTTTACCTTAATGTGTTCTTCTAAAGTTTTACAGTTTCAGGTCTTACATTTAAGTCTTTAACCCATTTTGAGTTACTTTGTGTATGGTGTAAGATAAGGGTCCAGTTTTATTCTTTTGCACAATAGTTTTCAAAAGAAGACCTATGAATGGCCAACAGGTATATGAAAGATGCTCAACATCACTAAGAGTCAGAGGAATGCAATTTAAAACCACAATGAGTTACCACCACACACAGATAGGATTACTACTATTAAAAAGAAACAAAAGATAACAAATGTTGACCAGGAGGTGGTGAAATAGGAATCCTTCTGTCTTGGTTTTAAGAATGCAAAATGGTACAGCTGCTATGCAAACAGTGTGGCGAGCCCTCAAAACTTAAAAATAGAATTATGTGATCCATCTTCCCACTTCTGGATATTTATCCAAAAGAATTGAAATCAAGATCTCAGAAAGGTGTATTATCTCTCTAATGTTCATTGCAGCGATATCTGCAATAGCTAAGATGTAGCAACAATCTAAGTGGGCAGCCTGGGTGGCTCAGCAGTTTAGTGCCACCTTCAGCCCAAGGCCCAATCCTGGAGGCCTGGGATTGAGTCTCGTGTCAGGCTTCCAGCATAGAGCCTGCTTTTCCCTCTGCCTGTGTGCGTCTCTGCCTATTTTTCCCTGTGTCTCTCATGAATAAATAAATAAAATCTTAAAAAAAAAAAAAAGAAACAATCTAAGTATCCTCTGACAGACAAATGCATAAAGGAAATGTTGTACATACATACAAATACTGTTTAGCCTTACAAAAGAAAATCCTGTAATATATGACAACACAATAAAAAGAGAAATACTGCATCAAGTCATTTATTTATTTTATTTATTCATGAGAGATGCAGAGAGAGAGGCAGAGACACAGGCAGAGGGAGAAGCAGGCTCCTCGCAGGGAGCCTGATGCAGGACTCAATCCTGGGACTCTGGGATCATGCCCTGAGCAGAAGCTCAACCGTTGAGCCACCAGGCATCCCTGCATGATGTCATTTAAATGAGGTATCTAAAATAGTCAATCTCATAGAAGTAAAGAATAGATGGTGGTTGCCAGGAGGTGGGCGAAAATGGGGCGTTACTAATCAATAGGACAAAAGTTTCATTTTAGTAAGATGAATAAGCTCTAGAAATCTGTTATACATTATACCTATACTCAACAACTTAAACTCTGAGTTGTAAGCTTAGAGATTTAAGAGGGTAGATCTCATATTAAGTGTTCTTACCACAACAAAATAAAAATTCTTAAAAAGAGCCGTTATATTAGGATTGGGACTATCCCAATTATATTGGGATATATATATATATTCCATTATATTGGGATTTCCAAGTGTAGGTTTGTAATACTTTTCAACCTTTCTCTAGCTAAAAAGAGTAGATAAAACTATATTGTATCTCTAAGATTTGTCCAGTTTTAAAGATCTAAAGGATTTATGGTAGTGACCACTATCATATAGCAATTTTATTCACCAGTCCACTTCTGCAAAAACCAGTGATTCTGGTGAATGAAAGTAGGTTTTTTCAAATTCAACTAAAAATAACCCAGATAGCAGCCACCATGTTATGTTTACTAAAACAAATTAATAAAACCTCATACATACTGTATTGTACCATTGATTTGATAAGTGGATTCTTTTTTCTATTACTGCTCAGAACCAGTACAAATTGTATGGATGGGGCAATACATATTTATAGTCTTGCTCTTGTGTTTTGTTGAATTTTTCACTTTCTTTCCTAAGTAGCATAAAGAGATATGAGTCACCTGGATATTCCAAAGACCATCACCTTGATGGTGTCATATTAATTAGATCAGAAGAGGAAGAAGAAGATATTACATTTTAGGCTTTGGTATGCACATGTACTCCAGAAGGTGGGATACAAAACAATAAAAAGATTTAGGAGCTTGACATTTCTGTAAAATATTTAGGGTTTGAATGGCTATGGGCATGACAAGACAAACTAATGAAAGAATAGAATGTTTTTGAATCTTGTACTAGTCACCATTATGGAGGAAATATAGTACCTAGTAGGCCTTTCTGGATTTTGGAAGCGGCAAACCAAACCTAGGAGACATATTACTTTGATTTAGGTACTGCCTGACAAAAAAGCCTGCCTGAATTATATTTTCCTTTTCTAGAGTAGGAAAATTTTCTATAGTAGGTTTAGACTCCAGTGCAAGCATCCTGGACTTGAGCTATAAGGCAGGATAAATTCTATGGTATCGGATGAATCAGTAGTGTGGAAAATTGGCATGTGAAAGGAATAGCAAATGTTTAGGGGAAAACCACAATCTAGATCCCTAGATTTCTAGGGAAAGGCTAAGCATCTGGAAGAGAATCACGCATCTTTTGAAAACAACCCCCAGCGTTGCTACTGTCTTGATGAAAATGAAGTGACTGACCATGTAGCCACAATTGCTTAACATGACCTAGCTCAGTCAGATTCACCAAGTCATAAAATAAGCCAGGTTTGGTGACAGTAAGTTATGGAATTTCAAGATAAGTGGGACCAGATGGTATAAACGAGTTCCTGGAGTATGGAGCCCCTCTTCACATCATCCATTAATGTTTCAACATCCTTTTTTTACACATAAAGTTTTGCGGAGAACCTTTTCCAACTCATTGATGGAGGAGGGAAAGCTCAAGTCTGGTTCACAGATGAGCCAGTTTTAGATACTGGTGCAAGCCAAATAGGCAACTGGACAACCACCCTACTTAAGGATGACATTGAAAGAGAGTAGCAGGGGAAAATGGCAGGAAATGGTAGAAAATTTAGCTGATGTGGAAAGAGAAATCACTGGAATTTAGAATACATGTGGATTCAAAATCATTTGTGAATGTCTTGCTGCATAGTCAGAGGCCATAAGGAAAAAGATTGGAAGATTAGAAAGATTACAAACATAATTCCTAATTTATATGCACATATACATAAAAGTGTTAAAATCTTGGTACCACATGTTGACATTTGACAGAAAATACTCTCCCTGAAAGAGGCATGCAAGTTAGTAGACAAAATGACTTGGTCATTTTTATTTAATTTTTTTTTAAATTTATTTACTCCTTTTTTTTTTAGATTTTATTTATTTAATCATGAGAAACACATACAGAGAGAGAGAGAGAGAGAGAGAGAGAGAGAGGCACAGGCAGAGGGAGAAGCAGGCTCCATGCAGGGAGCCAGACGTGGGACTCAATCCTGGGTCTCCAGGATCACTCCCTGGGCTGAAGGCGGTGCTAAACCGCTGAGCCACCGGGGCTGCCCTTTATTTAATTTTTATCTTAAAAATGTAAATAGCATAATATAGGAAGCATGGAAATGATATGAATTTAAGAAAAAAAAAGAGAGAGAGAGAGAGAGATGACTACTAAATATAAGCCGGAAAGTTTGCAGGAGACTTTTCAGAGGTTCTTCCGCCAGCAATCAATTCTCATGCTCCAGGTAGCTTTAAAATTTGGCAAATATTTTGAGAAGAGATAACCATGGATTTGGGTTCCTCGTTTCCAAATTTATTTCCTGCCATCATCAAGTAACTGCTGAAGTTTGTTTGTTGGTTTCATTTCCTTCAGTGTATTTCCTCCATTAAGGCCAGCTCCAACTTCAGCTGGCATCCATAACCAGCAATTGAAATCAGGGAAGAGAATGGGGCAGGTCAGTTCATGCAGAGGGTGTTTTTTTCTTTGAAACTTTAGTTCATATTGCTTTGCAACTCTGGGATACATTTAAAATACACTTTTTGGAGTATGTCTCATTGTTTCTTTTTTTTTTTTTTTTTTTTTCGGAAAAAGCATTGCTTGTCATGATAGACCATATTATAGATGGAAGTGGAATTGTCTATTACTGGTTATAATTTCAAAGTAGTATCTTGATTAGTAGATATTTTGATATAATAAAACATTTGTTTATCTCACTGCAGAACTAGAATAGCTTTTTTCTCTGGACTGAAAAAGGCACCGGCTAAGGACAAAGTCAACAAAATAGCCTCTATACAGAGGTTATTAAGTATAAAGGGACTTTATCGCTTTCTTTGCAATTCTGCATCAGTGCTAGCTATCTAAGGCATTTCAGGAGTAAAAATGTGTTAAAAATTACACTCTGGACTACTTTATTTAGATCTGTACATAGCTGGGATGGTCCACATTCTAGAAAACTGAATATAATCAAGCTCATTATTTATGTGCTCTGAAGTTGCTCAAAAACTGATACATTTAAGTAGTCTTAAATTTGAGGCCAAACAAGTACCAAGGAGAGAAAAATATATAGAAAAAGAAGAGGACATAAAAGATCATGAGGTAGAAGACAATATAACAGGTTGTTGATATCATCTCACTATAAAGTCAGATGTACACCTCTAGATCACTTGGAATAAGAATGGAAACTAAGAAGACAAGCTACAGGAAGGAAAATGGGACAGATGGAAAATGAGGGAGAGTAGTGAGAAAATAAGGACACAGAAGAGGCAACACTGTCAGTATTTGTTGCAGTTTAAGACAAAAGTGGAAACATTCTTTGTGAGGCTAAATTTCTACAAAAGTAAGAACTAGGGAACACCCCGGGTTGCTCAGTGGTTAGCTCCACCTTCCACTCAGGGTGTGATCCTGGAGTCCCGGGATTGAGTCCCATGTCAGGCTCCCTGCATGGAGCCTACTTCTCTCTCTCTCTCTCTCTCTCTCACAAATAATAAAAAAAAAAGAACTGATACAAAAGAACAAAATGAGCTATAACTAAGACTTTTTAAAAAGTGGTATTGTCATTAGTGTTCTAGAATAAAATATTTTAATTCTTTAGCTGTTTCATGTCCACAAAAACCTCAAAAGCCTTGACTAAAAACTCTGAGGAAATGATTGAGAAAAAAGGTGTAAGCTCTCACAGAATATAATGGGATTGATAGATTCAAGGGCAAAATTAGCATTAATTTGTAATAGGCACAGGTTTATTGTATTAAATATTTTCAAATCATATCAAAATTCAATGAAAGTTTTTTTAAATTAATTTAAAGGCTACTGGTCAAGGAAAGAATATAGTACTTAGTTTTTAAGGATATTGATTAAAAGACTAATTTAGAAACTGATCTTAATTTATGGAATAAATTATACTAATTCCTGGAATTGTAGTAGAAGACAAATGTAGTATGCTAGAATCCATGGTAAATTAAAATTTTTATTTCAGTGTAATTTCCTTTTTTTAAAAAAATATTTTATTTATTTATTCTTGACAGAGAGAAAGACACACACACACACACACACACACACACAGGCAGAAGGAGAAGCAGGCTCCATGCAGGGAGCCCGACGTGGGACTCGATCCGGGGTCTCCAGGGTCACGCCCTGGGATGAAGGCGGCGCTAAATCGCTGAGCCACCTGGGCTGCCCCAGTGTAATTCCTAATGATGGAGAGTTTTTAGGAAAATTTCATATAAGATCAATAGTTTATATGAGTGATTTATATAGTAGGAAGAAATGAAAATAAAAATAAATAGGAGAAAAAAGATTTTTCAGTATGTTTACCTCTAAGATATATTTCCTAGTTAATTTAAAAATTAGAAAATGAAATAATAGCAGTGATAAAAATATAGTTAAGTTATATAGATATATGGAAATGAAAATTCTTGAATCCTAGATGCAAAATATGTATATATAAATCAGTTGTCTTCATTTCCATTGCCTACACTTAAAACTTTAAAATTTATGACAAAATGCCTATAAAAAGATAAGCGTCCTGCAAAGGCGAAAAGAAAACAATATCATGATTTAAAAATAACCCATGAGAAAGGACGCCTGAGTGGAGCAGTTGATTAAGCCTGAGACTCCTGATTTCAGCTCAGGTCTAATCAGAGGGTCATGAGATCGAGTCCTACATTTTGGCTCCACAAATGACATAATAAAACTTTTTTTTTTAATCTCACTACAGAACTAGAATGGCTTTTTTCTCTGCCCTTCCCCACGGCACACACACACTTTTTCTTTCTCTCTTGAATAAATTAATAAATCTTAAAAAAATAACCCATAAGGAAAGGAAAACTGTAATGACTTAAGAATTCATGAGGTTTCTATATGGTACACTTTTGTGGTACTGAGGGACACCAAGGAAGAATCAAACAAACTGAAAGGATTCCACATTTTTGGATAAAAATATTTTAATTAATAATAAATTAATAATATTTTTCATACTTCACTAATTTAATATTTACATTTCAAACAATAATAAAAGCATGATTTTTGATAGGTAGATTCTAATGTTCATAGACAAACATTAAATATAAATAGAAAAAATCACTTAAAAATATCTAATAGATAAAGGATAACTTTCCAAGATTTAAAAAGTGGTATACACCTAAAATATTTTTTGAAATTTATCAGAGTTCATGAATAGACAGCTATGTTGATTCAAAACAAAACAAAAAACAAAAAACCAAGAATTAGGCCAAGATACATAAATGGTGTAACTCAAAACAGTGAGAAAGGATAGATTTTTCAAAAGCTTTTTGAGACAAGATATTAAATGGATTGAAGATTTATTTCTTAAAATTAATCCAGGAATATATTAGAAGAAAACACAGAAAAATAAATCTAAATATGAAATGTCTTTGAAACCATTGCCAAAACCACCTAGAAACAATAAAAAAATTAACACGTTTATTACATCAAGTTTTTAGAATGTGACTATAATGTAACTAAATAGAAAAAAAATTCAAGGGAAAAATCTTCAGAAAAACATTTTTATAAGTAATTATACAAAGGATCAATTTAATATATAAATATTTTTTACATCATTGAGTAAAAGGCTAACCAATAAATAGAAATATAAAATTTTAGGAAAGACATAAGCCAGTCACGAATGCATATAAATGTATAAATGCATATAGTTACTCATAAATGCATATACATTTACAATTAAATGTAATTTTCAAACTATACAGTTGATGAAAATAAAGACATTGACAACTGACTTTGTTGATGTCAATGTAGAGTAATTTTACATGTTAGTAGTAAGAGGGTAAATTTTTATAGCTTCTATGGAATGCAATTTGGCAGTATTTATTAAAATGGAAATATGCCAGCAATTATACCTCAAAAAATTTATCTTACAAATTTGCTTGCAGATGTGTAACCTTTGTGTATGAAAGTTCATTGCAGCTTCTTTTGCAACAGTAAAATTGCAAGCAATCTAAATGATTTAATAACCGATTAAATCATTGTAATACAACTATAGTACATAAGGAATAATAGACAATTTTCAAAGAATGAGGCAAGTCTACTTGTCTTATCTGGAATAAATTTCTAAATAGTGTTAGTCACAGAAAAAAAGAAAAATGGGTATAGTATACAAACATTTGGTTACATGTGTGCATATGTTTGTTTTTTTATAATTTTTTGAGCTTTATGCCATAAGTTCAGTTTTGCAATATGTATAAGGTAACTTTATATTACTATAAACTAATAAACTATTTTAAAATGCTGTAAGGATCTGTAGGCTTCGAATTCCAATTTGTCCTTAAAATTGAACCTTTTCATTTTATAACTACTTTATAGTTTTATAAATGACAAATTGCTATGATCTCTCATTTAAGTTTTCTTAAAAATGTGAACGCTGTTGAAGACCTGATGTTTACTTTATTGAATTATATCAACCACATACTTCAGATTAGAAGGCTTTTATATTAACTGCATCTGCTACTTCAGCCACACATGATTGTTTACAAAGTGCTTAACAAAAATATTTTTTCTCATATATCATGATTGCTTAATAATGAATCTGTGTATAAGTTTTTCCTTTAATATCTTTATGGATATATATTTTTATATGAAGGCATAAAAGTTATGCTAAATTTTCTTAATTCTAAATCATGATAAATAATGAGTACAAACTGATATTCTATGGTCTTCTATAATAAAATACAGCCTTTGCAAGCCATTAAAGCTATTTCCAGTTTAAAAAACTGAAAATTGTGTTGGTTCTCAGACCAAACAATTTCTTGGGTTATGATGGCTCTCTGCTGACCAACAGATGGATCAGTAAATAGCAGATGGTTTTATGAGCAGTTCTGTCATCTTAGCATCTAAAATGTTTTACATGCCAAAGCTGTAGAAGTTTGGATCAAAATATCTGTTCTTGTGCAATAAGCCTGCTGTTAGCCTCATTCTCTGACTAGGTTTCTCAGTCAATTGTGGCCTTCTGACTGAGCATTGTGACCGTGCATATACATATTCCCTCTATATTCACATATTTTCCAGAATGTCTTCTTGTTCAAAGAAAAAGTCTTCATGGGACTTTACCTTAGTCAATAATTCAAATTAAGTCTATATATGCTATTTCATAGAGTTAATTGCTTTTTACCACTCTGGTCTTATGATTGTGCCATTTTTAAAACAGAATGTTAGTATTTTTTATTTTAAATTTAATAAAACCCAAGTAGCTATCTTGTAACTTAGAGGATATCACTTGCTCCTTCTAAACACATGTATGCACATAAACACAAGCACATACACACACACATAGAAGGATTATACTGTACTGAGGATGTTACATGTATTAACATATGTATTCCTCTGACCAAATCTGTAAATAGGTACTATTATTTCTTGGCTTTAGTAAGGAAATTGAGTCTTACAGAGGAAGAGGTAAAATTCAGTTAATAGGGATATAAATATTGTAAGTGAGGAAACTCTATAATTGGTTCTACATTATTACTAGTTCAAATTTCCATCAACCTCAGGGAGTTGGACAAGTTCAGTATCCTGTGGATTCATCTCTGGGTACTTTCTCCTCAAAGAATTCTATTTTTCATATTGTCTACCACAAACTACTCACTTTATCTGCTAAATTTTCTGTTTAAAATGCTTCTCTTGGGATCCCTGGATGGCGCAGCGGTTTGGCGCCTGCCTTTGGCCCAGGGCGCGATCCTGGAGACCCAGGATCGAATCCCACATTGGGCTCCCGGTGCATGGAGCCTGCTTCTCCCTCCGCCTGTGTCTCTGCCTCTCTTTCTCTCTGTGACTATCATAAATAAATAAAAATTAAAAAAAAAAAGAAGGCCAAGGCTTTAAAAAAAATAAAAATAAAATAAAATGCTTCTCTTCCTGGTAGATATTGAGACACTTTTTCACATTAATGTAGTTTTGCTCATTGAGTTGGCCTAGTGACCTTTGCCATTTGGCAGAGATGCTCTTCTGGTTCTAGACTGCATCCTTGTTTAGGGCTAATCAGCTGCACTGGAGTGAATTTGGGTTAAAGATAGGTCTGATATCATGAAGTTAGGTCCAAGTATATGGGTTTTCTCTATATATCTTATATACATTTTGACCTTGTTAGAAAAGCTTTAGCTATGAAACAAAAAAATAATATTGTGACTGTACTTTATTCTTTCTATTTTGTCCCTGTGCATCACTATACTATTTTATTATATTAAATAACATGCCAGCAGATGTCAAAAATTTCCCTCACCATCCTATCCCTCAGCATATGTTTTTTTCATTTTTACTGATGGCTGTCAAGAATGCCTTCCATTCATTCCTCACAATATTACAACCAGAAGATGGATGGTTTCTCCTTCATGAGGATGGGGGGGATTAAAAATAGAAAACTAAAAATTGTATTTCTAACAGTTTATTACCAAGTTTCATATGTGATTGGCAATGTTCCTGAATTTTTTGTCTTGGTAAAGCTTTATCTTTGATTCCACCTGGTTTGTTTCTCAGTAAGAATTTTTATGCGTGTATTTATTAAACTTTTCTCATGCTACTATCTTTCCATTTTGACCTCTGCGTGTCAACTCTCAACAGCATTAAATGCAATGTCTTGGTATCTAAAATCTGTGTCTAATTCAGGTTGGTTTCAAGAGGAAAAGAAGTAACAGAATACTACCTGAGTATCTCAAAAGCCATGAAGTGCCTAAGGGACCCTAATGAATAGTGACTGTAAACATCTTTAACAAAATTATGCCTGAAAAAAGAAAATGAGTAAAGCACATTGCTACTACAGCTATTTTGCTCTTTTACACCCTCAATGAAATCTACAAATAATACAAAATAGGAAGAAATTACTATCCATTTTGTATGAAACTTCATAAATATGTTGTTAGATATAATTGGAATTGGATCAGACTAAAACTTCAAAATCCTATTCTAGCTTCCTCCCTACAAAGTTGGCGGCATCAGCTAGTAAGTGGTTTGTCCAGAATCACCAACTAGTAAGTGATTATTTCAGAAAAAAGTTCTAAAAACCCATAGAACTTCTGAGGCATCATGTTGCTCAGTTACAGAAGTATCATTCACATTATGTTGATGTGAATAGTGTTCCCTGGAGCACCAATCAGGTAGGAAAAGTTAGTAGACATGAAAAGGGAGTTAGAAGAGATGCCAAGGCAGTTGATTGGGAAGAAAAGATCTGATGCTAGTAAAAAATTAATGAGATTGACTTGAAAGTGAGATCAAACTGTCTCCACATAAAAAAGACCTCATGAAATTACTGTCATCATCATAAATTGCAATTATTTATAAGATTTATAGGAATTATTAGCAAAAGTTCATAATTACAAGCCTATGGTGAAACACGGGGTGAAATGACTGCTTTTATATTTATATTAAATTTAAGTAGTATTAAAGAAGCACAAGATTAAATAGAACAATAAATCATCAATTTCGACATATTTAGTTGATCCAGAGGTTTCAGATATGGCCAAGATATTTTTTTTAGTAACTATTGTGAAGGATATATATGAACTTGGACTCTATAACAGAACAAATTGTTCAGGAAAGTCATATATGTCATGAAATATTAATATACCACCACCCAGCTTGTGCAAGAGCAAAGGAATTGCTTTTGAGTTAGTAAACAAAGGTTTGTATCTCAATCAGCTGATTTCTACTGATGTGGAACAGTTACATTGCTTAACTTTCATTTACCTTTGTATTCTCTTAATGTAAGATAATAATCTCTGTACACCTTTGTTATACAAATAGAAAATAGTGTATGTCACAGTGCCTTAGGCATTATTATTTCTCAATAACTAGTACAAACAAAATATATCACCCATTAAAATATATACCTATAAGCCTGACATACCTCTTCAGGAAGATCAGCAATCACCACCACAATCACAATCACAGCCACAGTAACCACAGTCAATTCAACAAGAAAAGAGTAGTCTATGATTCCAAAATAGCACAATGCAACTGGGAGGGTTCATGATTATCCCCAATACTTTCATTTTTATTCAAATAAAGAAAGCATTTTTAGCATACCCATGTTGCCACATTGATTCTGGTGAAATTCAATTTTGAAAAGTTTGATAAAACTTTTGATTCTGCAGTGACTTTCTCAAGAATACAAATTGCCTTAATCTGATAACTACAATAAACTGTAATTATTTCCAAGATGCAAAACCCTCAATTATTTACAGATAAATTTTACAAGTGTTATAGTTGGAATATTAAAAGAGAATATACTCATTGACTAGGCTCTTTTAAAAAGATTTATTTATTTATTTATTTATTTATTTATTTATTTATTTATTCATGAGAGATAAGGAGAGAGGGGCAGAGAAATAGACAGAGGGGGAAGCAGGCTTCTCTCGGGAAGCCTGATGCTGGACTCGATCCCCGCACCGGGATTACACCCTGAACCAAAGGCAGACACTCAACCATTGAGCTACCTATGTGTCCCATTGTCTTTAACAGGATTTAACCATAAACTGTAAGTATCACTAGTGGTTATGGTCATCATGAATTTAGCAGGTTATTTTAAATCTTTGCATATTCTCTGAAATATACTTCAGCCTGGAGTCTCTGAAAGTTGATTCTAAGACACAGACTTCAATGGAAATAGTTTATTTGAGAAATCATTCCAGAAAGCTGTAGTGACAGAGGAGGTAAACAAAAAGGGATGGAGAAACAGTTCAACAATGCTTTATGATTATTGCCACTGTTCTAAGACTAGTCTCCCTCCACAAAACTTTCTGAATAACCCATTGAACATTTCAGAATGATATACCCACCAGCCTCCATTCATCAGTTGGTCAACGGGGCCTCAAAGGTGGCTGTGAACTCTAACTTGTTCACATATTAGTCCTGAGTGGGTTATCCCAAGCATCCTACGTCTCTATATCAAAGAAGTGCAAAAGCAAGAAGCAGGAGTTACATGGCTCTGATCCAAATGCAAAGAACTGTTGGGCTGCTTTGAAACTGGCTGAAGCTGAAGCAGTGGTTGGCAATAGGAGGAAGGAATAAAAGGATTTGAAAAAGATTACAAGAGCTGTCCAATACAATCATTAGTTTCTCATGCTAATCAAGGATATTAACCATAATATAGATTATATTATTTAGGCTAGTTAAGGAAAACTGTTTTAATATGAAGATTAAAACTTCTATAATTGGATTCATGTGGAAAATTATCATCTAAATGCCTATTTATATTCTTCTTGAAGCATTATAATTCTTCATATTTTTCTGCCCATGGGGCAATTTCTAATGTCTCTTATCAGTCACTTTCCATCATTGCTTTCTAGTTGAAATTCCGTAAATGTTCTGTATGGGGTGCAGTACATTCATTTTAACACTTTCAACTATGAGGCAGCTTCTTTTGTAACTCTGTCCTAGATTTGACTTAGAATCTAATTCAATATTCTAATTAAAATCAAATGTTTCAGTTTTGCTTAATATACTACACAGGGGTTGCAAAGAAATGTCTATCCTTGTAGCCAATTTAAAGCTTACATCTGAGTATTTTTCAATCTCACCAGCAGTGCAAGTTTATAGTGGGTGATCTTTCATCCTGAAAAATGAATCCAGCTGTGTTGCCACTAAGAACTGGTGGTGTGCAGTCTGTTAAATAGCTTGCAATTCAACTAAATCCTGATTACTATATGCAAATAATGAGATTACTATAACTATGTTAAGCATGGTAAATTTATGGGATACATTTATTAAAAACACATTTTGTGCATTTTTAAAACAAAGTTTTCTCCATTATGAGATTGTTTGTCAAGATGGAAATTTGTTTGAAGAAAACCATAATAGGGCCCTCGGCTCTTTTAGGAGACATATCTCTCATGTTGAAAAAAAATATAGTGGGTTTTGGAGAAGCACAGTCTGTGATTATTGGGCTCACTTTTAAAATTAAATGATAATTGTGAAAATAGATGTATGACTTGGATTAAAAACTAGCAGGTATGTAATCTTAAATTTAGTTCACAATGCATACAGAACTCTATATATCATAAAATTAATATTCTAAGTTTCTCACATCTTGCATAAATACCTAGGTGCTGGGGCAGCCTCCACTTTTAAATGTACCACTATATGGGTCTTTAAAAGTTAATATATTAAGTTCCAATCCTGTCCACACTGAGAGTTTAATGTAATATGCTAATATGCATGAAGAATAGCAACCAGCGAAGAAGCTGCACTCCTCATACTCGTCATACCAGCTGTGCTTACAATGCATTTAAATATTTCACAGAACCGAGTGCCATCAACAAAATATTGACAGCAATATGGAAGTAACTGGGCAACTTGCGCATATGATCATTTGTATCTTTAAGTCATGATTATGGGAACAAAATCCATATGTTCAATATGAGTTTAAAGAAATAAATGAATGTGGTTATATGGCATTTGATTAATTGAATCTCTAGGAACAAAATTTCCATGTCTCCAATTCAATTAGAATTATATTACCCAGTATTTATAATGATGGCCCTGAAGTAATCTAAAATGTGAAGTCTGGAAGGTTTAAATCCCATAATACTTTATCGGATATCAACTATGAGTCAGTTTTATTTATTTATTCATTGTTTATTCTAAACAATACTCTATAGGGGGACTATTATTTTCATTTTGTTAATGGAGGAAAATATGAGAGTCATAAATAAAGACTTGTCCAAACATGCATAGTATTGAATTCATGAAATCAAATCCTCTTGTATTCACCCGCTGCCCTGTTGCCATAGTATTACAACCCTTGGCAAATTATAAAAGTAGTAAACTCTTTGTTGGAAACTTTGGAATAAAATGAATTAAAAAGAACATGCTAAAAAGAACAAGAAAACTGCAGTATAATAAGTAGTATTAGATGCCTGGAAAAGATAAAAACATGGAGACAAAGCATTCAAGCACTGGCAACATATATCTAAATGTATAAGAGCAAGTGTGAGAAGGGCTTTCTCACTCAGTAAAATCTACTTTGGCATAAACCAAAACAGATGGAGCAAAATCTAGTAGTGTTAAAAAAGAATTTCCTGGATTATGTCTCTTAATGGCCAAAATTGAACATTGAAAAAAATTACCATGTAGTTTTACTTCACTGTATATTTTCATTTATATTTTTTCTCAACAGTTTTTCATAGAAACAGAGATAATACTATATTATTGTGTAGTGTTACATTATATAAGTTTTTGCTAAGGAAAGAGTGTAGCAAAGGGATATGGAATAAAACACAAAGAAACATTAAAAATTGTGTATCTTGTGGTTCCTGGATGGCCCAGTTGGTGGACATCCAACTCTTGGTTTCGGCTCAGGTCATGATCTCAGGTCATGGAATTGAGCCCTGCAAGGGTTCCACACTCAGCGTGGAGTATGATTGTGATTCTTTCTCCTCTCTCACCCTTACCCCTCTGCTCCTCCCCACACTTGCACAAGCTCTGTCTCTCGTTCAAATAAATAAAAATAAACACATAAAATCTTTTTTAAAAATTGCATATCTTAATTCTGTGGCTAGTGGTCCAAAAGGAAACAGGTATGGGAAAATTTAACAAAAATCAAAAACAAAACACAAACAAAAATACAAATTTAATTTGATTTCATGAGAAAGAACAGAAACGATAAGTGAAACTATAAAATCAGCTTCTGTAGAGAGTTAAAGAAGTACTGCATTTAGTATATATCATGAAAAGATTAAGACTTTCTTCATTCAGTGTTGAAGTGCCTGGGTGGCTCAGTGGTTAGGAGTCCAACTCTTGATTTTGGCTCAGGTCATGATCTCAGGGCAATGATAAGAAAAGGACACAAGAAAAAAAATAATTGAGCTACTCTATACCTGAGAATTGTCTTGAGGAAGAACAGTTGACAAGGGAGACATGAAAAGATCATCAAGAGAAGTAAGAGGAAAACCAGGAGTCCCTCTTTGGGGACTTTTCTTAGAAAAAAAAAATGGGGCAAATGAAGGACCAGAAGTGATTGTTTTATCATTTTATCATTTTGGTTGTGTAGTTTATCTGTTCTGGTAGCATTAGCTTGTTTTTAGTAAAGTAAGCATAGTATTCTGAATTGCATCTGATTACTGTGTTCAAAGAGCACTGTCTCCATCTGGATACAACAAAAGCTTCATACAGAGGGACAAGGTGTTTGCTTATTAAGGTTATTTCTATCTTATAAGTAATGATCTAAATAAAGATAATCATGTTTACATCACTAATCTAATGGTAAACTTCATTCTCTAACTGGTTACTGCAAAGCAGCACTTAGCACAGCAGACTACTCATCTTTAATCACACTCTTCTCTAGTCTACAAGGTCAACATAGGCTCCTGGCTAAGACACAGGCAGAGGAAAAAGCAGGCTCCACACAGGGAGCCCGATGTGGGACTCAATCCCAGGACTCCAGGATCACACTCTGGGCCAAAGGCAGGCGCCAAACCGCCGGGCCACCCAGGGATCCCCTGCCTAAAGACTTTTTAAATCATATTATGCACTATTAATATTTTCTTAAGTGTCTGCTAAAAACTCAGTACATGATCTAGTAAAGTTAAAATTGCTCACCTCCTAACCCCAAGAAATTTCACATTTTATACATGTGTATATCAGCAGAATATCCAGCCAGGTAACATTTCTAATAGCTATTTATTAACTGAAATTCCTTTAAATGGCCATAATATATATAATAAATTTGTATTAAAATATTATAAAACAAAGTGGCAACAAGCCTCAGTCTGAATAAGTTCAAAAAGCATGATACTAAGTTCAAAATAAAATTACATATACATATTTAATTGCATTATTTTTATGTAAAAATTAAATTAAGCAAATTAAATAAAGTATATCTTAATGATTCATTCGTATATGGTTAATGTGTAAATAAAAGCAACTTGTATTAAAACAAAAAATCAGAAAAAATTTACTTGTTTGGGGTGCCTGGGTGGCTTGTTCAGTTAAGCAGCTGCCTTCTGTTCACATCATGATCCCAGGGTCCTGGGGTTGAGTCCTGCATTGGGCTGCCTTCTTGGAGGGGAGCCTACTTCTATCTCACCTGCTCCTCTTGCTTGTGCTCTCTATCTCTGTTGAATAAATAAATAATGTCTTTAAAAAATTTACTTGTTTGAAGCCAAGAGAGGAATATGATAAGTGTAAGAAAAAAGCACTTATATTAACATAAGATTTTTTCTTAAGCTACAAACTTTGTTTAAACTTTTAAAAGTAGGGAGGTCTGGGTGGCTCAGCGGTTGAGCATCTGCTTTTGGCTCAGGGAGTGATCCCACAGTGCCGGGATCGAGTCCCACATCAGGCTCCCTGCATGGAGCCTGCTTCTCCTCCTCTCTCTGGAATAAATAATTAAAATATTTTAAATAAATAAACAAACAAACAACTTTTAAAAATAAAAGTTATTAGTTTAAAAAATGAAAGTGGGGGTCTCTGTGAACTTAAATCAGAAATATCATAGGGCAAACAAAAAACAAAAGCAAAACACAACAAAGCAAAAACCTCCAGAAATCTGATGTATCAAATTAAAAAAGCAAACAAACATCAAATTGTAGCCATGTGTCAAAAATGATCCTGACTAGGTATTCGGAATTCATCTTCTTAGATTTTTCTTAAAACTCTGGTTTGTCATTCTTATTTAAAAGCCCTTCCTCTCCACTCTTTGTTTAGAAACATACAGTGGAACTTTAAAGATTTTCTGGAAATTTAAATATTTTCTAATCTTGCTCTACTGCCTATAAATAGTTGATATTATTACTGAAAATATTTTTGCCAGATATTAAAACTAAAGATTTATGTGACATGAATATGTGTGTGTATGTGTGTGCAGGTGCATGTTTGTGTTATTGTGTGTGTGTGTGCATACACCCATGTACACAAAACAAAAACTATGTTGGTTTTTTTAAATAGTCATTTAATGTCCTTTAATTTCTGTCAGAGTTAATGTTTTGGTATACTGGTTACTAAACTTGTCCAAAGAATAACCTTGGATTTTCAAATTTCTGTAATCATTGCCTTTGCTGTGTTGTTTCAAAGTCCTGAGGAGAGGATCTATTAACAATATTACTGTAAGGTAAATAGAATATATAATATTTTAGCAGATGTAAACGTAGGCAGATATCAGTTAAAGAATACAGCCAATTCTTCACTATTTCCATGATACTTAATACCTATTTTCACTGTAGGTCTCCTCACGTATTAGTGAAAATTTTTAACTTATCTCATCATTACAAAAATATGAGATCTCATGAATCAAGGTAGTGGTTCTCAAAATTTTCTTCCAAGTATCTGGTGTCTGGAACATTGGAATTATAATGGTTTGGGTTCCCACAAAATCATATGCATGCAGGACTTTGTTTGGGAAATTAAGCCAGAGACCATAAGCAGAGGAGTGGAGAAGTGGTTCAGGAAGCAAACGAAGAAATAAAAGTCAAATTATCAAAAAAAATTCACTGTGGACAAGTGCAGCTTGATGTAGCTGATATACTCTGTAAACTTTTGTGAAATCCATGCTGCAGAATTATCTCACATGACAAATTAGGGAACTGGGTTATTGATCTGCAGATTCCTTTTAGTCTTTCACTGAGAGCTTTTCCTTGGCACGTCTATCCCAGCCCACAGATTCAGAGTGGACCAAGACCTATGGGTGTTAGTCACTGGAATTGTAGTCTGAATATATTGCAATGGTAAGGTCTACATATGTGGATAGAGATACCAACTACATCACACTATTAATACATGAGTTCTACACTATACATTGTTCTTGTGCAAATATCAATTGTTGTTTAAAACAAAACAAATAATTGGCCAAGATTTTTTTTAAATAATAAATATCACTTCTTTCTCTCTTTTTTAAAGATTTTGTTTATTTATTCATGAGAGACACAGAGAGAGAGAGAGAGAGAGAGAGAGAAGCAGAGACACAGGCAGAGGGAGAAGCAGGCTCCATACAGGGAACCCGATGTGGGACTTGATCCTGGGCCCCAGGATCATGCTGTGGGCTGAAGGCAGGCACTAAACCACTGAAACACCCATCCAAGGATGCTCAATATCACTTTTTTCTAACAGTTTATTTTTAAAGGTAAAAAGGTAAGTATATAAGTTAAAAAAAAGAGAATGCACATGATCATACTCTGAATATTTTTGGTTGTTAGATGCTAGATCATTCTGTAGATATTCATTTTATAGCCTAAATTTGCACAAAGTTCTTCATAAGTATATAATTCTAACATGGTGCAACCAAAATATTTCCTGTCCATATTCCATAAAAAAGCCACATTTAGTTGCACATCAGTGTAAATAATCCAGAAAACAACTGAAAATTTGGCAGAACAGATTCTCCACAGTTAGTTGCAGAAAAGGAGGCCACATGTAAAACAGTACAAAGGGTTGAGGCATGGACAAGAACCAAATTCCCATGAAATTAACCATAAATGGGAAGGACACCCCAAGAATGAAAAACAGAGAGGAAAAGATCCCACACCAGACATGTCAGACATGAGGAACCTATCCTGGGAAAGCAAAATCCCATAATATTTGGCTTTGGAAATTAGAGGGGCTGAACTTCATGAGTTTTCATAATCAGTGGAGTTTAAGATCCAGAACTTTAAAAATCACAGGGCTTGGCCCTGGAGGAGCCTTAGGGTCATAGAAAACAGTCTTCACCCTTAAAGAGACATCAAAACAAACAACCTCACTAAGAGGCAGAATATAAGCAGTAGTTTGAAAAGTACCTGGGGTATACAGAAAGGAGATTTTATTTACTAATCTCAGAATGAACACAGGAAAGGCAGAGATCTTTGGGAGACTTCTCCAAGAATAAAAGAACACGTGGCTGCCATTTCCCTTCACTGTCCCGCAGCCTAGACATCCAGACACTTGCAGGAACCAGCTTGAATACTCACCACCCAGCTTGCTAACACTGTGCAACATCACATACCCAGCTTCTGTATTCTTCTGCATACTGTCCCATCCAACTCATCCCATTCAGCAGGAGTCCTTCCAAAGTGATGCCAGAGACATCTTATTTTGCAAGCAGCCCTGACAGTGACCAACACCACCTTGGAAAGAGGGCAAGATATCACACACACCAGTTTGACTTCAGTCCCAGCAGTGGACTGGCAGCAGACATCTGATCTGACTGCTCACCTGCTCACCAACAAAAATATCACAAGGGGAAAAATAAAGAGAGAGTCCTGTAGTTTAGGGTCACTGCAAGCCGAACAGAGAAGTACAGGGAGACATCTAGTCTGACTGCAGGATCACCCACCAACAAAAACTCTCAGGGGACAATGTAAGGAAAGAACCCTGCACTCCATGTGATCTCAGTTTTGGCAAAAGGGCTGAGGGTAGATATCTGATATGACCCAATTCTAGCCTAAGGTAGCCGCAGATTGGCCCCTTAACAGTACAAGGAACAAAACATGCCCACAATAGGGAAATGGGGGCCATTGCAGCTGACTGGACTGAGGCAACTATGGCTCATTCAGAGTAGTAGGGCACACACAACATATATAAGAGACATCCTTGAAATGCCAGGTTCTGGTGAACAAAGGATATTGCATTATAGGGCCTCTTCTTCATGGCCCTACTATGGCCACTACTTTTAAGATCAGGAGGCATTAGCTAACTTTCCTAATACATAGAAAGAGACACAGAGACTTAGACAAAATGAAGTTAATGGAGGAATATGTTCTGAATGAAAGAACAGAATAAAATCATAGCAAAAGAGCTAAATGAAATGGAGATAAGCAATATGTCTGATAGAATTCAAAGAAATGATCATAAGTATACTTACTGAACTTAAGATGGAGGATCTCACTCAGATCCTCAACAAAAAAAGATAAAACATAAAAAAGATGGGGATCCCTAGGTGGTTCAGTGGTTTAGCACCTGCCTTTGGCCCAGGGCGCGATCCTAGAGACCCGAGATCGAGTCCTCCGTCGGGCTCCCGACATGGGGCCTGCTTCTCCCTCTGCCTGTGTCTCTGCCTTTCTTTCTCTCTCTGTGAGTGTCTATCATGAACAAATAAATACATCTTTAAACAAAAACACAAAAAAGGACTGATCAGAGATGAAAAACTCATTAACTGAAACTTAAAATATGCTAGAAGGAATAAACATAGACCAGAGGAAGCAGAAGAATGACTATGTGAGCTGGAAGACAGTGTAATGAAAAGCAACCAAATTGAATAAGAAAAAGAAAAAAAAGAATAATAAAAAATTAGAATAGGTCAAAGGAGTTCAGCAACACCATCAAGCTTTATAACATTTACATTATAGGAATCCCAGAAGAAGAGAGAAAAGGGGGCATAAAATTGATTTGAAGAAATAATAGCTGAGAAGTTCCCTAATCTGGTGAACAAAACAGACATCTAGATCCAGGATACCCGGAAAATCCTGAACAAAATCAACCAAGGAGATAACTGAAGTATATAACAATTAAAATGGGGGAAGGGGGGAAGTAAGGACAAAGAGAATTTTAAAAGCAGAAAAAGTAAAGAAAACAGTTACATACAAGAGGAACCGTATATAGCTATTAGGTGATTTATCAGCAGAAACTTAACAGGTCAGATAAGAGTGGCATGACATATTTAAGGAGATGAAAGGAAGAAACCTGCAACCAAGAATGCTCCATCTAGCAAAGCTATCATTCATAATAGAGAGATAAAGAGTTCCTGAGATAAATAAAAGTTAAAGGAATTCATACCAATAAATTAGCCTTACAAAAAATATTAAAGGATAGTCTTTGAATGGAATGGAATGGCCAAAATAAGGAGTGAGAAAATTAGGCAAGGAAAGAATTTTACTGGTACATAATAAAAGTAGTAGGTTAATCACAAAACCAATATAAAGGTTAAAGCACAAATGCAATAAAATCAACCCACCTATAAAACTCAGTCAAGGGATTCACAACATAAAATGATGTAAAGTATGATATCATTTACATAAAACATCATAAAACATGAGGGTGAAGAAAAATTTGGCGCATTTAGAATGAGTTCAAACCTAAGCAACCATCAACCTAATATAGAATGCTTTTTTATAGGATATCATATATAAACCTAATGGTAACCACAAATCAAAAACCTGTAATAGATATGGAAAAATAAAGGGAAGAAAGGAATAGAGCATAACCAAAGCAAGTGTAAAACAAGTCACAAAATGGCAATAAGTACATACATATCAATAAATTTGAATGTAAAGGGACTAAATGTTCTAATCAAAATAAGATGATTGAATGTATAAAAAAGCAAGACCTATCTATATGCTGCCTATGAGAGACTCACTTCAGACTTAATGACACATGCAGATTGAAAGTGAAGGGAAGAAAAACACTTACCATGGAAATAGAAGCAGAAAAAAAGCTGAGGTAGCAATATTTATATCAGACAAAATAGACTTTAAAAAAAGATTATAGCAAGAGACAAAAATGACACTACATATTCATAAAAAGAACTCAACAAGAAGATAATAATAATTGTAAATACTTATGTTCCATCCTAGAAGCACCCAAATACATAAAGCAACTATAAACAGACACAAAGGAAAAAAAATCTATAGTCATATAATAATAGTAGGAGACTTTAAACCCCCACTTACATCAATGTATACATCATCCAAACAAATATTCAACAAGGATTAAATGATGCAATGGAACAGATAGATGTAACGGATATATTCAGAGCATTCCATTCACAAACAGCAGAATACACATTCTTTTCGAGTGCACATGGAACATTTTCCAGAATTGATCCCATTATGTCACAAAACACGTTCCAACAAATTCAAAAAGATTGAAGTAATATCATTCATCTTTTCAAATCACAATGTTATGAAACTAGAAATCAACCATAAGAAAAAAATCTAGAAAGAACACAAATAAATGGAGGTTAAATAAGATGCTACTAAACAATGAATGGATCAAACAAGAAATCAGAGAGGAAATAAAAAATACATGGGGACAAATGAAAATGAAAGCACAATTGTCCAAAATATTTGGAATGCATCAAAAGCTGTTCTAAGAAGGAAGATTATAGCAATATAGGTCTACCTCAAGAAACAAGAAAAATCCCAGATAACCTAAACTTACACCTAAAGGAGCTAGAAAAAGAAGAACAAACATGCCAGTAAAAGGAAGGAAATAATAAAGATGAGAGCAGGAAAAACATGAAATAGACTAAAAGAAAAAATATATATATATATAGATCAATGAATCCGAGAAATAGTTCTTTAACAAGATGAACAAAACTGGTAATTTTTTAGCCAGATTCATCAAAAAGTGAGAGAGAGAGAGAGAGAGAGAGAGAGTAGAGACAGATAAGATTTAAACAAACAAAATCATAAATGAAATAGAAAAAATAACCAACACCACAGAAATATAAAAGATTATAAAAGAATATTATAAAAAGTTATACATCAACAAAGTGGGGAACCTAGAAGAAATGAATAAATTCCTAGAAATATATAGCCTTCCAAAACTAAACCAGAAGGAAATAGAGAATTTGAAAAGACTAATTACTAGCAATGAAATTGAATCAATAATAAGAATAAAAAAAAAACCCACCCAACAATGGTCTAAGGCCAGATGGCTTCACAGGTGAATCCTATCAAACATTAAGAGAGTTAATATATAATCTTCTCAAACTATTAAAAAAAAAAACAGATGAGGAAGAAAAGTTTCCAAATTCATTCAATAAGGCCAGCATTGCCCTGATACCAAAAATAGGTACTACTAAATTAAATGAAAGAAAGAAGAAAGAATAAAGAAAAAGAAAGAAAGAAAGAAAGAAGGAAAGAAAGAAAGAAAGAAGGAAAGAAAGAAAGAAAGAAGGAAAGAAAGAAAAAGAAAGAAAGAAAGAAAGAAGAAAGAAAGAAAGAAAGAAAGAAAGAAAGAAGAAAGAAAGAAAGAAAGAAAGAAAGAAAGAAAGAAGAAAGAAAGAAAGAAAGAAAGAAAGAAGAAAGAAAGAAAGAAGAAAGAAAGAAAAGAGACAGAGAGAAAGAGAGAAAGAAAGAAGAAAGAAAGAAAGAAACAAACAAAAAGAAAGAAAGAAAGAAAGAAAGAGAAAGAAAGAAAGAAAGAAAGAAGAAAAAGAAAAGAGAGAAAGAAAGAAAGAAGAGAGAAAGAAAGAGAGAAAGAAAGAAAGAGAAAGAAAGAAGAAAGAAAGAAAGAAGAAAGAAAGAAAGAAAAGAGAGAAAGAAAGAAAGAAAGAAGAAAGAAAGAGAGAAAGAAAGAAAGAAAGAAGGAAGGAAAGAAAGAAGAAAGAAAGAAAAGAGAGAAAGGAAGAAAGAAAGAAACAAAGAAAGAAACAAAGAAAAGGAGAAAGAAAGAAAGAAAGAAAGAAAGAAAGAAAGAAAGAAAGAAAGAAAGAAAAGGAGAAAGAAAGAAAGAGAGAGAGAAAGAAAGAAAGAAAGAAAGAAAGAAAGAAAGAAAGAAAGAAGAAAGAAAGAAAAGAAAGAAAGAAAGAGAGAAAGAAAGAAGAAAGAAAGAAAAGAAAGAAAGAAAGAAAGAAAAAGAAGAAAGAAAAAGTACAGACCAATATACAGGCCAGTTTCTCTGATGAACATAGATGCGAAAATCATCAACAAAATATTGGCAAACCAAATTCAGCAATACATTATAAAAATAATTCAGGGACGCCAGGGTGGTTCAATATTTGTAAGTCAGTCAAGGTGATACATCACATTAACAAGAGAGAGGTTACAAATTTATAATCATTTCCATAGGTACAGAAAGAAAGCATTTGACAAAGTACAACATCCATTCATGATAAAAACTCTCAGCAAAGTAAATGCAGAGGGAGCATACCTCAACAAAATAAAGGCCATTTATAAAAATCCCACAGCTAACATCATACTCAATAGTGAAAAACCAAGATATTTTCCCCGTCAGATCAGGAACAAGACAAGGATTTCCATACTTACAACTTTTGTTCAAAATAATATTGGAAGTCCTGGCATAGCAATCAGACAAGAAATAGGAATAATTATTGGTAAGGGAGAAGTAATATTTCCACTATTTGCAGATGACATGATACTATCTATAGAAAACTCTTAAGATTCCACCAAAAAACTGCAAGAAATGACAAATGAATTTAGAATCACAGGATACAAAATAAAGATACAAAAATCTGTTGCATTTCTATAAACTAAAGATGAAGTAGCAGAAAGAGAAATTGAGAAAACAAGCCCATTTACAATTGCACCGAAAAAAAAATACTCAGGAATAAACTTAAGGTGGTGAAAGACCTGAACGCTAAAAACTATGAAATATTAATGAAAGAAATTGAAAATTACACAAACAAATGGAAGGATATTCCATGCTCATGGATTAGAGAACAAATTTTGTTAAAATGTCCATACCACCCAAAGCAATCTATAGATTTAATGCAATCCCTATCCTATGAAAATACCAACAATATTTTTCATTGAACCAGAACAAATAATCCTAAAATTTGTATGGGTCCACAAACAACCCAGAATAACAGAAGAAATATTGGGGAACAAAACAAAATAAAACATGGAGAATCACAATCCCAGATTTCAAGACACACTATAAATCTATAGTTATCTATACAGTATGGCAGTGGCACAAAAAGAGATACATAGATCAATAGAACAGAATAGAGAGGCCAGAAATAAATCCACAATTAGTTAATCTTAAACAAAAGAGGCAAGAATATCCAATGTGAAATAGAGAGTCTCTGCAACAAATGGTGCTGGGAAAACTGGACAGCAACCTGTGAAAAGAATGAAACTGAATGACTTTCTCTGCCATGAACAAAAATAAACTGAAAATGGGACAGCCCAGGTGGCTCAGCCGTTTAGAGCCGCCTTTGGCCCAGGGTGTGATCCTGGAGACCTGGGATGGAGTCCCATGTCAGGCTCCCTGGATGGAGCCTGCTTCTCCCTCTGCCTGTGTCTCTGCCTCTCTCTCTCTCCTCTCTGTGTATTCTCATGAATAAATAAGTAAAAATCTTAAAAAAAAAAAAAAAATGAAAATGGATTAAGGGCCTAAATGTGAGACCTAAATCTACAAAAAATTCTAGAAGAGAGTAGAGGCAGTAATTTCTCTGACATTGGCTATACCAACATTTTTCTAGATATGTCTCCTGAGGCAAGTGAAAAAAAGACAAAAATAAATGCAAATCAAAATCAAAATGAAATATTACCTCAAACTTGCCAGAATAGCCAAAATGAAAACTACAAGAGATAACAAATATTGATGAGGATGTGGAGAAAAAGGAACCCTTGTGCACTTCTGGTAAGAAAGCAACCTGGTGCAACCATGTGGAAAACAGTATGGAATCCTACAGAAAATGGAAAATAGAATTATCGTATAATCCAATAATTCCACTACTGGTTATTTACCCAAAGAATACAAAAACACTAACTCAAAAAGATATATGCACCCCTATATTTATCACAGCATTATTTACAGTAGCCAAGGTATAGAAGCAACCCAAATGTCCATCTATAGATGAATGGATAAAGAGATATGATACACACACACACACACACACACACACACACAGACATATATACACACACATACATACATATAAATATAGAAATACTGTGTATATATATCATATATAATACATATGGTATGTGTACATATAAATGTATAGCTATATAATGAATAAATATATACTTATATATTATATATTTATATTATATACATATAATATTATCTATTATATATAGGTATAATATATATATTTAGTAGAATATTACTGAGCTATAAAAAATAATGAAATATTGCCATTTGCTATGGATGGAGCCAGAGAGTATATATATTACAGAGTGAAACAAGCCAGAGAAAGACAAATACCATAGGACTTCTTATGTAGAATTTAGAAATAACAGTGAAAGAAAAAGAGACCAAAAAAAATCCTTGCCTATTAAGTACAGAAAATAAATAAATTGTTACTAGAGGCGAGGTGGGTGGGGGCATGAGTGAAATAGGTGAAGCGAATTAAGAGTATCCTTATCACGATGAGCACTAAGTATAGAATTGCTAAATCACAATATTGTACACTTGAGACTAATATAACACTATATGTTTATTATACTTGAATCATAAATATGTAAATATATACATATATACATAAAATTTAAAAAAAGAATTGAACACTCTCTAGATCTATCCATAAACCCATTTTGTCTCTATTTTTCTTATTTTCGAACTTTACTGAGTTGTTTTTCTATTGGTGATTTTCCTTTTCTACTACCATTAATCTCATCCTACAGACACGTTTGTTATCTCTATGTATTTCAAAGGTCTAGATATCCTGAAGAAACAGAAAAGCAACAATTATTCTTCAATATCACACAATGTCCTCATATAAATTCCTCCTCTAGTGTAAGTCTTTAATTTCACAATGCCAAAATGTGGAGGAGTCAATAGATAGGACCACATGAGGATTCTTTCTACAATATTATGAGAAATCAGATTGTTAAAACTAATCTTAAAGCCTCAAAAATATTACTTAAATATTAACCTTATTAATATTTATTTATTTATTTTAGGGAATTGGAAAAAGAAAACTTATAGATCTCGAGGACCCCTAGTACAAGTCTTTTAAAAAGACACAGAAGAAAATGATCTGGGAAAGGTCATGATGGAGATATATTTGAAATACCCTAAAAAATATCAATTAATGATAAAAGTTTAACTATTAACCGTATCTACGTATGCATGTAATGAAACTAGGTATTCTAATCAGGGTGAAAATGGACTTCTATGAAGTATGCCAGAATATTCCACTCTTGATTTATATGTAGACCTATTTCATTTCTATAGATTTTTGTTTAACTGCTGACCTCTTTCCTCATTTCCTAGGGATCCAATGTCCCAAGAATGTCTAGATACTAGGTACTAAATTTAATTATGCTAGGTGCTTGTGGTAAGCATCTTCCAAGTGACTCCCAGTGATTCTTAATTCCTAGTATTTGTAACCTTGTGTAATCCCCCTCTCCTTGTGTATGGGCTAGACCTAGTGACCTGCATTTAAAAATAAAATATAGCAAATGTGTCACTTGTGAGATACTTCTCACAATTGTAAAATATTGTGATGGTATTTTACAGCTTCTTACATTTCAGTACTGTTGATAGATTCAGTGTTAGTTATGAATCCCTTCCCTTTTTAAAGCCCAATTTTTTCCCCTCTGGAAGCTTGTAGCATATCTTCTTTGTTCCTAGAGTTTAGCAACTTCACCAGAGTTTAACGCATGGTGTCTCTTTCATATATATTCCAAACTCAAAAGAATTTGCCTCCTTCTCCAAAGACTGCTTTCAGCAATTGTTTTCTTTGAGTTTCTTTTTTTCCCCCAAATTTTTATTTAAATAATATCATTCAATGTATAGTGTAATATAGGTTTCAGGAGAATTTAGTGACTCATCATTACATGTAATACCCAATGTTCAACACAAGGATACAAGGAATGGCAAGACACAAGAAGAGTAGAAAAAGTTCATAACCACAACCTGATTTCCCACTTTTTTTTCTTGTAGCATCAGATGTGCTCTGGGACCAAAATCATACATGACATCTCTAAGCATTACTTAAATCAGGGCCTTTCTATTAGCAAATATCATTGCTTGTTTGTCAGGAGGTTTGACATCAGTATATTTAAAAGGAAGCTTGATAGATTCATCAGTCATCTTCCTTATTGGCATCCTTCCAAAAGGAGGGAATGGAATCAAGACCTGCCACTTAACCTCTACCTTCCCAGTACACCCTTTTTTTTTGGCCTTTCCATAAATTTCTTAGATATCTTTATTTTTTCTTAAAGTATTTTCTGCAAAATATTCTACCAAAGAACATGCCTGCAAAGACTCCAACAAGCATCAGGAATGAATAATCCAACATGGAATAGGAATTCCCCCTATAATTTATGCTAATAATAATTGTTTCAGGAATAGAATTTACAACTAGAGGGGAGGTAGGTAGGATGATGGGCCACATGAGTGATGGGTAGAGAGAGAGAGAGAGAATGGAATATTACTCAGTCATCAAAAATAATGAAGTCTTACTATTTGCCATGACATGGATAGAGCTAGAGTGTATTATACTAAGCAAAATAAGTCAATCAGAGAAAAACAAATACCATCTTATTACACTCATGTGGAATTTAAGAAACAAAACATATGAACCTATGGGTGTGGGGAAAAAGAGAGAGGGAAACAAACCATTAAGAGACTCTTAACTCTTCTATAATTACTTGGTATTAAACAGATAAAGATTGAAACTCTATTGCCTTATGTAAAATAAATAGGTGGAACTCTATAATGATAGCTGGAAGCCAGTATCTTTAAAAACCTAGGACATGATATCTGAGATATAGCTAACCTCACTAACCAAAAATAATCCGGACTTTATTGAACATTGACCTCTAGCCAAAATCTGCAATCAGGAATATGTGATATATTTAACTGATACATATTAAGTGAAACTTAACGTGAACTTGAACTGCCAGAGATATACATTGTTGAAATAAAAGTTTTTGCTGTTCCCTGGTAAAAATAAGTGAAAAGTAAAGTCATGTAGACATGATCTCCAAGATTTGAAAATATGTGAGTAAGTTTACTTGAACCTCATGATTGTTGAAATACTTGTGGAAAACCATTGTTATAAAAAAGATATATATATATATATATATATATATATATATATACATATATATATATTTGAGTTAAGTTTTTTTTTTATTCTAGTTGGTTAACATATAGTGTAACATTTGTTTCAGGAGCAGAATTTACTGTTTCATCACTTACATATAACACCCAGTGCATATCACCAGTGCCCTCCTTAATACCCATCACTTATGTGGCCCATCACCTACTTACCTCCCCTCTAGCAACCCTCATTTTTTTCTCTATAGTTAAGAATCTTTTTTTAAGAAAGAGATTTTATTTATTTGTTCATGAGAGAGAGAGAGAGAGAGAGGGAGGCAGAGACACAGGCAGAGGGAGAAGCAGGCCCCATGCAGGGAGCCTGACGTGGGACTCAATCCCGAGTCTCCAGGATCATGCTCTGGGCTGAAGGCAGGTGCTAAACTGCTGAGCCACCTGGGCTGCCCAATAGTCTTTTTTAAAAAAACAAGTATCTGGGCTGCTAAGGACCAATGACAAATACCATAATAACCAGTAATAACCTCCTTTGTTTTTTTTTTTTGTTACTTTTAGTAATTTATTTGTTTTGTTTTATTTTATTTTATTTTTTATTATTATTTTTTAATAAATTATTTTTTATTGGTGTTCAATTTACCAACATACAGAATAACACCCAGTGCTCATCCCGTCAAGTGTCCCTCTCAGTGCCCGTCACCCATTCCCCACCACCACCCTCCCTCCTCCCCTTCCACCACCCCTAGTTCGTTTCCCAGAGTTAGGAGTCTTTATGTTCTGTCTCCCTTCCTGATATTTCCCACCTTTATATTCCCTTCCTTTATATTCCCTTTCACTATTATTTATATTCCCCAAATGAATGAGAACATACACTGTTTGTCCTTCTCCGATTGACTTACTGCACTCAGCATAATGCAGTAATGACCTCCTAAAACAGCCTTACCATAGTGTGTTATCACCAATTCACTTTTTAGATTACCTCTTGAATATTCATAGCCACTGATCTTCAAAATCATGATATTCATGATTAATACATCTAATAGTCCTTTCTCTGTGAATATATAGGCCTTCTGCATCATTGTTGGTGAGTATGGTCATCCATTAGAGCAGATGTTCTCAGTCAGGGGTAATTTTGTCCTCCAGAAGACATTTGGCAATGTCTGGAAACATTTTTGCTAGTTACAACTGGAGTCTTGCTATTGACATCTAGTGAACTGAAGCTAGGAATATTACCAAAAATCTTAAAATGCATAGGAAAGTCACTCACATCAAATAATTATTTAATCCAAAATGAAGGTTGATAAATGCGGCATCAGATTCATTATTCAGAGTTATTGTTAATACTTTCACCTATTGCCTTATTATCCATTCAGAGTGATTTTCACCTATCACCTGTCTTCCTTATCTTTTATAGTACAGATCCCTCTGATATTCTGAGGAACAGTAGTTTTCTTAACATGGTTTCTTGTCCCCAGGAAGATGATTACAGCCTGATACAATACCTCATGAGCAGTTCCTAAAGTCCTCACGAAGTATGTGGAACTATTGATTAAGCCTCTACATATAGTGTTGCCTTTGAATATTAATGAGAGTCATGCAGTTTGAGAACATGATCTGGATTCCAAAATGTTGTGTGCTCACTGAGACTGCCCCTGTGCACCACAATTTTTAAAATGCCTTTTGCATTTTAAAATGGTTGTTGTAGGTAATATTAAGGCACAATTCATACCCAAATACACCCACTTAAAGGCTGCTCAAGTTCCATTTCTACTGTCTTTAAGTAAACTTCACCCAAATTCACAACTGATGATTGATTGATTGAAGATTTTATTTATTCATGAGAGGCACAGAAAGAAAGGCAGAGACATAGGCTGAAGGAGAAGCAGGCTCCCTGTGGGGAGCTTGTTGCAGGACTTGATCCCAGGACCCCAGTATCATGACTTGAACTCAATGAGCCACCAGGCATCCCACAACTGATGTACTTAAATGAGCATCCAAAATTGTGAAATATAAGGACAGCAGGTGCAATCTGCTTCTCATCATATTCAGGCAGCTGTCTTAAAAATATGTAATTTTGATCTTTGGTTTTATTTTTTTTTTTTTTTGGTTTTATATAATACATAAGACTTGCTTTTCATTGCTATCTACCCTATATGATTCATTGGTAGTACTTTACAGGATATCTGGTAAATAGAATGGTAAAGATGAGACATTAACAGTGAACAAAGCAGTAGTTGAGGGCCATAAGTCAAATTATCAAGATATATTTTGTCTCTTCTTTTATGTAAGAATTATGTAAGTGGAATATTTAGATAAAGTTCATAAATCAATGGTTTAATTTCTCTTCTCTATAAGAACCAGATCTGAAAGCTTCTCCCAGCATTGCCCTACATTGGGAGGAGAGAGCTATGGGTATTATTCTAAGACTCTTGAGGTTCTCTCCTAGAAATAATATGATTGCATCCTTAACAGGGAGTGTCCTTTACTTTTAAGTATCACTCTTACTTGTTATGGTCTCTGCTTATTTCTGTGTATTACCCTTTTTGACCACCATTTCACCCCCATCTCACTTTTTCTCATGATCTAAGTTTCTAGTTCAAAGGAATAGTTTACTTTTGGAGCCAGTCATACAATATCCATACTAATGTTTCTCCTTAGCTCCATTTGCTGGATGACGCAGTAGGATTTGACAAATACAAAAAACAAAAGACTGCCTCTGCTTCTTGGTAACAGTGCTGAATTTACATTAGATCCTTATTTGTCTACATGGATGAAATTATGACCACCTCAAGCTACTTTTAGGAAAATGAACTATCACTTTTTATAATATTGAGTGTATCAACTACATTGGGTATATGTACATTTAAACCCAGATCAGAAAACAAAAGACATTATTTTTGTTAGATGGGAAATAAAAATAGTAGTATAAACTGCACCTTTCCTTACTCCCACATTCTGACTTCCCACACTCAGAAATCTTTCTTTTTTTTTCTTTTTTTTTTTTTAAATTTTTATTTATTTATGATAGTCATAGAGAGAGAGAGAGAGGCAGAGACACAGGCGGAGGGAGAAGCAGGCTCCATGCACCGGGAGCCTGATGTGGGATTCGATCCCGGGTCTCCAGGATCGCGCCCTGGGCCAAAGGCAGGCGCCAAACCGCTGCGCCACCCAGGGATCCCTCAGAAATCTTTCCAGTTGACTCTTGACCTTCCTTCCTTTCATATTCAATACAACAGATTTAAATGTAATGTTAATCCTTAAAACTGACCTAACTCTTATTATTATTATTATTTAAGATTTTATTTATTTATTCATGAGAGATACACAAGAGACATAGGCAGAAGAAGTAGGTTCCCTGCTGGGAGCCTGATGTGGAACTTGATCCCAGGGTCCTGTTATATGACCTGAGGCAAAGGCAGATGCTCAACCACTGAGCCACCCAGGTGACCCTACCTCCTATTATTAATTGACAAATATTTTAATTAAAATGTAGTATTTTCAAGTAATGTGGAATTACCATAAATCATTGTTTCCTTCTCCATTTCCTTACCTGAATGATAGATAATTCACTATTCTAAACATTTAATTAAAAAAAACAAACATTTAATTTTATTTTCCATGGTTGCTTCTGTTATGGAATAAGGTCTAGGGTAGAATAAATCTATCCCAGAGGACAAGAATTTATAATCCACTGGGTTTACTAAGAAAAATCCAATGTAATTCATTTTTCTGATGTGCATTGACCTTTTTCCTTGAGAAATTATTCCACATCCAGCTTCAAACAATTTATTTCCCGTTGATATTAGTGCAGTTCCTTTTCAATCACCTGTTGGTGAATGGTCTATGTCTCTCTGCCTTTTCATGTCCTGAATCCAAAAAACTAACCCAGGAATGAGAAAACAGCATCTTAACTTTCATTCCAATTTCCGAAGAGCCAGCAACATCTTCCTTCTCCGTATTCCTCATTTTTCATGTAGATTGGAGTTTTTGACTTATCTCATTTTCTTTCTCCCTAAGGAGTTGTTTGTTTGTATGTTTGTTTGTTTTAAACATTTTTCAGGACAGTTCTTCTGTAAAAAATTCCCTCCATTTTTATTTGCCTTTATTTTTTTTTATCCTTCACCTTTGAGGGATCAAACTTTTTTTGTTTTGTTTTACGTTTTTTTTTTTTAAAGATTTTATTTATTTATTCCTGAGAGACACACAGAGAGAGGTGGAGGGAGAAGAAGGCTCCCTGAGAGAAACCTGAGGTGTGACTGGATCCCGGGACTCTGGGATCATGCCCTGAGCTGAGGAGAGATGCTCAACAACTAGCCACCCAGACATCCCTTTTTCACTTTTGAGGGATCATACTTTTGAAGAATTCTAGGTTATTGAGATTTTTGCCCCGCCAACAATTTAAATATTCCACTGCACTCTCTTCTTACTTGCGTGGTTTCTGAGCAGTCTCTTGTATTTTTTATTCCTATTCTTCTATAGGTAACATGTCCCCCTTCCTCCAGCTTCTTTCAAGATTTGATTTTTGTATTTGGTTTTCTGCAATTTGAATATACTTAATGATATAATTTTTGGTATTATCTTCCTTGGTGTTCTCAAAACATCTTGGATTTTTGTTTATTTCTTCTATTCAGTTTTCTTTCTTTTCTCCTACTGCTATTCTAAATACATGTATTTATAACTTTTGGAATTTCCCAACAGTGCTTGAATGTTATGTTCTACTTATTATTATTACCATTATAATTATTAATTTTTTAATGATTTTATTTATTTATTTATTTACTTATTTATTTGACAGAGAATGAATATGTATGCATGAGCAGGAGGGTCAGAAGGAGAGAGAGAATCTCAAGAAGATTCCACACTGAGCATAGAGCCAGTGCAGAGCTCTATCTTATGACCCTGAGATCATGACCTGAGTTGAAATCAAGGATCCGATGCTTAACCAACTTTAATTTGGCTTTAAGTTTAGAAAATTACTTTTGATGTATATCCAAGTTCAGTGTTTCTTTCCTTAACAATGTCCAGTCTTCAATGATGAGCCTATCAAAGGTATTCATCAGTCTTGATACAATAGTCCATAAAGCCTTCATCATTTGTCATAGTTTTTTGATTTATAGCATTTCCTATTAACTATTTTTCAGTTTTCTTCTGCTTTGAATATCCACTTTTTCCATTATAAACCTTAACATGTTAGTCATAACTGTTTTTAATTCCCTATTAGACAATCCAAAAATGTGTCATATCTCTCTTCTTAAAGTGATTATACTTCTGGCTTTTTATATATATTTTTTCTTTTAAGCAAAGCTTGTAAATTTTTTTGCTGAAATTCAGATATAATATCCTGGGTCATAGGAATTACAACAAAGAACCTTTAATTTTTTAACCAAATTTTTAAAATATTTTCTTTTTCATTTATTTCAGACAAAGAGAGAGAGAGGATGAGCTTGGAACGGGGGAGGGGCAGAAGGAGAAGCAGACTCCCCATTGACTAGAGAGCCTGAAGTAGGCCTTGATCCCAGGATCCTGATATCATGACCTGAGCCAAAAGCAGACTTAAGTGACTAGACCGCCCAGGTACCTTGGTAAATAGTCTTTTAATGTGAGTTTATATTAATGTGGCTGTGACTTGTATAATGTGCTATAGATGTATATGCCAGAGGCTTTAAATCTTTGACCTACAGAATGGGAGAAGATATTTGCAAATGATGTATCAGAGAAAGGGCTAGTTTCCAAGATCTATAAAGAACTTATTAAACTCAACACCCAAAAAAACAATCCAATCATGAAATGGGCAAAAGACATGAAGAGAAATCTCACAGAGGAAGACATAAACATGGCCAACACGCACATGAGAAAATGCTCTGCATCACTTGCCATCAGGGAAATACAAATCAAAACCACAATGAGATACCACCTCACACCAGTGAGAATGGGGAAAATTAACAAGGCAGGAAACCACAAATGTTGGAGAGGATGTGGAGAAAGGGGAACCCTCTTACACTGTTGGTGGGAATGTGAACTGGTGCAACCACTCTGGAAAACTGTGTGGAGGTTCCTCAAAGAGTTAAAAATAGACCTGCCCTACGACCCAGCAATTGCACTGCTGGGGATTTACCCCAAAGATTCAGATGCAATGAAACGCCGGGACACCTGCACCCCGATGTTTCTAGCAGCAATGTCCACAATAGCCAAACTGTAGAAGGAGCCTCGGTGTCTATCGAAAGATGAATGGATAAAGAAGATGTGGTTTATGTATACAATGGAATATTCCTCAGCCATTAGAAACGACAAATACCCACCATTTGCTTCAACGTGGTTGGAACTGGAGGTATTATGCTGAGTGAAGTAAGTCAATTGGAGAAGGACAAACATTATATGTTCTCATTCATTTGGGGAATATAGATAATATTGAAAGGGAATATAAGGGAAGGGAGAAGAAATGTGTGGGAAATATCAGAAAGGGAGACAGAACATAAAGACTCCTAACTCTGGGAAACGAACTAGGGGTGGTGGAAGGGGAGGAGGGTGGGGGATGGGGGTGAATGGGTGATGGGCACTGAGGGGGGCACTTGACGGGATGAGCACTGGGTGTTATTCTGTATGTTGGTAAATTGAACACCAATAAAAAATTAATTTATTAAAAAATAAATCTTTGTACATTGCCCATATTTTTTTATTTTTCCTTAGAGTTTCCTTCTCTCAGCTTTCATTACTCGTTTGTTCTTGTTATCTTTGGGTGTCTTTAGGAACTCCTCAGATACAGTGTGGCTTACAGATCTTTCAGCTACTATCCACATTTATTACACTGGAGCCCTGTTGGTATGGTAGTAAGTGGTAAGGGATAGAAAATGTCCTATAGTATTATGATAAATTCTCAATCTTTTACTGAACCTGTGTCCCTGAGCTTGAATTTCACATGTATTTCATAGTTTCTTTTTTTTCCTCAAAAGTAATTGGAAGCATAGAGTAGGATCGTTTTGGAGAAAAATATTTTTGTTAGGTAGAATAATGCTCTGATAAAATCTTTTACACTACATTTATTCTTCTCTTCTATTTTCCAGAGACATGAGATCTTTCTTGGCTCATCACCATGAGAATCCAGTTCTTGGAGGTAAAATCTTTCCTAAGTGGGATTCTCCTAAGATTATGGTCCCCAGGAGGTCCCTAATCTCAATATCACCCACACTTAGAATCAATCCAGAACTTCATAAAAATTAACATTTAAGTATTAGAACAATTTTATTGCTCTAGCTTATCTCTATTATGACTGATTTGCCAATATTTCCAGGTTTATTGGTAGCGGTTTCCCATGTCACTTCATGTCTCTAAAGAGTCCAAGAAAGACACTGATTTTCAACTCGTTCAGCTTTTTCTCATTGTTAAAATGGTAATGACAACTTCCAAACTCTTTACATGTCAGAGCTGAAATCAAAAGTATTTTTCAAGCATTTGTCATTATAAATCATGATCCTCATAATTTCATTTGAAAATCTCCAAACTGGGAGAGATAGACAAATTTTCTATGACACTTTAATAGTCAGAGTGCTGATGGAACACCTCCATTTCCCTCATATTTTTTCATGTGCTATCAACTTAATAAGAATCCCAGCCACATCTATCTTTTTTATCTCATTCTTCAAAACCACATGAAACGTCTACATAATAGCACCAGTTATTATTCCTTTTTCTGTCTCCTCATTTCTTTCCTTGTTCTCCTTTCATTTTGATGTCATACACCTTTTATTTTCCATCATGCAGCCCTTTATGCAGCAAGCTGAAATGGCTTCAGTATTCACTTGGCTTCCTAAGAGTAAGTTTACACAAAAAGCACAAGATTAGAGAATCCTTCGGACACAACATCCATTATCATCTGCATCAATAGCCTTAAATTGTTTTCCTCCAGTTATTAAAAATCCAGTTTAAATTCACTTGGTATTCATAGCATTCCAACCTTGTAGGAAGAAATAGTTAATTTATATGTTGGG
This sequence comes from Vulpes vulpes, assembly GCF_048418805.1. Taxonomy (NCBI): domain Eukaryota; kingdom Metazoa; phylum Chordata; class Mammalia; order Carnivora; family Canidae; genus Vulpes; species Vulpes vulpes. The sequence goes on from NC_132780.1 coordinate 188,987,577, forward strand.
GAGAATTAGGGAATTGTTGCTGCCAGAAATGAGTCTTTCTTAAACAACAGCAAAAGGTTAATTTTCTTACCATTATAAACTTGTCCAATTAAAAAAAAATTTTCTTCAGAACTAATCACATTAATCAAAATGAAAATATTAGAAACATGAATGGTTTAGAATTTAACAACTATTCAGCCTTGCTACTTTACAAAGCTGAAGATGATTTACTAAAGAAAACAGAGTTGTAGTATCATAACCCTAGAATAAAGTGTTCTCACTTTTAAGTATATCAAATGGTGCTGAATTTCCAGATGTATGTCAATCTTGACATAAAATCCACAAGATCCCAATTACCATTAGTCTTACTTCTTTTTGCCTCAGGCAATGTGAAGTCCTGGGTCTTCATGAGCAAAGCTGTCCACTAATCAGCCAAAAATATTGCAGTGAAGAAAACCAGTGACATAATTTTTAGCAGAATACAATTTGTAGTGGAAATAATTTAAAAAGTAACTGCATGCTGAATTATACATTGGTATTGTTTTATTAGAATGATGTCACTATTTTGTGAATCTTGTAAAGTTTCCAGTATAATAAAAATGACACAAGAATGTTCAATAATAAAAAGCATATGACAAAAAAATGGAAAAAACTTCTAAAAATACCTTGAATAAAACTAATATCGACTAAAATATGTATATGTTTATTTCAATTTTGAAATTGGTTTATTTATTCCATGACTTGAAATCTACATATAATGCATTCTTATAATTTTGCTCTGTGATATTTCCCATCGTCCAGTATTAGCTAGGAAGGATTATTTCTCTGTTGGTTCACAGGTTTGAAATGTTTGTGTTTATGTACTCAAGAGTATGCATATATATCCAGTTGTTGCATGCCATATTGGGAGCAAGTATGGATAAAATAAAGAATTTATTTGAATGACTTTACATTCACGACATGGTATTGAATTTGGGTGTATTGCCTTAGCTTTTGGTTATGGCTTTTTACTTATAACATGGAGTTTTCATTTTATATAAACAAATAAGAAAATATTATTTTAATGGGCTGATTATTACCTCAACCAAAGCTAGAGGCATCAAATAATAGATAGCATCTATACTAGCAATGTTAAATATTTCAAAATCACCTTTACTTATTTGACTGTAATATTTTCTGAACCAGTCTACACCTTTTGTTATTTTCCATGTCACCTATGCCTTGGTCTTGTCCATTTTCAGGAAAAGGCAATTTATATTTAAGAAATAGTAAATGACAAGAAAATAACAAAGAATGGTAAGAAGTTGCCTAAGTGTTTAAGACATTTTCTCATAGATTTCAACATTGATTTAGAGAATGGATCTTGAAAAGAGAATATTTCCTTAGCATACAGCTTATATCACTAATTATGCTGCCAGGATATTGTATAAGTGATGGTATGGCAATAAAAACCATGTTTTTATTGTATGTACAGATGATGATGTCACATTACAGCTTTCCCCTATGCATATTAATCAATCAGAAGTAATATACATTCTGAGATATTTTAAATGAAAAGTAAAATATGAATGAATTCCACATCATACGTGTATTTATTTTTGCTGCAGTTTTGTTATTTATTTGTGAAACTTAGATTTTCCATTAACAAATTCCATTTCTAAAAACATACTAAGATGTAAATATCATATGCAATTTAATGTAGTATTAAAAATAAAAATTATTCTATTAATTTTTTTGTTAATACAGGTATTTGCACAGTAAATATGAGACGATACAGTTAGAAATCAGCCCTGTGGTATAAGGAGTTCAAAATGAAACTAGTTATAGCTGTTACTGATAACTGTTCTTCCTTTAACTCTGCTTTCCTTTTATTCCTCTTGCTGCTTTCCAACCACACTCCTATATAAAACGTGGTACAAGACTAACCATTCATTCATGTATAAATTTGTTTATATTTGGCTAGAAATCAGTTTAAAGTATATCTGTTTCAGAGTAAGCATAGCAAATCACTAATAATTTAAGTAGAGCATCAAATTGCCAAGTTTTTCAGTACAATGAAATTTGTTCATTAAATATTAAATTATCAACAAAGTTTAAGCTATCTTAGGGCAGGTGATTGTTTATTACCCAGCGACATTAACATGATACTTCTCTCACAGTAGGCATTTAATAAATATTTATTTTATTAAGAAATGAATATAAGAGATTTTCAGAATTAATTTGATGCAATAGCATATATCTGATCACATCTTAATTTTTGGTAAGTTTCTCTCAATGTTCTTGAGCCAAATTAAATATTGGGTATGATCATCCCCTCAAAAATGTGCTAACAAATGCACTAGAGGCAATACAATATAAGACACAGGGCAAAGGACAAATGGCATTCTGTGAAGAAAAATACATTAAATTGATATCTAACTTAAGAGATTAATACCTATATAAATATGTATCTGCATATACAGTATGCAGCATTAAAAAAAATTTCATTTATTTATTCATGAGAGACACACAGAGAGAGACAGAGACACAGGCAGAGGGAGATGCAGGCTCCATGCAGGGAGCCTGATGTGGGCTCCATCCCAGGACTCCAGGATCAGGCCCTGAGCCGAAGGCAGATGCTCAACCACTGAACCAACCAGGCGTCCCATTATGCAGCATTTTTAGCCTAACTACTTTCACTTAACATCATGCTGTTGTTTAAATTGTTTTGTTTTACTTATTTGCTTGATATTCTTCGATTTGTTTTCTCTGGGTTTCTTGGATGCTTGGATTTATCTTTTGATGTCTTTCTTTTTGAATATTTCTCTGCTGTATTGATTGGTATTTCTCTTGAACCTTTATCTCCCTCTTTGCATTCTGGATATCCACTTACATATAGGCAGTTTGATATTGCATCACGGCTCTTGGAAACTGTTAGTTTTTCATACTTATGTCTTTGTGTTTCAGTTTGGGTAAATACTATTAGCCAATCTTTAAGTTCATTGATTCTTTCTTCAGCTACGTCTAGTTCACTGGCGAGTTCCCTAAAGGTGTTCTCAATCTGTTTTTATCATACTTGAGAGTTCTTACTTCTACAGGACTCATTCTTGTAATTTTTATGTCTCTATTGAAATATTCCATCTGTCCATGAATATTGTCTATATTTTCAATATAATTTCTAACAAATCACTTACGGATATTTAATTTCCCAGTCAGATAGTTCCAACATACATGTCTTATCTAAATCTTGTTCTGTTAAATGATTTGCCTCTTAATATTATTTTAATCTTGCATTTTCACATGACTCCTCAATTTTGGATTAAAGTAAACATTTTGTAGGAATAACAGAGACTGAGGTAAATAATACTCAATGCTTCACTTGCTAGGCCAATGTTTGCATCCCATCTCTTCTGTTTTTCCCTGTATTTCAGTGTAGTTCATCTTGCAGCTTTAGCTCTCTGCATGGTTCATAAATATGATTGCTTTTTTAGCAATAGGTTTTCTCATTGTGACTGTAGGAATATGTACATATATATTATATATTATATCCATATATATCACTGATCTATTTATCTAATTGTATTGGTCTATACCTATCTTTTTAATTTTTTTATTATTTTTTATTTTTTATTTTAAAAATTTTTTTTATTTATTTATGACAGTCACACACAGAGAGACAGAGACACAGGCAGAGGGAGAAGCAGGCCCCATGCACCGGGAACCCGACGTGGGATTCAATCCCGGGTCTCCAGGATCGCGCCCGGGGCCAAAGGCAGGAGCCAAACCGCTGCACCACTCGGGGTTCCCTCTTTTTTTTCTATTAAACTGAATATATTACTAACCTGATTTTTCTGTATTACTTTTGTCAGAATATATCAAAGCAGAATGTGTCACTCTTTATAAGAGTGCTTTATGTGACTTAATTATCCCTGCTAGAGAGAAATATTTTTATACATGTGTATAATACTTTTTCATTTATTCTGCTCTCACAGACATTTAAAGTATTTTTATTCTAATGAATTTACTGTCATAAAATAGTAAAAAATGCAGAATTCAGTAAAATGTAATATCAAGAAGACAATAACCAAGGCCTGTTTACATTAAGATTTTATAAGACTTATGAGTTGACTTTGCCTTTTTTATGTTTGCTAAGCAGATTGCTGAATGTTGGAAATTAAAATGATTATGGAGAATGAAAACTATCCAAACCTACTAAATATTTACTTTTGTTCTTCCTAATTTGTATTTTTCATCATTTGTATTTTTATATAAAATGGATAAAAAGAAATTCATACCAATTTTGTAATGTCGATGTCATTTTTATACTATTTAGTAATTGTTATAGTTCTTATCAATTGGATACTTTAAACAATGGTAACATTAAATTCATCCATCCATTCAGTCATAGCTAAGAAATAGACTTATTTATTTAATGTAAAAAAACTAGGGCAGCCCCAGTGGCGCAGCGGTTTGGCTCCGCCTGCAGCCCAGGGCATGATCCTGGAGACCCTGGATCGAGTCCCACGTCGGGCTTTCTGCATGGAGCCTGCTTCTCTCTCTGCCTGTGTCTCTGCCTCTCTGCATCTCTATGAATAAATAAATAAAATTTTTTGAAAAATGTAAAAAAACTATTGAGTATAAAAAACTTCAGAGTAAAGAAATTTTAGCGTAAGAAACTGTTTAGATTACAAAACTATCAAAGTGGTTATTTGATTGAATTTCCCTGTTTGTCCGTAAACTTGCCTATACCTCCTATTTCTGTAATGTACTTTAAGGATGCCAAAAAAATAATATAAGGAGCTAATAATGTTCACAGAGTAATAAAATGAACATTCATTTAATACATAATAATTGAACATGTATTACTTTGCATACTCAAGATTTTCTAAAAGTATAAGCCATTTTTTCCTAATAAAATAAAAAATATGCAATTAATATAAATAAATGCTGATTTTTATAAATGCTTGTTAGAGGATTTCCTTGAAGAACTTGGAAAGTATTTCCTGAAAATGTAATAGCTGACACAAATTATGAGTTCACACTTATATGATATTGTTAAATTTATTAAAAAAAGGATATTAAACACTGGAAGTTAGCAAAACCTTTTCAATCACATTAAAGACATTTGTTTGCATATGCCTTTTTCTGTGTTCTTTAATTAAGATCTGTGGCTTCTAGAGAAAGTGACAATTAGCTCTCCATAATTTTGTGGCAATGATTTAGGTTAATTACCATTAAACATATTTCAGTAATCTTTTCAGATTTAATTAGAAAATGGTATCCACTCAACAGAAGCAATTATTCCCAACTGAAATAATTTTTGATAATATTGTCATGTCTACATTTAATTCTGAGAAATATTTATTGTGTGAGAGATAATAACTGAAAGCAAGCATGCAATATGCTATGGGGGTAGTTGAGCGGCTCAGTCCAATTCTTGATTTCAGCTGAGTCAAGATCTCAGGGTCCTGGGATCAAGCTCTGTTTTCAGCTCCCTGCTCAGTGAGGAGTCTATTTGTGAAGTCTCTCTCTCTGCCTTTCTCCCCTGCTCATGCATACATTCTCTCTCTCTCACACACAAACAAAGAAAGAAAGAAAGAAAGAAAGAAAGAAAGAAAGAAAGGTGCTTTAAAACTAACTTTTTGAGAAAATGTTGACATATTCTGAAATTTTGTGCCATTATAAATCACTTGTGCTTTTAATTGCTAACATCTTTAATTGAAAGAAATTTCATTAGCTCCCTTGAATTATCAAATAAACTATTGCTACATCCTTAAGTATCTAAGAATTAGGCAGGAAATTTTTAAAATAGATTAGGGTTTTCCTCAATTTTCCAAAAAATTCCCTCAGTCATGTGTAGAATTAAGTAACATGTAAAGTAGGAGTAAGTTTTTTATCCTTTTAGCCTAAGTAATGGCTAAAATAGAAAACAGCAACTATGAAGAAATATATACAAAATTGTGTCAAAGTATCCAAATCTATATCCTCAATATTTTTTCTCACAATTCTATAAATCTTGCATCAAAATTCTGCAGGAATAATAAGATAAATGGAGAAAATGTCCAAGTTAGGCAGAAATTAGATCATGTAAACATAGACAAGATATTTAGATTTTCTTGTAAGTATACCATACATCCTTTGAAGAATTTTAAAGAAACATTTTTGTACTTTATTCATGCTTGAAAAATATCAGTATGATAGATATATAGGGTAGAAGATACTAATAAAGACAGGGAGAAATATTAGGAAGAGTTTGACATAGTGTAGTGAACAATGATTGCGTTCATCAATGGAAATAGATATGTGGTTAGATTTGGATATACATTAGAATTATAGCCAATAAGACAAAAAATATGTATTCTACATGTTTGCTAGGATACTTGAAGTTTTCTCCAATAACTGGTTGTGAGCCTTGTGGAATAGAAAGAATAGAAAGAAATATGAAGTGTTCTTGTGTTTCATCAAATTAATAATTCTTAAACTGGTGGAAAAACTGATGAGGTGAGAAGTTTAGGTTACTAGAATGCTGCAGAATGAAACATTGTGAAAAATATATATATATACATACATGCATATAGATAGATATAGATACATATGTATATAGATAGATACAAATATAAATATATATGTATGTGCATATAGATATAGATATAGATATACAGATTGAGATATATCTTACATCTATATATCTGTGTAGATCAAGAGGATTCCAAAGGAAAGTTTCTCACAGGGAAGTCTAAAAAAGCAAATAAAATGTTCAATGGCAGAAAGAGTAGCTTTAAAATCTGCATTATGATAGAAGCTTTTCAAAAATCACATGTAAGTAGTAATTTTCCTATCACAGATAGTCCTTACTTTCTTGCTCAGACTTGGTCCTTATTCTCTATAGGTTTTGAGTTTGCAGTAGGTCCAACACTATGACAAAGAGGGGTTTCAACCAAAATTAAATATTATGTTGGCAAAACTTTGTGACTTAAACTTATCATAAGAGATTCTATTTCCCAAGGGAGAGCAGAGAAATTGTGAACCGTTTCATAGTCTTTTTACTAAGAACAGAGGAAGATTAATACTATATCCTCTGAATAAATGTTAAAGAAATAGACGTTGACCAAAAATGGGGGAATTATGACCCCCATTCTTACACATATGCTCTCTCTCTCAAATAGATTTTTTTTTAAAAGTAAACAAACCATAAAGAGTTATTTTAAAAATATAACCTAAAATTTTCCTGTAAAGTATTAGATAAAATAGCTTAGGCCATTTCAATAGATTGCTGTTTAATGTAGATATGAATATGAATATCATAATATCAGCACTAATGGCAACATTGTTCTATATGACTTTGAAAACCTGCTATAATTTTTCATCAACATAGCATTAGGGCAGACATACATGATAAAAGTTTTCATGTCAATCTAAATTAGAAAAAATTAGTAACATTTTAAAACTTAGAATTTACAACTTTACTAAAAAATAATATATAAAATGTGGAATTTTGTTCAGTCTGAATGAAATGAAGAGTGATTAAATAGGTATGGCTATTAATATTTTAATTCGAACTTCCTTTGTTATTGGCTTTTGAGTCACATTTGATTCTGTATTAAATAATAAAATAAGGACTTCGTAATTGAGGTTTTCTTTAAATTATTACTGGGAAAATCTACATTAATATAAAGATAAATAAAGGTGATTGATATATAGAAGAATATAAGGCATCAGATGTTTGCTTCATCAAATGCAATACAAATAAAGAAGGGTAAAACTGCAGTTCAAAATAAGATTGGAATAAATAAGGAGGCACTTGAGAATATCATTAGTTTGTAAAAGTTATTCATAATTAAAATTATGAACATTTTACCCAGTAATAATACTTTTAGGAGTCTGTCATGAAAATTGTCTCACTTGTATAAAGGTATAGCCAAATGTTCATTGCAATATTGTTTATGTTAGCAGGAAAACAAGCATAGTATTATAAATGTCCATGTTAAAGGGAGTAATCAAATATTTAATTTATAATGTATAATGTTGTGAAGACTCAAATATAATGAAACAAGAAAAGCTGTATATATTTTAGAAAAGTACTCCTGGATATGTGGTTAAGTTGAATAAAGACAGAAAACTATCTTTCTGTGGTAAAAGGGAAGAATTTTTGTATCTGATCAAAATGATTTTTATTAGCTTAAATCAGACTATAAATGCTTGATGTCTCATGGTAACCACGGAGCAAAAATCTAAAGTGGAATAAAAAAGATGAAGAGAAAGGAATCAATGGATCAAAATTACAAAGGAAGGCAGTGAGAGGTGAAAGAAACAGAGGAGCTACTGGAGTTCTTGGGTGGTTCAGTTGCTTGAGTTTCAAAATCCTGATTTTTTTTATTCAGGTCATGAACTCAGGGTTGTGAGATCAAGCCCAGCATTGGTGCCATGGTGAGCATGGAGTCTTCTTGAGATTCTCTTTCCCTCTCCTTCTGCTCCTTTCCACTCTTGCACTCATGCTTGCTTTCTTTCTTTAAAATAAATATATAAAATCTTAAAAATAAGAAACAAAAGAACTACAGACTGCCATAAAAAATTAACAAGATGGTAATCGTAAGTTCTTACCTATTAAGAATTACTTTTACTATAAATGGATTAAATTATACAATTAAAAATGTATTGAAAAAAGAGTGAATAAGAACTAATATAAAAATGGAAAAGTAAAGTAGGAATGGATTTAAATAAAAGAGTCAATTACATGCTGCCTACAACAGATGCAACTCAACTTAAAGACATAGTCTGTGGGATGCATGGGTAGCATAGCAATGGAGCCTCTGCCTTTGCCTCAGAATGTGATCTGGAGGTCCCCTGATAGAGTCCCACATAGGGCGTCCTGTGAGGGACCTGCTTCTCCCTCTTTAAAGTAAAGAATTACTTTAAAATATCTAAAAATACCAAAAATGATCTATGGAGTCAATGTAATAACAATTCAATTCCAATGGTATTTCAAAAAAATCAAAAAATTTCTAAGGTGTGTATAGAAACGCAAAATAACCCAAATAGCAAAACCTTTCTTGGGAAAGAACAAAGCTGGAGCCATTACATTTCTTGGTTTCAAGCTTTATTACAAAAATATAGCTCAGAACAGTATGTTACTGGCTTAAAGACAGACATAGACCAAGGAACAGATCAGAAAGCCTAGCAATAAACCCAGCCACGTAGGATCATGCTTTGTGTTGGATATTTATTTTGATGCCAAAAATGCAAATAGGGAAAGCGCAGTCTCTTTAACAAATGTATTCTCAAACTGGATTAAAGATTTAAATGAAAGACCTGAAACTATAAACTCCTGGAAGAAAACACAGGGAAAAATCTCCTTGATATTGGTCTTAGCAATAATTTTTTTGATATGATAAAATTGAAACAACAAAGCAAAAATAAGCAAGTAGTATGAAACTAAAAAGCTTCTGTACAGTACAGAAAACAACAAAATAAAAAAGCAATCTATAGAATCATAGAAAATATATGCAAACCAAATCTAGTTAATAGGGATCAATATATACAGTATATAAAGAATCCTTACATTTCAATAGTAAAAAAATAATAATTCATTTGAAATGGACAAAGTAGCTGAATATACATTTTTCCAAAAAGGATATACATTAGGTACATGAAAAGATGTTCAATATCATTAATCATCAGGGAAATGCAAATCAAATCATTGGTTACACCCAGTAGAATGGCCACTATCAAAAAGAGAAGCGATAGCAAGTATTGATAAGGATTTAGAAAAAAGGTAATACTTGTGCACTGTAGGTAGAAGTGCAAAATGGTGCAACCATTATGGAAAACAGTATTTTAGAAACAGAACTACTTCAAAAAATTAAAAATTTAATCAGAAACTTAAAAAAATGAAAAAATAAAGCTACCATGTGGTCCAGCAATCCCATTTCTGGGTATATATATCTATAGGAGATGAAGTCACTATCTCAAAGACACATCTGCATCCCTATGTTTATTGCAGCATTGTTCACCATAGCCAAGATATGAAAATAACTCAAGTGTCCATCAACAGATGAATGGATAAACAAAAGTAATATGTTATATCCTGCCATGATAAAAGGAAATCCAACCATTTGTGACAAAGTGAATGGACATGGAGGGCATTATTCTAAAGTGAAATATGTCAGAAAAAGACAAATACTGTATGAAACCACTTGTATGTGGAATCTTAATTTTTTTAAAAAGGAACTTATAGAAATAGCATAGCATGTTGGTTGTTGAAACTAGAGGAGTGGAGGAAATGGGGACACATTGGCCAAAGATACAGATTTCAGTTATGAGTAAGCTCTTTTTTAAAAAATAATTCATTTATTTATTTGACAGACAGAGAATGCAAGAGAGACAAAGACAGAGAATAAGCAGGGGGTAGGAATTAGGTGGGATGGGAGAAACAGGGTCACCACCTAGCAGAAAGCCCAATGTGGGGTTTCATCCCAAGACCCTGAGAACATGACCTGAAGGCAGCCAGTTAACCGACTGAGCCACCTAGGTGCCCCAAGATAAGTTCTGAGAACCTAATGTATAAGATGGAGAGTATAGCTAATAATTCTGTAATATATACTTCAAATCCACTAAGAGGAGATCTTATGTGTTTTCACCACATACACACATGCACACACACACACAAAGTACTACACACTTTATGTAGTAAAGAATATGCTAATAAGCTTGCTTGTGATAATCTTTTCACAGTAAATATGTATCCCAAGTCATCACATTGTAGACTTTAAATATACATAATTTTTTGTCAGTCATATCTCAATAAAGTTGGGGAAAAAAGAAACTTGACAGTTTGTAAATGATTGAGTGTGGCTCTGTTTCAATACAACTTTATTTATGGACTCTAAATTTAAAATTTCAAAAAAAATAAATGGAAATTAAAATAAAAAAAATTGTGTTGTCTTTAAATGCAGATGTAGATGACATTATATATATGAGATACATAAATTAATATGTAAAGTATAACTTTATATTTGTGTTTCAGTCATCTTGTTTCTTTTTACTTTTATTTAAATTATTCTCCTTCAAAATTAAAATGTAGATTCACTTGTATCACATTCATTGACTTTCAACAAATATTTATTGAGTGCTTGGAATGTAATAAACTGAGTGCTAAATGCAAAGACTTAAAGTTGTTACTTATATGGTTTCTGACCTTAAATAGCTCCTAAATTTACCAGAGATAGAATATAGATTCTATAATTAAAATATATATATATATATATATATATATATATATATATATATCTCCCTGGAAAGGAACCATCTGATTCTGAATAACAATTAAGCTTTATTTTGAAAGAGAAATGGACTATTTTAAGAAGGTCATTCAGACAATAGCTATTCTTGGATGGTTATAGAAACTGTATGTACATAGGAATAGGCAACATCAAGATAATATATAGTGTTTCTAATAATTAGGTGTGCTATGTGGAAGAAGTGTTGTGATGAGATTAAAATCAGTGAAGGCAGCCAGACTCAAAAGGATTTTAGTATGGAATCTGGCCTTTGTCCCTTAGGCTCAATGGTTCTAGCCTCTCTGTGGACTAATGCTATTTATCATTTGAGAGGCACATCATTAGCAATTGCTTACAATAGTCATTAAGTTATATGTGAGTAATTTACTTTTAGCTTTATTGTTACAAATGAAAAATGATTACATTATTGCAATTTGAATAGCTATGAAACAAATTGGCCTTGTGTTTCACAAGTTACTAAATGATTTCATATACTTTCAATATTTTAATCAACTCTTTTCTTGTTCATCAGAATACAAGGTGAAAGAAGTGAGCACTTTTCCAAGTGTCTCTTTTACATGAAGCTAAATGAAAAAACAAACACAGAAAGATAGGAAGGAAGGAAGAAAGGAAGAAGAGAAAGAAAGAGGGAGAGAGAGAGAAAGAAAAAAGAAAGAAAGAGAGGAGGGAGGGAGAGAGGAAAGGAAAAGAAAGAAAGAAAGAAAGAAGAAGGAAAAAAGAAAGAAAGAAAGAAAGAAGAAAGAAAGAAGAAAGAAGAAAGAAAGAAAGAAAGAAAGAAAGAAAGAAAGAAAGAAGGAAAGAAAGAAAGAAAGAGAAAGAAAGAAAGAAAGGAAGAAAGAAGGAAGGAAGAAAGACTCTATTGTATGTATATAAATTCTATTGTATGTATATACTACATTTTATTTATCCATTAATCCACCCAGGGACACTTGGGTTGTCACAACAGGCAGGAGTTAAGAAAATATAGAAATTTAAAGTATTTACAGAACACCCTCTCCCCATTATGAAGTATTATATGTCTTTCTTACCACCTTCATTGTCCCTTTGAATTGCATAACATTTATCACACATTGAACAAAGCCAAAACGTACTTCTTGACACCAAGAAGTTTATTCAGTCCCTTTTGATATCATTAATTTTTACCAGTTTATTAATGAAGATATTACGAAGTAGTTTACATAACTCAATTACTTGTCAATTGTTTCCTCTCACTTGACATAACTTTAAAAAAGTTGTCAAAACTGTAACTTCTAGGTTTTTTTTTTTCTTCCCCGGTTATCTATGGAAATCTCAAATTATTAATAGGAATTCCACAAACCTACTAATAATTTTCCTCTTTGTTTTCTTTATCATACACAATAATTTTTATATTCTATCCAGTATCTTAAAGATTACTTTTCAACTTCACTTCTAGCAGATTATTCAGCAGATGATACAACACAAAAAATCTGAAGACACCCATAATCATGATAGAGACTGCAAATGCCATATTTTGATAAGGATCCTGAGCATTGTAAGGATTGGTAAGGATTCTGAGCTGTCAGTAGGGAAGCGTTTACTTTTGAACAGGTGAAGGAAGGGAAAAAGGTATGAATTTGTCATCAATCCAGATGAGACAATAGTTTTGAGTCCTGAATTAAAAGAAGACATTTTTCTTATTAAATTCAAAACCACAGGATTTATATTCTCAGACATAGCCGTCTTAGCCCATTCACCTGTGATACTTAATAATATGTTAACTAAGGGTGTCTGGGTAGCTCATCAGTTAAACATTTGCCTCTTGATCTCAGTTCAGGTCTTTATCTCAGGGTCATGAGTTCAAGACTCACATTGGGATCCACGTTACCTAATCTTAGCGAATCATCTATTACTTTGCCTTCCCATTTTGTACTTCATATTCCTGTTTATTATTTCCTTTTTTGGTGAACAACTTAAGAGCTCGACAGATTATTTGACAGAAGACAGAGCAGTTACCCTTTTAGAGTATACTTTTGTTGCAATAAAAAATAAAGCTTTTACTTTCCTCAATTATTTTCTTACAGACTTATTTGAGGACACATCATGCTAAAGAACATTTCCAAGGAAACCAGTAATTACGAATGGAAGAAAGTAATTACATAGGAAAAGTGGGCTGCTTTTCTTTTCTTTTCTTCTTCTTCTTCTTTTTTTTTAATTTATGTATTCATGACAGACACAGAGAAGGGCAGAGACATAGGTAGAGGGAGGAGAAGCAGTCTCCATGCAAGGAACCCAATGTGAGACTCCATCCCAGGACTCTGGGATCATGCCCTGAGCTGAAGGCAGATGCTCAGCCACTGAGCCACCCAGGCGTCTCTCATATGGAGAAGTGGGCTGCTTTTCTTTGGAATTTTTCCATCAGCATCTGGCATAGTCCCTATCACATAATGTATTCCGAAAATGTGGTAGAGAGGGAGGGCTATTTGTCATGATAAATGATAAACTGAGTTTTTAAATGTTTTTCTAAAATCCAGTATCTTACAATTTACTTGAAGTACACAGGAAAAAAAGTATGCAGCCTTTAAAAAAAGGATAAATCATGTTTAAATGGGTAAATCTTTTTTTTTTCTTGAAACAGAGTACATCATTATAGTTACTTTATTTTTTTACAATTACTTAAAATATCTGCCTGTAAAAAGTTTAATAGTGTAAACATCTTGTCTAATAAAAATAAAAAATGTCTTATGAAAATGGTTTTAACAATTTAAAAGGCAATGTTGAATATTTTTTATCGTATGGCTAGACTTTTTGGGATTGAGTATACATCAATTAATTGTCTTCTTAGGCAGTGAATATATGATCTTAGGAAGAAATCTGTGATTATTGTCTATAAATTATTTTGACTCAGGTATTTTGATTTTGGTTTATTAAAGATATGTATTCTTTGTTTCTATTTTAATTATTTTTTCTTTCAAAATTTCATTTAAATTCCAGTTAGCATACAGTGTAATATTAGTTTCAGATGTAGAATTTAGTGATTCATCACTTACATACACCCAGTGCTCACCCAAGTACCCTCCTTAATTCTTATCACCTATTTAACCCATCCTCCCATCCTGCTCCCTTCCAGTAACCCTTAGTTTATTCTCTATAGCTAAGAGTCTGTTTCCTGGTTTGCTTCTTCTTTTGCCCCTCTATGTTCAACTCTTTTGTTTCTCAAATTCCACATATGAGTGAAATTATATGGTATTTGTCTTTCTCTTACTGACTTACTTCACTTAGCATTTTACTCTCTAGTTCCATCTACGTTGTTGCAAATGGCAAGATTTCATTCTTTTTTATGGAATAATATTCTATTGTATATATGTAGGGCCTCTCCTTTACCCATTCATCAGTCAATAGATATTTGGACTCTTTCCAAAATTTGGCTATTGTTGATAATACTACTATAAGTATTGGGATGCATGTGGCCTTTGAATCAGCATTTATATACCCTTTGGGTAAATACCTAGTAGTGCAAATACAATTTTTCATAATATTCTCTTACAATGTTTGCATTTCTGTGGTATTGGATTTATTTCTCCTCTCTCATTTGTTATTAAATTTATTTGTATCCGTTCTCTTTTCTTTTTGATAAGTTGTGCTAGGGATTTATCAATTTTATTAATTATTTCAAAGAATTAGCTCCTGGTTTCATTGATCTCTTCTACTGGGATTTTTTGTTGTTGTTTCTATATAATTTATTTTTACTTTAATCTTTATTATTTCCCTTCCTCTGTTGGCTTTAAGCTTTGTTTGTCATTTCTTTTTGTAGCTCCTTTAGATATAAGGTCAGTTTGTTTATTTGAGATTTTTTTCTTACTTCTTGAGGTAGGTGTGTAATACTATATACTTCCCTCTTATGACAACTTTTGCTTCATCCCAAAAGTTTTGTACTGTTGTATTTTCATTTTCATTTGTTTACATGTATTTTTAAAAATGTCTTCTTTAATTTCCTGGTTTACCCATTTATTCTTTAATAGCATGTTCTTTAACCTCCATGTATTTGCTCTTTAACCTCCATGTAACCTCCAAAACTTTAATCTTCCCCAATTTTTTCCTGTGGTTAACCTCAAGTTTCAACGCATTGTGGTCAGAAAATAGGCATAGTATGATCTCAACCTTTTTATACTTGTTGACGCCTGATTTGTGACTTAGTACATGATCTATTCTGGAGAATATCTGATGTGTACTTTTAAAGAATAGGTATTCTGCTATTTTAGGATGAAATGTTCTGACTATATCTATTAAGTCCATTTGGTTCAGTGTGTCATTCAAAGCCATTGTTTCCTTGTTGATTTTCTGCTTAGATAATCTGTCCATTGGTGTAAGTTGAGTGTTAAAGTCCTCAATAACACTATTACTGTACTATTATCAACAAGTTCCTTTATATTTATTATTGTTTTATATATTTGGGTGCTCCAAAGTTGAGATGATAAATATTTACAATTGTCAGATATTCTTGTTGGATAGACCCCTTTATTATGATATAGTGACCTTCTTCATTTCTTCTTACAGTCCTTAACTTAAGCTAAGAACTAGCTTAATCTAGTTTGCCAGGGGTGCTTGGGTGGCTTAGTTAAGTCTATGACTCTTGATTTTGGCTCAAGTCATGATCTTGGGATCATGAGAGTGAATCCTACATTGGGCTCTGTACTCACCATGGAGTTTGCTTGAGATTTGCTCTCTTCCTCTCCCTTTACCCCTCCCCCCACTCATGTGCTCTCTCTCTCCTCCTTTGTCTCTTTTTCTCTCTAATAAAGAAATAAATAAAAACTTTTACAAAGTCTAGCTTGTTTAAGTATGGCTACTCCAGCTTTCTTTGGACATCTATTAGGATGGTAAATGTTTCTCTATCCCTTCACTTTCAATCTGGAAGTATCTTTATGTCTAAAATGAGTCTCTTGTAGACAGCATAGAGATGAGTCTTGGTTTTTTAATCATCCTAACACCTTATGTCTTTGATTAGAGCATTTAGTCCATTTACATTCAGAGTGATCATTGATAGATAAGTGTTTATCGCCATTTTATTACTTGTTTTATCATCATTTCTAGAGATTTTCTCTGTTCTATTCTTGTCTTTGTCACTTTCAGTCTTTCCTTCCCAATCAGAGTCTCCTTTAATATTCTTTCAGAGCTGGTTTATTGGTCATGAATTACTTTAGTTTCTGTTTGTCTTGGAAACTCTTTATCTCCTTTTCTACCCTGAATTATAGCCTTGCTGGGTAGAGTATTCTTGGTTGCATATTTTTTCCATTCTGCACGTTGAATATATCATGCCACTTTCTTCTGGTTTGACAAGTTACTGTGGAGAGATCTGCTGCTAGCCTTATGGGTCTTTCCTTGTAAATTAGTGAGTTCTTTTTTCTTGCTGCTTTTAGAATTTTTTAAACCATTATATTTTGCAAATTTAATTATAATATGTCTTGGTGTCGACCTGCTTTTGTTTTGATAGGAGTTATCTGTGCCTTCCTTTCTCAGATTAGGGAAGTTTTCAACAGTTATTAACTCAAATAAACCTTCTGCTGCTGCCTTTTCTCTCTCTTCTTCTTCTGGGACTCTGATGATACAGATGTTATTATGTTTTACGGAGTCATTGAGTCCTAAGTCTACTCTCATGATCCATCATTCTTTCTCTCTTTTGTTCAACTTCATTATTTTCAATAATTCTATCTTCCATGTCACTTATTTGTTACACTTTTCTTGTTTTTTTCTTTTGGTATGAATTCCTTCATCTTGGCATTTTGTCTAGGTCTCTGTATTCTTCTGCATATTAGAAAATCCTGTTAGGTTTCCTACTACTGCAGTAATGGCTTTGTGAAGAGGAGGTCATATAGTGTCCAGGAAGTCTCTCTAGTGTGCACTGGATGTACTCTCCTGCTAGTTATGTCTGCTCTATCCCTCAGGTCAGTCATCTCTAGAGGTTCTCCTTGCCAGCAGTGGGCAGTGTTTGGACTTTGGCCCGAAAGTGGTGAGTTTTAACTAAGTGTGTTCTGGTCTGCTTGTTAATTGAGACCTGATGCTATTTCCACTAGAATTAAAGCTTTGTGGAACTCTATGGTCAGTGGATATGGTGCATATGGGGGGATGTGTGCTGGTCTTCTGGGAAAGAGGCTTGTTGTGCTGGTCCTTAGGCACACTTGCCTGCAAAAAGTAGCATCAGCACAGCACAGTTGGGCAGGACTTGGTGTAAGCAGGTAAGACAGCCAGTGTTGGCACTGTGCTACTTACTCAATTTGGTTAATGCTGAGAAGTAGGGGAGAGAAAAGGTGCCAGCCAGCTCCTTTGTCCCTGGAAAGGGGAGTGAATGATTGATGCTTTCAGGGAAGCCCTCAGAGATGAGCAAATAATTTTCCTTCATGTGTTCTGTTTTTCAGATCACTATTTTCACACTGTCTCTGGGTTATTTGCCTGCCTGAGGCAATGCAGGATACTTTGGGTTCTATCCCAGCCATGCCTACTAACCTTTAAAACTTCAAACTTTAGAGATTTGTGGTGGTGGGTATCTGTGCTTCTCTTTAAGAGAGCAGTCATGCCAGAGCACAGAGGTGTGAGATTTGAAGCAAAGTAGGCTAAACAGCTGGTGTCTGGGCTAGCTATCCTCAGAAGGTGTCTCTGTGCCTATGCCAAGGGGCAAGAGAGTGAAATGATGTCCACTGCTTCTTTTGTCCCAGAGAGGCAATGCCACCTCTCACAGATACTTGCCAAGAAGAGGGACCAGTCTCCCTGTGCACCTTGGGTGATCCTCAGATCACACTGTCTGCACTGGGGTTGTTTGCCTGCTTTCTTTCCAGGAGTGGGGCAACACTCTCAGGTCTCTATCCCATCCAAGCCTAAAGACCTATGAAACTCTAGTGATTGAGCCCCATTGGTTGCAAAAACCCATGAAAATCAACCCTTCTTGTTTTTCTAGCCAATGGCTTTGGAGAAATGTTCTCTGGTGTCTATTCCTGTGTGCTCCACTCTTTCTTGCCTTTCTTTGTGACCAGGGATCCTTTCCCTCTGCAGACCTGAGATCCCTTTCTTCCCCAAACCATGTCTCTGCACTTCTCACTTTCCTTTTGTGGCCTCTTCTTTCCCTCTAATTGTGCTGTTTGTTATATTAGTCCTCGGGTCAATTTCTTGGACATTCAGATGATTTGATAGTTATCTAGCTGTATTCAAGGGACAAGGCAAGCCTAGGTTCCTCCTATTAATTCACCATCTTCGCTCCCCCCTATACTTTAATTTTTTGATAACATGGTCTCAGAAAATGCAAAAGAACACTTTAATCAAGCTCAACATTTATGGATATACTGCCCTTTATCAAATGCACAGTCATCTCCAAAATGGCACATTACTAAGGGATGCTAAGACTAAGTTGTTATGCTAAGTGAAGTAAGTCAGGCTGAGGAAGACAAATACCATATGATTTCACTTATATGTGGAATCTTAAAAAAAAAACAAATAAACAAAAATCAGACTCAGACCTATAAATACAGAGAGCAAACTGATGGTTGACAGAGGTGAGAAGTATGGAGTGATAGGCAAAATAGATGAAGGGGGATGGGAAATATAGGCTTCCAGTTATGGAATAAATAAATCATGAAACTAAAAGGCACAGCATAGAGAATATAGTCAATGGCATTGTAATATGGTTGAATGGTGACAGATGATAGCTACACATGTGTTGAGCATAGCATAATGTATAGAGTTGCTTAAATCATTATGTTGTTTACATGAAACTGATGTAACATCATGTGCCAACTATACTCAAATTTTAAAGAAGAAGAAGGAAGAGAAAGGAGGGGAAAGACTAAGTTGTTTTGAAAAAAAATCATTTCTTTCCATATGACATAGTCGCCAAGCAATTTGAAATTATGGCATAGATGCTTTGTTTTACATTGTTTTATGTGTAGTTGCTCTTGGCTCACCTAAAAGTTAACAGTTACACATTAATAATGACCTCAAATTTTATTTGTTTGGAACAGTTTGAAGAATATATTTCGAGCTGCGTCTCTGCCCATCATCCCCTTTCCTACCCTGCTAACTATTCTCAAAATTTCAAAATTCTGAAATTTGTAATGGTATGGTTCAGTGAAATAGAAACTTACTACTTTATAAGTAAAGTATATAGGAAGTGAAACCAATAACAAGTAAATACACAAGAAGATATTTGTGTATTCCTTCTAGCTATGAGTCTGCTATACCTAATTATTAGTAAATTCTTAGATACATTTACAGAAAAGATACTGACCAAAGAATGGAAACAGTATCTTATGTTTTTTAGCATATTGAAAGTGACCCTATTGATAAAATTAGTTTTCTGGCTATCATTGAAGAGTATGAAAATATGATTTTAATTTTGGAGGGCTTTGTTATCTAAAACTGTCTGATCACATTTAATCTGTCAGAAAAAGGGCAATGTTGTTTTTGTACTTAAACTGACGACTCCTATTTGGAATATCTTTCATGCATACATGCATCTTGCACTGTGAAATCATGGTGATAGTACATGATTAGAACTGTCAAAGTTTTATGTGTTCTTTTGAATTTATAATTTACCCCCTTTTAACTTGACAGGCGATGATTCTTTTTCATATCTTTAAGACACTGATGAAAATATTTATATATTAACAAAATCCCACATTTCCTCACACTTTTTACAAATGATGAATACACAAAAGTGACACTGTGTTTGAAGTCACACATCACAGCATTTGATTCATCTTTTTTCAGTCCTTAGCCTTGACAGGTGCTGATGGTTTGCTTCCTATCTTAGTAACTGCTGCAAGCTGTCACATCTACTTCCAATTAATGCATATCTGTTACAGTCCAGCAGCTCTAACAAATGCAAAACTACAAAATATTTCTTCAACTTTCACTAACCAGGTGTTGCCATGGTATCTGGTCTAGCAGGCAAAGTGATGTGGCCTGTTTCTAACAGGCATATTGTCAGTCATTAGACCTACATATTTTACTCATAGACAAAAGCTGTCAATTTAATAATAGAACTGTGACTTATAATGTAACTCATTGAAAAGTAGCAGAAAAACATGGTAAACATTTTATATGCCTCTATGCTGACTGCTATTAATTTAAGTCAGTTTTTTTGTGATTCCTTCTTCAACTTGAAAGCTTAGTCTTCAAGAATATCATTCAAGCTTTCATAAATTCCAGATGTATACTGCTTCATCATTTTTTCAAGAACATTAAAGCACTAAAGTTATTGAAATTTTACCAATATATATTAAACTATTACTAATAAAAATAGAAAAACATTTCCTAAAGAAGAATATTTTATTGTTTCATTACCAAATTTCAAAGTAATATTTCAGGGAAAACAATGGAGAGAGAGAGAGAGCAAGAGAAAGAATGATAGATCAATCCTGGATATTTTTAAATGAGCATATTTTTAAAAATAAAAGCTCTTAAATCATTTTGACTGATAATGTATGCTACTTATACTGAATTAAGGAAATATCAATTAAGTTCTTTATAATTAAAATAAATTTCAGAAAAAATTTCAATTAACTATTGATGACACTGTTCATGTTGATGTGAAAATAATTATTTTTTCTTGTAAATTATATTGAAACAGCACTATGTCTGAATGGACTTCTGTCTTTGTTTTAGCACTTTAGTGTACACAAATAAAAGAGAGATATATAACTGTTTAGTTGTCCTCAGAGCAAGAGAACTTCAATTTGATGGATGCAGCAATATTAATTACATTTTTCTTTCCATTGTGTTAAAATCAGTAGATAAGCCTAAGTGGTTCTGTAAGAGACTAGAATCTGAACGAGTTACTGATTGTTACTGTGCTTGGGAATATGAGGTTTGGCAAGATATTGTCTGTCTGTGTCATTTTGCAATTGATACTATTTGATTAATACTAATAATTGATAATATTGCTTAAACAAGTGAAATGGAGTGGAAAAAAAAACTAAACACTGATAGAGAACAAACAGAAGAGAAAAAGGTCATATGATTTAGAATATGAATATTGATTGTTTTAATAGAGTCAAAAAATAATACTAAGTTCTGTGATGCCAGAAAACATATTTCATAAGTGGTTTCTGTAGCTAAGTACATTTTACTCAAGTGAAGTGCACTTTAGAATGGTTACTCAGTTCATTGCATTCATTCATTCATTTTTTCATAAATACTTCAAAGCACTGTTATATTCTAAACCTGCATTCAACATTGGCCGAAGAGTGACAGCATAATATAAATAACAACTCTATTGATTCACTAAATAGATGACATTCATTGACTTCTGTTTTAGACATTTGGATATATCAGTGAAAAAATCTATGAAAGATCCCTGTCCTCTCACAGTTTATATTTTTAGCATGGAAATGTAAACATTAAAAACTACCAACAAAGAAGTAAATAATTCAGGATTATTTGCAGATAATGCATGAAAAAACAAAAGGATGAAAAGAGTGAGAAATAGATTCAGGAAATACTTTGAAGATAGTATATTGCTGGGTTGATTTTAAGAAGACAGAGACAGAGAAGGTAGAGTGGGGATGCTTGGAGAAAACAAATGACTGATTCACCAGTGAGTCCAAGATTTTTGGCCCAAATACCTGAGAAGATGGTGTTTCCACCAACCAAGATGAAAATGTCTGCAAGTGGAGATGGTTTTAGAGAATCATTAGAAATTTAATTTTAGATATGTTGAATTTGGCGTAGATATTACATATTTATAAGGGGAGATATTCCATAGGCAACTGGATATATAAAGCTGGAATTTGTAAGGAAATATTTCAAAATCTAAACTTGAAGTTTACCAGCATATAAATTCTACTTTAAGTCACAAGACTGGATGAGTTCACTATACGAGTATAGGTAGATTGGAAAAAAAGAGGACCGAAGGTTAAAACTACACAATGGATACAAATTCCAAAAACACAGATAGCATATACCATCTGTACATCGTTGAGTAGGGGCTATATTAACAATCAAATCCCATATTGGTAGGTTCCTCTTGAACAAAACAAAAGATTTTTTTTTTTTTTAACAAAAGATTTTTTTAATAGTCTTTTTCATCAGTCATTGTAAGGCCACAGAATCATGAATACTTGTGGCATTAATATATTTATCATTTATTTTGAGAAATTTTATTTAAATAACTAGTCCAAGTTTTTAAAGCAGTATAGGGTAATTTTTAAAAAAGATTTTATTTATTTATTCATGAGAGACAGACAGAGAGAGAGAGAGAGAGAGAGAGAGAGGCAGAGACACAGGCAGAGGGAGAAGCAGGCTCCATGCAGGGAGCCCAATGTGGGACTCTATCCCAGGGCTCCAGGATCACACCCTGGGCTGAAGGTGCACTAAATCGCTGAGCCACCTGTGCTGCCCAGTATAGGGTAATTTTCATCATCCTCATATGTCCTTTTTTTTTTTTTTTACACGTCCATGTCTGACGTGTGAGTGCCTCTTGGAAGGATTGTTTTTTACTGTCTTTATGTCTATACTGGGATTGCTAAATATGCCACAATATAAGAAAATACTTCATATTTAAAATTACAAGTTGTTTAAAAAGAAACCAAGTGAATGTATACATTTTAGGGATGAAAATAAAACAATACATATTTACAGTATTTAACATGTTAACGTTTTTATATATGACATTTAAAATCATATATTGTATAACATTTACCTAAAAATAACATTATTTTTCCCTTTCCATCCATTCTTTAAGAGTTTTCACAGTTCTTTTTGACATTGTCTTTATCAACATTATAGTTATTTTCTGAGTGATCTAACAGTGTTTTCAAGAATCTTATTTTAGGAATTGAAAAAAAAATATGTCTTGAGAATCCCCTATTCTCAGTTTACTGTCAAAAAGATTTTCAAGAATAAATCTTTTCAGTTGCTGTATTTACAATGAGAGGAAATATGGTCCTGTGGGATAATATTCGGAACTTGAGAAGTTTATGAAGTTTAACACTAACAGGATGTGTATGGTTACTATTATTGATACGGTAACGATGGAAATAATAACAACAATTACTATTTTGTTATATATTTTATATGATTATTGTTATAGACAGCGTTAAAATCAGCAAACATTTCCTAAATTTTTGTAATGTCAATTACTGGTTTTGATTTAGAATATGTGGAACAATAAATTCCATTTTTTCTACCTAGGCCATTTGAGTTGTGTGAATTTCTAATTCATGTTAAGGCACATTGGGAACTAACTATAAAGCAAACATTTTTGTTTTCTTAAGGAACAGCTACTTTAGAGGTAACAGTTTACACTTGTATAACTGGAGATAAAGATTTTAAAAATAAACTTTAAACACTTAATGATCTAAATATATTGGCCAAAAATTGTGGGTTTTCCTCATGTAAAACTTAATTATATACAGCTGAGCAAAACCAAATACTTTAAAAAAAGTCATAAATTTCTTGGAAGTAGTAAGAATATGAAAAGTAAATATTGGAGAGCAGGTAAAGAGAGCCAGAATCTGTTGTTTTCATTTAAAAAAATAAATCTATAATAAGGACTTTTTCCAATAAAACATTAGATCTCAGTGTTTTTCTCAACAAAATGGATGCTGGTTCCTTATAGTATTATATGGCATATAAATAATAATATGTATAGCATTTTATAGTGAATAGAGCACTTTCTAATATATTATATAATTTAACATGCACTATTTGGAATAAAATAAACAAATTAGAGTTTAACATTAATTTCTGATCTGTGAAGTTAACAACGTAAAGTAATAAAATATAAGAAATAGACCTGGACACATAAGCGCGCAGTTCAATTTTTAATTATTAGTATAAGTTTTTATTTAAACGTTCCCAGGATTTCCACACATTTTTCTTATACATTTTGTAAATTAATTGAACTTTTACAATAATTGCTCTCTTTGCATAGCATATGTTACTGTCTCACACTAATTATAACTTTGACCAGTTGTAAATAAGTTCATAGACTTACAGAACGATCTATAAAAGAAGTAGAAATGATTAACTTGAGGTATTCTAAACAATTTATTATTTATACTATTCCTATATTCCTACATTCCTTATAACCATACAAACATTCATTTATTGTGTATGTAATCACACATTCTGCTTAAACTTTCTTTTAGGTTATTAGCTTTATGTTATTGCATATACCTTATGGCATTTTTTTACATGACCTAATGTACTTGAAAAGTTTTTTTGGTATAATGCAGCAACCTAGAGTGTAAAGTCACAAGACCTATTTCTTTCTGCTATATGTATCTATAGAAGTTCTTTACACTTAGTGCTCAGTTTCAGACTCTTTCCCACAGGGATAATATAACTCATCTAATTGAGTTGTTGGAACAGAATGCCTTTTAAACTATTTCTTAAGTGAGTAAATAACATACAAATATTAGACATTGTTATTATTCATAGATTAAATTACACTAAGAAAAAGAGCTGTGAGTTGTTATTCCACATACTAGTTTTGTATATTTTGTTATTTTTTTTCAACATGCTATATCTTAAGAATCATGAGTTACAACAGACGGGAAATTTGGTAAAATAGAAATAACACAGGCTTCGTGTAAATTCAATCTGCATTTTAGTCTCCACTCAACTACATACCAGAATAGGCTTTTGACTATTTCTCAATCCTTTTTATTCTAAATTGGTAAGTGAAGAAAATAGGTCTATTTTAGAAAGTTATTGAAAAAATTCATCCTTTCTTAGAAATTATTAAAGCTCGAGTAACCTGTGTAAAAGTTGTGAAATACACAAGTGCTAACATAAGTGAGAATCAAAACTGACTAGTATAGAAATGTGAGTGTGGGTATAAGGAATTAGATAGATTTAAAAATATATATATAATTTTCTTCATATGTAATAAAGTTGATTTATTATACCATGTTTCCCTTTCTCACATACCCATCCAGCTTAGGTAAAATAATTGTATCATCAAATATTTGTGTATACCCTTTGCTCTTTTGGTCTTTTTTTATTTCTGCAAACCAACTTGTCAAAATTGCAATCCTAATGAAAATACATTTTCTATTATAAATCTATGTAGCTGATTAAGGTTAGAGAAATAAATATATCAGGAAGGCTGTTCTCATTTTAATTTCATGATCATAAACTTCAAAAAGTTATTTAATATGATCTGAAAAACAGTTTCCCTAGTCTACATTTCCACTTTTCTATAGGGGTATTTTATATAATCTTTATCTTTAAACCCCTGACACCTCATTTTCTATCCTCTCTATCACCTCATATCTCTATCCCCATCTACTCTCAGCAAATAATACTGCTTAGTATTAGTATGAGAAGATTTCAGTAACAAGAGATGTCTCATCAAAAATCCACTCTATAATATGTTTGTCAATTCATTACCATCCATTCTGTTATCAACAATGAACTATTTTTCACCTGACTATAATAGACCCTCCTATTTGTGCACTAAATCCTACCCTCTCTCACTCAAGAGCCTGGCTAGAACTTTCTCCTTTTCTCCCACATCCTCAATTCCTCTGTAACAATTTCCATAAGCATACAGATATGTTGTGACCAATTCCATTAAAAAAAAAATCCTCCTTGACCTATTTACTCTCCCGTTATTTTCCCATTTCTCTGTTGAGTATTACAGCAAATTTCCTGGAAATAGTTTTCCATATTTAACTCTCCAATATTCCTTTTCCCCGTCTCTTAAACTCTCTTAAACTGACTGTAGTCAACATTTTGCTACCATCACTCCAGTGAAAACACTCTAGTCAGTCATCGGTTACCTATATTTTGTTAAATCCAGAGGTTAAATCTTAGTCCCAATCCTATTTTAGCTGCCAGCAGTATTCATATTCACTGTGGCTTATCACTTCCAGTCAGAAATAAATACTTGATTGGCTAGAGTATCATCACCTGGCTTCAAAGACTCCATGCTCTCTTGTTTTACTTTTATGGAATTGACTTTTTCTCAGACCTCTCTGGCTCTTTTCCTTCTTCACTCCAAACCCTCCAATCACTGAAGTTCCTCAATACTCCATTCTTGAACTTCTATCCTCTACCTACACTTATTAATTAATTTAATTAATCCAGTCTCATAGTTTTAAATAATAGCTCTTTACTGACTGACAGCTGCTAAATTCCCACCTGAATTAAAACCTCTTCCCTGAATTCCAGACACAAACAGCCAAATTTACATCCTTACATCCAGCCTAATATCTACACATGACATTTAAACTGAACATGTGCCAAAGAAAACTTCAGAATTTTCCTACCAAACCTTCTCCACCAATGGTATCAATGGTATCATCTCAATGTCAAATCCATCTTTCCATTACCTCTGGCCCAATTCTTGGTTTCATTCTTTTCCTCTTATTCCTTTGCACTTTATAGTTACTTTATCAGAAATCCCATTGATTTTACATCAAGAATCTAATCACCATTCACCAGCCCTGTTGCTTCCAAGCCAGTGTAGCCACTATTTCATATGTGATATTTCTTATCTACCCTCCTACCTAGCCTCTTCTTACTCCACAGCCTTGGTCGTTCTAATAAGTGTAAGTCCACTTTTTGTTCAGAACACTTCAGTAACTATCTCATAAGGCCAAATCTCAATATCTCATAGAAGCCTAATACTTAAAAACTCCAGCAAATCACCAAAGAGTCTGACATTCTATTTGATTTCCTTTTTGCCTTGTGCCCCTTCACTCTGTCTTTCCCAAATATACTCCTGTCTTGCTTTATTTCAAACATGCCAGACATGTTCCTTCTGCCTAGAATATGATTTTCCTTTATATAGTATTGCTCGCTTTCTCACATCTTCTGAGGCCTTAATGAATTTTTACCTTCTCAGTAAAGCCTACTTGGATTATACTAGCAAAATTGTAAAACTCCCATGAGCATTTCTGAACTCCTTTAGATTGTTTTATTTCTATAGCACTTAGCACTTCTAGCACATGATATATTTTACTTATTTATAATATTTATTGATTTTTTTTCCATTACTTTAAAACGTAAGTTCCACATGTGCAGATTTTTTTATTCACTGATGCCTTGGATAGTATCTATTAAAGGTTCAACAAATATTTTTTTAATGGATAGATCATTGATATGGCTACTATTATAGTTGTGGGAACAAACACAGAAGAAGTAACTGCCAATGATAACATGAAGAGTATGTAACAAATACGAAATTGAGATGCAGACAATTATATTACTAAATATCATGCTTTAACTACTTCATTATATTTATCATCAAATGATGTATCAAACTTTCTATAATGCATGTCTCTGCTCTACTACAAAGTCATCCCACACTGGTACATTGATTATTTTATTTTATTCATCTGCTTCAAATAATAAACTCTGTAAGGGAATATTTGAAGATTAAGGATACTTGTGGATTGAATATAAGTTGGTGATATATTCTTTAAACAATTACTGATAATGCTATTCACATTTCAACCAGCAGCTTGTATCTGGAAGGAAGTTTAGCTTTGAGTATCAAGTATTATATGTGCTCCTAAGTCCTTGAATGATCTCATGAGACTTTGGCAAAATCTGCCTAAAGGAAGAATAGATAATTTATGATATAAGTGAAATTCTTCATATCTTTCAAGAAACATCCTAAAGATCAGTTAAAGTCTTTCCTGCTTGTTTCTACTAGAAACATTCACTGTCATTACTAAATCCCATAATATTTTTACTCTTTTGTATTGAAAGGATATTTTTATTTACATTATATTTATTTGAAAAAAAATAATATATTCCTAAGCAGAGTATCAGCTGTTTGAGAACAGACATTTATTTTTGTGCCCCACAGCACCTACTGCTTATATTTTATTGAAAGTGGAGCTTTAGTAAATATTTGTTGAATTGAGTGTGTAAAAAAAAGAAACAAAATACACTACAATTGTATGGTAAAGTAAGTAAAATGAAACTAGTTATTTTTTAAATGATGATAATGATCATTTGTTTTCTATACCATCCTTCTCAGCCAACTGAGAAGATGAGCCTATGTGACTGAGAGATTCTGCAAAGTACAAGTACTGAATCTAATCAAATACTTGAAGGAAATTTTCGTCTTGCTTGTTACGAGAAAAGAATTATAAATGAGCCACATGATGCCCTGGGTTTATTTCAGAATTTCAGTGTTTGTTTGGTTGTTTCAGAAAAGCTTAAGAAATTTCTCACTGCACCAGAAATCTTTAAAATCCCATGTACTTTGGGAGTTTCCACACTGTGGATAAGGTAGGATTTTCAAAGAAGTAACAAATAACATTTTAAATTCATTAAGCTTGAAAGTGGTTGAACTCTTCTTTGTAAGACTGCTAAAGTACAATAAGTTATAAGAAAAAAAATACAGAGCTTTTTGTAAGTGTTGGCAGCTAGTCAAAGAAAATCCTGAAGTTTTTGAAGTTTAAACTGCTTCATTTGCTAGATTATTGTAATTTTTTTGAGAAAGATTCTATTTTTCAAGCTCTTCATTAGGAAATTCAGTTTAGAATATTTCTTTCAAAATGCTCAACTACATTGCTAACAGTTCTAATTGAAGGATTAATATGAATTCAGATGCATATTTTCAATTGTGAGAGTGGTACATTATCATCTTAACCAAAAATTTTCCATAATCATTCATATGCCAACTACAAGGAACATTTGCTTTTTGGCTAATATTCTCAACTATGAATGTCATGATTGTATGAGTGGTGTATGTTTTCTGTAATTTCTTGATCTTGGTGATAAGCCATCAGAATTCTGAAACATGACTAAAGTGAACAAAGGACAATTATATAATGGAGAATAAATGCAAGAGAAATATGAACTATTGGTCTCAGTGAAAACATTCCACTAATTCTAAAGATATATTGAATCAAAATGTTTGAAGAATATTTGTTACTCATTTCCTATCCTAAATTTTAAATGTCATTTTATCTCTGTATGCATATTCTCAGCAACTTTTTACTTTTTTATTTTTGAGTTAGAATTATACATTTCAAAACATAAAAGCTTTTTAGAACTGAAAATGCAATGTCAATTTCAAAATTTTATTAGAACTGAATGAAAACAAAAGTCTTTAAATTCTGAATGACATACTTGTCAATTTTGAAAGTTATATAAACTAGTGACAAGTATGAAGATGCAATAAAATATTCTGTCTAAGGTATCACTAGCTTTACATTTTAATAGTGTATGTATCCTAAAAATGACATATTTTAATTCTCTAGGAAAACCCATTCTTTACCATATGGTCATTGGTTATATTTGATTTTCAAGTAAATCACTATTGTATCTATATTTAAAATGTTAAAAAAGAAGGAAAAGTTATAGAAGTTAGCCTAAAACTTTAACAAAATCTATGTATTTCCTTCTACTATAATCAGTAAAGAATTGCCTTATTATTTCTCGTCTAGTCCAGCTTTCTTGTGTAGTAATAAGCAGAATCTCTTCATGGTAGTGCTGAGTGATGTAAGTTTTAGAGTCGATGCCTGTCGAAAAAAATTACTTAGATTTCTCCATGTGTGGAGATCCAGTTAACATTGTTTTGTGACCTAAATTTCATAAACCAAAGTGTTTCTATGTTTCATAGAGTTTTATTAACATTTCTCATGTTTTCTGGTCTCTTCTACTCTTGGCTCTGGGGCCCCTGTGCTTCTTCATGTCATTATCACTTTGATTATAAAGCTCTGTTTAGCTCCCACAATAATAATCCCTCTCAGTATGCATTTGTATTTTCAAATTTTGGACAATTTCTGCAGGCAGATGGAAAAAGGGTTTATATTACTGTCATAAAATTAATAGAATGGGCACTGCAAGCATCATATTTCTTAAAATGTCTTTCAGTTTTGCAATCTTTGAGAAATTTTGCTTGAATGTGACTCTGTATCTTGACAGTCTATCATTTGCCTCTTTTTCCTCATTCCTTCCACATTATCTGGTGTCTCTCTTTCTTTGTCTCAGATCAGGAGGAAAGCAAAAACATGTCTTCCCCTAAGTCATGCTGAAACTGACTCTTACTTCAAGATCAGGATGGGAAAGGTGGGTTTTTTTTAGCATTAATTTTCAGTATTTATTACTGTTTCTGTATAAATCAATTAATGTGCTGATGAAATAAAATTGTACTGATTTTTTTTGAATATATATTTTTTTTCTATTTCATTGCAGTTAAAAATGGAGATTCATTCATTGGAGTGCTGGAGTGGTTCAGCCAGTGAAGCCTCTCACTCTTGGTTTCTGCTCTGGTGGTAATCTCAGAGTCATAGGATCTAGTCCCTAGTGGGGCTACATGCTCAGCTGGGAGTTTGATTCTCTCCCTCTCCCTCTGCCCATCCCCCAGCTTGTGCATTCTCTCTCTCTCTCATGAATAAATAAATAAATAAATAAATAAATAAATAAATAAATAAATAAAAATTTAAAAAAGAAAGTGAGGTTGCATCTCCTTTAACATATTCATCATAATTGTTTTAAATTCCCAGATTGATATTTTCAACAGTTCTACTGTGTCTCGGCCAACTGCTTACTCTGTCTCTTCAAATTGTGTTTTGGTTATTGGTATGCCCTCCGATTTTTTTTTTTTTTTGATAGTTAGAGATGCTATGCTGTAAATGACCTTTAGTGATGTGCTGGTAAGGCATGTGCTGGAGAAAGTGTTCTTATTCTTATGGTTACATTTCAGTCTTTCAGTGAGTCTATGCCCCTTGACTATGTACATCATAGTTTCTCAGTTTTTCTCCCCCTATTAAATGAAAAAGGATGCCTAGGGGGGCTAGAGTTGGATATTTCCCTTCCCTTAGGTCAGTTAGGGTCTGCTAATACCCCAGCAGGTTACGATCTAGTTAGTCTCCTTTAGGAGCAAGCTTTGTTAAGAAAGGACTACTCTGGTCTATTTCAAAATCACTCCGTTTTCCCTTCCCTGCCAAAAGCTAGAGGAAATTTTTCTCTGATATTTACTGTGGGAAGCTGGTCAAACTTTTTGAGGAAAGTTTCATCATATGCTGGGGGTCTCATCAAGACTGAGTCTACCTAGAAATTTTACCTTTCAAATATGTCTGCACAATTGAGCTTCCACAATTCATCAATCACTATTCAGGTTTTTCTTTCCCAGCTCTGATTCACGAATTCTAGTTTTCACTTGAAAGACTGTTCTGAGAAGCCGTGACTCTCTGTATTTTCCCATCTGACTTTCCAATTTGAGGGGCAGGGTTTTGTTGTTTTCCTCTTTCTTAGAAATCCAAGAAGAGTTTTTAAACTGAATAAAGGATAAAATGGAGTTTTAAAATGGAGTTTTAATATAAAAATGGAGTTGGGAAGTCAGATGAGGGAGCTCTCACCCATTACCACTCACCATTAATTGCAGACCTCAATAAGAAGAGATGTATCTTATATTCCCAACGGGAAGAAGGGTACTTTAGTACTCCAGAAAGAACGTTTTCTCCTTGCCCAGCAACAGCCCAGACAATGAAAGACTATTTACAGCTCAGCCAATAAAAAGTCACTATAATTTGAATTCCTAGTTTACTTTAATGGACTTTTGATTTATAATAGCCTCCCCAACTCCCATCTTTCCTCTATAAAAGTGTTCTTCTCCTTTGTTCTCCAGTCTTACCTATGGTTTTTGCTATAGCTTGCTTGTTCCAGATTACAATTTCTGTTATTCCTGAATAAACCCTTTTTATTGGCAAAATAACTATTTTTTAACTTTTAAGATCAACATTACTTGATGTCAGAAGTGGGGTCCAAAGATGGTCCCTCCAACATCTTTGAGGTTGGTGAACAAATAGAACTAGTATTCACTGAGCCCATTAGGCCCATTGACCTCATTGCTCTCTCTAAAATTCTAGGGTTTGAGGATAAGTTTTTGTCTGAATTCAAGCTCTACTCTCTGTCTTGAGCTCTGTAGGATTCATTGGGGATCTGTTTTGCTTTGTTTTAATTTTAAAAGTTGTATCATTTTTTTGTTAGTACTCATTTGGCATTTGGTCCAACTCCTTTGGATTCTAGCTGTTCCTATTGAAACTGTGCTGATATTTGGCCCAATTCCTTTGGAATGAGGCTGTTTAGGAATTTCTCTTTTGCTCTAGAGAAAAAGCTGTCAAAAAAGGGATTATAGTGATTAAATTCTCTGAGGGAACCCCCTTTCAGGGACCAAGGCTGGTTTTATGTTTAAAAACTATGATCCTTCCTCATGCAAATTTTTAACTAATGGACCAGCTTAGCTAAAGATAATTTAGAACTTCAATGACCATTATGGGGAACTTTCAATTTCCCCAAACTTGTTTTTCTCAATGCTAAATTAGAGAGTTGTGGCTCCAATATTCAACAACAACAATAATAACAACATTAAAGCAAACATGAGTGGGATGCCTATTTCAATTGGTACCTTGAGGCTTCCAAATATTTACAGGGTTCTAAAATTGCCCTGCAAAATACTATTCCTAAATTCTGAAGCAAACAATCAAAGGAAACCCAGATGGTTTCTGAGGAATCCTTTTCTGCTCCCATCTTTCTTGTCTCCAGACACACAGCAGCCATGTTGTGCTCAGGCCCTGTTTTGGCACCATTTTCATCTATTCTGTCTGCACCATCCCCACTCCTCAGTACCCTTGCGACCCCTTCCCTCATTTTAATTCTTTCACTGAACTTCCTTTTCTTCAGAACCTCCTCAACTTTCTCTTCTCCTGAACCTACTGAAAGGTTTAACTCTTTAAATTTAAGTCTTCTGAGGATCCAAATAACCTCTAAATTCTTTGTTACCTGGACTAAAGGTAAACTGTGAGCCATAGTTAAAAAGTTTATGAAAATAACTGATGATCCCCATAGATTTGCTGAACAGTTCAACACAATCATTCAAGCTTACTAACCTGGTTTCATAGATTTATATCAATTAGTACACATGCTTGTTGATGATGGCCAGGCTAAACATTGAATGAAACTAGGTTGATGAGAAAAATCCCTTTCCTTTCTTTCTTTCTTTTTTCTTAATTGAAGAAGAATGAGAGAGAGAGAGAGAGAGAGAGAGAGAGAATGAACATCCTAGGGCTTGATTCACAACCCTGAGATCATGACCTGAGCTAAAATCAAGAGTCAGACTATTAACTAACTGAGTTACCTAGGTGCTCTGGAAACATCTTTAAAGGGATTTAGAAAAACAGACCCCTAACTTTTGGCAAGATGCTAGCACACTTACTGGAAATATCCACCAAGCATTTCCAACAGCTTTTCCTAAGGCTTTTGATTGAAACAAAATTCAGGCTTGCACACAAAAGCTTGATTAACCTGTTCATGACTATTACGATCAACTCTAAATTGTCTTTAAAGAAAATTCTGGTCTTCTTTTAGATGTGAAATCCACTTAGTATTTGGCTCTGTGTTTATTCATGGGCTGAAACAGAATCTTTCTCTTTTAGTTAAAAGGACCCGGATGACTAAGAAACTACATCCACAGCAGCTATAGTTAATTTGGCAAATCGGTTTGCCTGAACCCTGGATATTCAACTAAAAGAAGGACCACTAAAACTCTGAAGTTTCAACTCCAGCAAATGGAGATTCCCAAATAAAACCCAAAACCTCATGGTCTCTGCTAGTATTGCAAAGAGCCAGAATATTAGAAAAAAAATTATTACAAACTTAGGCACTCCAGGTGTATAGAGTTCCCTAGCCAGGCTTTTCGGTGTCTTCCTAATTCCCAAACAGGGCTCCAAGGAACTACAGTGGCTTTTCCCAATCCTCCATCTTAATCCACTCAAATGACAATCTAGACTGGGAATGAATTTCTCTCTATCCTTACTGACACTGGAGCTATACACTCAAGTTCAAACCCATTGCTATAACACAGCCTGTACCTTAGAGTACTAAAATGGTTTGAATAGTGGGAATCTCTAATAAACCTCAACAGGTTCCTGCCTCTGCTATTCCCTCTTGTTCAGGTGTTTTGAGATACCCACCATTTCCCCATATTTTCTTCACCTTTATTCATTTACTTGTCTGAGATTTTTTAGAAAAATATCATGCTGAATTCTCCTCCTAAAAGGGGAAATAATTCTAGAATTTTATAGTAATAATTAAAACAGCAAACCAGGTGAATTTAATGACCCATAACATCTTTTATTTACTCTGATAGCATTAATGCTGAGCTGGGGAGACTGATCATTTGTCTTTACTAGATCATGTACCATGTTCTTTATGGACAGAATCTTCAACTGTTATTAGCAGAATCTACACTGCACCTCCACTGAGATTCAAATACATTCCTCAAAACCTCTTTTCAGAATTCATACCCTATAAATAAAGAAGGTTTTCAAGGCATCAAGCTCAAAATAGTTGGTATGACTTTGGGGTACCTCATGACCTTGGATGATCTGAAAACAGTAAGGTTTCTTTAAACTCCATTGGGGATGAAATGAAAAATGGCTATTTTTCCAAATTTATTAAATCCCATACTTTTACCAGCTGCTTTGGCTATTATTAAGGTTCCTGATTATTCCAGACTTGATTTCCAGGGTGCCAAAGAAAACTACTTCATTGATATTTCCACCAAAATTGGTACTTTCAAGGAAACTGATAGCTAAACCTTTGTCATAGTCCAAAGGATTATTCCCCAAAATGATAATTTGGATAAAGTCACCAGAGATAATTTGGAAACATGTACCTCAATAGAAGAAAACAATATTGGAAATATGATAATTGATATAATAAGAAGGAGAGGTTTGGTTTGGATCAAATGACAATCTTGTCTTCCAGAAATTCTAAATTTCTCACTACTTACCACTGTAAATTCATTAAACCATTGGTCTACTGACAAAATGATAGCATACATGAACCAGTATTGGTTGGAAACTTCCCTATAGCCACAAAAAAGTGCCCACCTCATTTGTCTCACCTGCCCAAAGTACAACCCAAGGAAACCTGTTTGCTCTGCTCTTAGACACTATAAACTTCCCAGTGGGCCATTTAAGTTTCGGCAAAAGGATTTCATACAGCTTTCCTTGTCTCATAGATATAAATATGTTTTAGTCATGGTTTGCATGTTTTCTCACGCACCAAAGATTTTCCTTATGGACAAGCCACTGGTTCTATGGCTAAAACTTTGTTAGAAAATATTATTCTTAACTAGGAAATCTCCCTCAAACTTTACAATGATCACTTAGGTGCTTTGATGAATCTATACTATTTAGCTAGTTTTACACTTTCACCGTACTTATCATTCTCAATCCTCAGAGTTGGTCAAATGTACTAACAGCATCATGAAAACTCAATTGGAAAAATTTGTAGAGATCCTCCAAATACCCTGGGCAAAGGCACTGCCATTGGTCCTGAATCTCCTTTGGAACTCGTAATATATCCCTTTGGGAGCTCTTAAACTCTCACCCTTCAAGATAGTCACAAGATATCCAATGCACCTGGCCCATGCCTCTATGACCCCCAGTTGATAAAAGATATGCTTCAATATTGTAAAGGCTTAATTACTTCTACTAATATTAAACATGCTTTAGTACACTAATCTTATCACAACACACCCCTAGGAAATGAACATTTTAAGAATCACACCTTGCAGTCTAGGGATTTAAATCATCTAGTAGAAAAGAAACCCCAGAAAGACTCTCTTCAACCTCTCTGGAAAGGTTTCTGTCAGGTACTGTTAACCCACTTCTGTGCCTTCAAACTGTAGGGAATAGATTTTTGGATTAATATGACACATCTAAAGAAAGCACAAAACCCTGACTAGATCTGCTCACCCTCTGGTGACCTAAAAATAAAGATTCCCTGTAATTGAAGCAGTCACCACCTAATGAGACAGCTTTCCCAAAATGTCTGGACCAAGCCTATCTACCTTCTCCTCACTATTGCTTCTTCTCTCTTTTTCATGGAAAGACATTTCCCTTATCTGAATTTCCCAGTTCCTTGAGAAAGGGTATAATCTCTATGATTGTTTGGATTTTCTGTCATAAACCTTGATCTGCCCAAGACAGCAATGAGCCCTTAGTTCATCCTGTAAGTAATTTTGCTGAAATTCCAAATGTCACTGTATGCTTGAATTGTTCCACAGGTCCTTTTTATAAGATTAGGGTATTAAACCTACCTAACCCCATTCCCTACTTCAATTTAACATGACTCTGGGATGGAAAAATGAGATTTCTTGCTACTGTAAGGCAGCCTATATAAATTGAGCCATTTCAACCTTGCTGACATTCCCGTACTTTTGAGGTAATCTTTCAGTATATAATAATACAGCATCTCAGTCTTAGTTCAATCATGCTAATAACTACACTGGATAGTAGGTCCATAGATACTAATACATATGATGGGGTCTTATTACACTCCCTGGGTCCTTTTAACTGGTGGTCTTAACAAACGTGCCTATGTTTGGACAACTCATTGTCTTCATACTGGAGAATAAAATGCTAATGTTCTCTTTCTGTATTTACCATTCTACTTTCTCTTTTGTGCACTTTTCAATGTGGGAAATGACACACAGGAAAGGTCCTTCTTAGCATCAAGGGACAAAGGCCACTGAATTTGGAAAACCTTGACACTTGGTCACTGATGCTTTTGGGAAAAGATCTTGATTAAAAGGGGAAAATGTGAAACTGGATTAAGGGAGCTTCATTTAAAATGGAGTCAGAGGTCAAAGGGGGAAGTTCTCATGTTTTACTGCTCAATATCAATTGCAGACTCCAGTAGGAAGAGAGGTATCTTACATTCCCAATAGGAGGAAGCTGACTTTACTACTCCAGCAGGAGGAAGGGAGATTTTCTCCTTACTTACCAACAGCCCAGCTAATGAAGAACTAACAGCTCAGCCAGTGAAAAGCTACAATGCTTTGAACTCCCAGTTTGCTCTAATGGACTTAAAAAAAAGTTTTTGTATTTGAGTCTGGTTGACACACAGTGAGTGTGTGACATTAGTTTCACGTGTATGACATGATGATTCAACTTCTCTATATGTTATACTATGCTTACCACAAATGTTGCTGTCATCTATCACCATGCAATGCTATTAAAATATCATTGACTATATTCACTGTATTGTGCCTTTTCTGCTTGGCTTATTCATTCCCATACTAGAAAGCTGTATCTCCCACTATCCTTCAACCATTTCCCCATCTCCCAGTGGGCTTTGTTTATAACAGCTCTTCTCAAACCCCTTCTTTTCTCTATAAAGGAACATTTCTGTTCTTTGTTGTCCAGACTTGCCTATTGTTTTTGGCTGTCACTTGCTTGTCCCAATTGCAATTCCTCTGCTATTCCTGGATAAACCTATTTTGTTGGTAAAATAACTGGCTCTTTTATTTTTAAGATTGAAAAATTATTGATTTGTTAGTCTGCTCAGCTTTTTACTTCTTAGGATGGAATGATGACTTTCAAACCTCTTAAATGCCAGACCAGAAACTGGATTAGGTCCTTTAGTTTTTGTAGTTAGTACTATTAGGGTCTTTCAGTACTTTAGGGTCTCTAACAGACTGAAGTCAAGATGTCAGCTAGGATTATAATGACTACAAGAGTAGAATGGGGAACGTTTTACTTCCAAACTTCCTCATGAGGTTTGTAAGAAGGATTTTTAGTTCTTGCAGTGCTGGAAATTCACATGGAAGTGAAAAATTCTAGAACAGATGAATCAAGTAAGAAAAAGCAAATTGGGTTAATACTATCTGACTTCAAGACTTACTATAAAGTTATGGTAACAAAATCAGCATCATATTGGAATTAAGTTAAATGTATCAATGACACAGAATAAAGAGTCCAGAAATAGACTCATACTTATATGGACAATGGATGTTTGATAAAGATGCAAAGACAATTTAATGAAGAAATTATCATTTTTCAGCAAAATGATACTAGAACAACTAGAATACATATTTAAGAAATATGAAACATTAAATTATACTCAGTAATCATGCTAAGAACCTGAAGACATGTATTTGCAAATTCTTTCATGCTTTACTTTCCTGAATCATCTTTAGTTTGATATTTATATTAAATTAACAACTTTTCTACTGGGTTTGTGTTCAGGTTTTGGCCTCTTAATTCTTAAGCCTTCTAGGCTTTTAGTCTACTTCTGCCCAGAGAGAGGTTTTTTTGTTTGTTTGTTTTTTGTTTTTTTTCTGATTTTAGAAGTCTAAATCTAGCAATTGCTGTACTAATACTTCATGTAGGGGTGCTTGGGTGGCTCAATCAGTTAAGCATTCGATCTTGATTTCAGTTCAGTTTGGTTGTGAGATGGAGCCCTGCACTGGGCTCCTCACTCAGCAGGGATTATTTCCTTCTGCCCCTCTCCCTGCTTGCACTATCTTTCTCTCTCTAAAATAAATAAATCTTAAAAAAATACCTTTATCTATAATAATTAAATTTATATACATAGCTGTACATTTGTTTTCACTGTTGTATTTATAGCACAGTGACAAAAATTGAAAAATCCTGTAACTTAGGATCATCTGCTAGTGAGAATCCTTATTAAGTTTTTTCTTCAAAAAAATTTTAAAGATTTTATTTTTTTCTTCAAATTTTTATTTAAATTCTAATTAGTTAACATACAGTGCAATATTGGTGTCAGGAGTAGAATTCTTCACTTACATATAACACCCAGCTCTCATCATTATAAGTGTGCTTCTTAATGCCCATCACCCATCTAACCCATCCTTCATCCACCTCCTTCCATCAACCTTGTTTGTTCTCCATCTTAAAGAGTTTCATATAGTTTGTTTCCCCTCTCTCTGTTTTCCTCCTTCTATATGTTCATTTGTTTTATTTCTCAAAATCCACATATGAGTGAAATCATATGGTATTTATCTTTCTCTAACTGACTTATTTCACTTAGCATAATACACTGTAGCTCCATCAATGCTGTGGCAAATGGCAAGATATCATTCTTTTGGATGGCTGAGTATATATATATATTTACATCCCATCTCTTCCCATCCCATCTCTTCTTTATCAATTCATCAGTCAAATGGACATTTGGGCTCTTTCCATAATTTGGCTATTGCTGATAATGCTTCTATAAACATTGGGGTGCAGGTATTATTTTGAATCTGTATTTTTATAACCTTTGGGTAAATACCTAGTACTGCAATGGCTAGATCATAAGATAGGTCTGTTTTTAACTTTTTTAGGAACTTCCATACTGTTTTCCACAGTGGTTGCACCGGTTTGTGTTCTCACCAACAGTATAAGAGGATTCCCCTTTCTCCACATTCTTGCCAACACCTATTGTTAACTATGTTGCTAATTTTAGCCATTCTGACAGGTGTGAGGTGGTGTCTCAATGTGGTTTTGATTTGTATTTCCCTGATAATAAATGATATTGAGCATCTTTTCATGTGTCTGTTAGCCATCTGGATGTCTTCTTTGGAAAAATGTCTATTTATGTCTTCTGCCCCTTTCTTGATTGGATTATTTGTTTTTTGGGTGTTGAGTTGGATAAGTTCTTTATAGATCTTGGCTACTAACCCTTTATTGGACATGTCATTTCCAAATAGCTTCTCCCATTCCATAGGCTGCCTTTTAGTTTAGTTGAGTGTTTCCTTTTCTGTGCAGAAATTTTTATCTTCATGAAGTCTCAATAGTACATTTTTGCTTTTGTTTCCCTTGCCTTTGGAGATGTGTCTAGTAAGAAGTTGCTATGGCTGAGGTCAAAGAAGTTGCTGTCTGTGTTTTCCTCTAGGATTTGATGGTTTCCTATTTCACATTTAGGACTTTCATCCATTTTGAATTTATTTTTGTGAATACTTTAAGAAAGTAGTCTGATTTCATTATTCTGCATGTTGCTTTCCAGTTTCCCCAATACCATTTGTTGAAGACTGTACTGTATTTGTCCACTGGATAATCTTTCTTGCTTTGTCAAAAAATTAATTGATCATATAGTTGTGAATTTATTTCTGTTTTTTTTTTTATTCTGTTCCATCAATCCATGTGTCTGTTTCTCTGCCAGTACCATACTATCTTGAATACTACATCTTTATAATAAATGAGAATCTTCATTTTCATTCTTAAAAATCATAAGAAATAAAATTCTTAGGTCATCATAGGACACGAGGTAATTTCATGTGAGCCACTCTCTTAATCTAAAGCATTTAACTGGAAATTTCCCTAATTGAAAACAAGAACATAATTTTAACTAATTTATAACCTTAGACATATTTCCTAGCAACTTTCATGAGTCCTTGAGTTTTCTGCCTTTCATAATAGTGTAAGAAAACATCTTTTTTGCTAAAAGTACTTTGAACTTGTAAAATAGTTATGGTTTAGATATGATAGTTGTCATCTTTTGCTCTGGAAAAAGTCCCAAATAAAAAATTTGTCCTATGGAGCTCTATGCCCGTTATTCTAAAATGTTTTAGGTTTAAATGTCAAGTAGGTAATCATAAGGACAAATGTTCTGGTCCTATTACTTGGATATAAACATCTGCTTTTGGCTTTAATGTCATAAACATCTAAGTTTAGAACAAATATATTCTTTTAAGATATGAAAAATAGTTTGCTATTGAGAATAAAGAATGGAAATGGCAAGAGAATTTAGTCATTTCAAATGCAAATTTACATGCGTGTAATTCTCATTTGCATGCATGCAATTCCAAAATTACTTTATGTGTTTGATGAGAACAGACTAGAATCATTTGGTATAGAAAAGCATCTGCTACACATACACAGGAATATTATTCAACTTGAAGAAAAATTTACTGCATGCATCAAATTGACATTATAGTGGCTATAAAACAAAAAATAATAAAATATTATTGAATGAATTCATTTGTTTAAGGACATTTACAATGATAAATGTAGCCATGTAAAAAACATTTCACTCATCTGTTTTTATCTTAATTTGCATACATCCTATATACCTCGCTTTTATTTTCATATTCCATGATTTAAAAATTAGAAATGACAAGAAAATCAGGCTTTTATGTTGTTTTCCACAAAATTGTGCTTTGGCATTTCTGATAAAGGTCTTATATGTCTTAACTTCTGAGTATCTAACTCTAAATACTTTATTGTCTAGAGACACATACTCTGTAAAATGTTCTGTTTCTTTTTTTTTTTTTTGTTAAAAAAGTTTTGTTAAACTTGTTCAAATCCAAAATATAGTGTAACATATAGGAAAAATATTTTTAAAACTTACAAAATCGAACAAGTAAATACACAGAAAAGCCAATTGTACCTAGGAAACATTATTTCTAAGAAGTAGACATTTTACTTTTAAAAAATACATTTTAGTTATTTCCTAAATTATTCAAATTTAACATTTTATTTTGATGACAGAGAGGAAAATAATAAGTCTGTCTTTAAATGTATTCTTCTTCCTGGGTTTCTTTATAATGTAGCATGGATGGTTTATGTAGATACCTTAATAGGCACTCTGTATGTAAACAGCTAAATATTAGGACTATGGGAGATACACAGTTGGAAAAGTAAAACATACATATGAACATTATAAACTGAGTGAAAGGAACTATTTTTATCATATATATTTATAAAGGTATTACTGAGAACAGTATTGGTTTAAGAAAATATTTACAGAAAAAACAAAACAAAACAAAAAACATCTTTTGACCAGTTCTCAGTTGTAGACAAACATTGTTCCATTTCTTCACCTGGAGCAACAGATGAATCAGAATATCAGAGAGTTAGAAATGAGTATTCTATTTTTAACTCTACCCATGTTACACATGTGGTTACAGGAAAGGTATACCACCCAGATTCCTCCATAAAGGACTTGTCCCTCTAACTGGCATCTGTGTTTGGGTTTGACACATATGTACAGATGAACTCACTCAAGGTCATGCTTTATCTGTGTGGCCCATATCCAATGAAGGATCAAGATAGGCAATCTCAGTGTATGACAACGCTGGTAGGATGTGTTCATTCCAGATGTCTTCATGAGGTCAGTCAAATTTGTCAGGTGACTTCTCTCTCTGCCCATTATTGTTTCCTCCCTCATCCTTCCATAGGTGTTGAGTTGTAATTAATACTCAACATGATAAAGTTTGTCTCAGCTTCTGCTACCTTAGAAACAAACTAGTGACAGGAATTCTCAAGAGTGGTGCAAAGAAGAGAGTGACAATATTTAAATGATATCCCTTGCCAGCCTGCCTGCTAACAATGAGGAACCTTTCCTTGTTAATAAGCAGAGCACAGACAGCCCCGGACACATGGTAGTGATCTTTACTTGTTAAAGCTGTCACAGGGATTAAGGAATACCTGGGTGGCTCAGTTAGTTGAGCATCTGTCTTGATTTCAGTTCAGGTCTTGATCTAGGGTTGAGTTTAAACCCTGTATTGGGCTCCATGCTGGGTGTGGAGCCTACTTACCATAAAAGTCTCAAATAGTGAATTAGCACAATGTAACAATGAAAAAGGGATGTGACAGCTGATTCAATTTATCAGACATTTGAGACGTACACGATAAATAGTAAATATAAAGATTTTTTATGCCAAAGTCAGGCACTGTTGGAAAAATAACTTGATATGTGCTCCTCCAAATGTTAAATCTTATTATTTGCAAGCCCTGAGCCTGAAAAAGTTGCCTGACCTTCCCTACTGAGAGCTAACACTCTCTCCCTTTTCATTTAAAATCAATATAGAAACTCCTTCCCTATAACACAACTGTCCCAAATGGTTTGGTAGCAATTCAAAATGTAAAATGTAGACTTATCATATGATTTAGCAATTCTAGCTCTAGATATAATCCCAAGAGAACTATAAATAAATGTCTACACAAAATATTTTATATTTATGCCATAGTAGCAATAATCATAATAACCAAAAAGTAGAAACAACTCAAATTTCCAAATGATTGGGATTTTTGAATTGTGTTTTTGTTATCAATTTATATAATAGAATAGCCATACAATGGAATAAAAATTAATGAAGCACCCATATAGGCTCCAATGGAAGAAGCTTGAAAATATCAGGCTAAGTGGAAGATGCCAGTCACAAAAGACAGATTGAAAGATTACATTTATATGTACGAATGGTTTACAATAGGCATGCTTAGAGACAGAAAGTAGATTAATGGTTGCCCAAATTGGTAAGGAATGATGGTGGGAGGAATGAGAAATAACTGCTAATGGATACAAGTTTTCCTTTTGGGGTGACACAATGTTCTAAAATTAGATTTTTATGATTGATGCATAATTCTGTAAATATACTAAAAATACTTGAATTTTACATGGTGGAATTTATGGTATACAAAGTATATTTCAAAGCTACTTTAAAAAATAAAGTGCAGAAGTCATATATTCACATATAACTTTCTCCCATCTCCTAGTGTTAATTTCTTTACAATAATCAATACCAATAAACTCACAGACTTTATTTCTTGAAATATTTTTCTGGTTCCAAGATACAATTCTGATCCCATATGGTATTTTGTTATCACATCTACTCAGTTTCCTTCAATCAACCAATTTTTCTTTTTCATATTCTGTTGTTAAAAGGTATTTACTAAGCCCAGCCCAGTGAAAAGGAGGTAACTGAATTCTCCCTCTTTGATAGAGAGGTAACAATTTATGGTAATTTTTTAAACTATCAGAGTAACTAGGAAATTTGGGGGAAAGCTACATTAAGGTATGCAACTAAGTTGCATTAGTTTCATTAAGGTATTAAACTAGCCATAGTTTCTCTTTTGTCTGTTACTTTGTGGTTTTTTGTTTTTTTTGTTTTGTTTTGTTTTGTTTTGTCTGCTACTTTTGTCATTCATCAGTGAACCTTGCCTGCAACATTTATTACTACAGTATTCCCATGATAAATTTCTTTTTTGTTTTTAAGATTTTATTTATTTATTCATGAGACACACACACACACACACACGCACACAGAGAGAGAGAGAGAGAGAGAGAGAGAGAGAGAGAGGAGTCCTAAAGAGACACAGGCAGAGGGAGAAGCAGGCTCCGTGCAGGGAGCCCGATGTGGGACTCAATCCTGGGTCCCCAGGATCAGGCCCTGGGCTGAAGGCAGCGCTAAACCAATGAGCCACCGGGGCTGCCCTCCCATGATAAATTTCTATTTCCCTCATATCTCCTACTTGTAGGAGAAGGGAAAATTTTCTTCTTATACTTTTTGGTTCTTGAGTGGGGTGACTTTGTAACAAAATACAAATTAGTAACAGAAAACCATACAGCTTTATTTAAAATCAGTTTTACATGACACGAGCTTTCAAAAGGAAATGAAAGCCCAAAGAAACAGTTAATATTGATCATTTTTATACTAGGTTTGATGAAAAGTACAAGGTTCTGGGAAAACATGATGGGACAAAAAAGTATGAGCTAAGTGTTGGTAAACCAGGAGAAAATTAGCAAGGCCTGTTCATGCAAATTCTATTTGGTATCCCTCTATTTTTAGAAATAAGTATGCTTCTTCCCTCTTGATAGAGGGAGAACACCTCTCATGAGAGAAGTTTGTGAACTACTTCAGGAGAGAAGGTGAGAGATCCCTTCCAGCAAGCACCTGCCATTTTTCAAATTCCTTCAGCTTAAAAATATTCAATATACCAAAGTGCCATATTTTCCATTCTCTTGGGATTATAACTAGGGTCTGGTCACCACCCCTGTTAAACATTCTCATGTGCTGTTGAGCTCTGGACCAGAGAGTTCATAGCAAACGTGTGTT
Organism: Vulpes vulpes; assembly: GCF_048418805.1. Taxonomy (NCBI): domain Eukaryota; kingdom Metazoa; phylum Chordata; class Mammalia; order Carnivora; family Canidae; genus Vulpes; species Vulpes vulpes. The sequence goes on from NC_132780.1 coordinate 189,032,382, forward strand.
TGAAAGACTTTGACCTCTCAAAGAAGACTGTGAAATCAAAGTTTATCTGTGGCTCTTATATCCTTAAGTTTGGACATATAAACAACCTTCTATTTTAACATGGGTCTAATTTATTTGCTGTTTCATTTTTCATAAAATTCAGTTGATTTAAAAGTTCATTTCTCATACTGTGCATCAAAATAAAAATCTCAACAACAACAAAAAGTTGCCATGCCCCCATGGCATTTATTAATCATTGCTGACATTTATTAATCAAAATTATTCTATAAGAAAAATTTGGCCCTCTTTTCTCCTCCATTTATTTATTCAATCATAAATTTTTAACATTATAGACATATGGACTTTTTCCTTTGGATTATAATCCAATACTATTAGATATATTTATTATTTTTACTGGAGTTTTTTTAGTTTTGGCCACTGAGGGCTTTTGCAGGCCAGTAGGAACTCCTATATATTTTGGCATGTACTTTTTTTTTTTTTTTAGCACTTCCTTATTTTCTAGTACTATAAGAACTCCAGACTTATTTTGTATTTTTCCTACCTAAGATGTAGAACTAACTATCTCTCTAAGGAGATGTAGTTTCTTTTACTGAGAATGATATTTAGAAATAAAGGACAGTGTAAGAGGTGTTCTCATTGCTACTGTTGTGTCACTGATTCTAGCTCTTTGAATGAACAAAGCTGAGAAATATATGTCTGTATAACAAAACATATGTATAATTCTGTAACTATATACTATATTAAAATTAAGTTTATACTGACATTTCCAATTATAATTCAAAACAAGACTCATTTCTTTTTTTCAATTTTATTTATTTACTCGTGAGAGACATACAGAGAGAGGCAGAGACATAGGCAGAGGGAGAAGCAGTCTCCCCACAAGGATCCTGACACAGGACTCAATCCCAGGACCCTGGGATCATGCATGAGCCAAAGGCAGATGCTTAACCACTGAGCATCCAGGAGTCCTAAAAAGAAGTCTTATGGTAATATTTTCTTTCTTTTGAGTGTTTGTAACTTTTTCTCTAGCCATGAGGAACTGGGCTCCCATTTTCCACAAGTAAGTAGTTTATTTATTCAACACTAGCATACATGTAGTTTCAGAATTAGTATTTATGCATTGACTATAGCCTTATGATATTCAGTCAAAACAATCTTTACCAAAATTATATAGATCAGGTCTTTTCCACTCATTCGTTCAGTGATCTCATATCACATATTTATAATACAGTTTAAGTTTTCACAGTTTGTATTCAATGCTAGGATCCCTAATGTTCTAGAGGATTTTTAAAAAATCAGCTGCAAGGAACGAAAAGGTTTTCTTCTACCTTTTTAGGGTCCCTGGCTGAGTCTGAAAGTTAAAATGACAAAGGCAAATTAACAGGAAGAAAGCATAAAATATATTTAATATAAATTTTATGTGATATGGGAGCTTTTGTACAGAAACAAAAGGCCAAAGAAACAGACTTGTGTACTTTCATTCTAGTTTTGATGAGAAACATACATTTGTGGAGGAATATGATAGGTTAAGGAGTATGGGGTATTGTAGTAAACTGCAAGAAACTTAGCAAGACCTGGGACACCTTGGTGACTCAGTGGTTGAGCATCTGCCTTTAGCTCAGGGCATGATCCTGGGGTCTTGGGGTCGAGTCCCACATAGGGAGCCTGCTTCTCCCTCTGCCTATGTCTCTGCCTCTCTCTCTCTCTGTCTCTCATGAAATCAAAATGCCATCTATAGTACTGTTGGTAATGAGAGATTAAGCCTTAACAAAGAGGCATGATAAAATATATAAACTCAAAATGGCAAAACTGAAGTCATGTATACTTATTTTATAAATATTATAATTAGGGCTTGGTTTTTTTGGGACCAAGATCAAATTGGGTCTTTGACTTATTTTCTGTTAATATCGAATATTCACTCTTGAAGAATGAAGATACATTATTCACTCTTAATGCTTTACTGTGGTTGTGGTTGTTACTCATGGTTATGAAATATTATTTATTTAATATAAACAATACTAATTGTATTTTAATTCACTCAGATCTATTCCAATAATAAGTGGGGTTTTTTGTAGTTCTATTCTTTTATTTTAGCAGGTAGCTACTAAATAGCAAAAAAAATGAATAATAAACAAACAAAATATTAAATAAATAAATAATCCCTTAGATGATTAACAGTTTTCACTGGTCATATGCAATATGCAAAATTCCAAAGGAATATATATATTAAATTAGTACTGAAAAAATGTAAAACCATAGCTAGATATGAGGTTTATGTAGCATTTATTGCCCAGTCAGTGAGACTCTGATTATAACATATCAAAACAACACATCAATACAAAAATCTTTTTGTTGTAAAGATAACTACAGTGCCTTAGACTTTAAATATACAATACTTAACACATTTCAAATTAATACAATTTAAAAATGCAGAACCAAGAGAAAAATTTTGAGTCAATATGTTGAATGCTTTTAAATGAATTTTAAAAGAATGGTTTACTTTAAACATTGACGTAGTTAGAGGAAAAAGATTTTAATTCTAAAGATAGTTTCTCCTGTCCCCTAAAAAGTCTCTATTTTATTCTTAAAAGACAAACAAACCAACCACTTAAAACCACATGAACAATTTGGGCTAACTCAAGGTGTAAAGTGATGATATATTTTGAATATAGTCTTTCTATATAATGTGGATTTTGGTATTTGGGAGTTCAAATCTACACTGTTCTTAAGATATACAACTCCTAATGAAAACTACCACTGGCAAGTCTGCTTTCTATTTTCCAGGAAACTGGAAATCATAAAAATCAGATTGAATCACATTTGTGTACATTTCAAATTAGGAGAAAATGAGCTCCTTTATACTTTCCAACTTTAAAAATGTTCACTAATTCCACAATTTAATCAGGTCTCTGCATACATAGGATCAAAAGGCACAGATGTCAAATGACTCCCAGGATATTCTATATGACTAAATATTATATATGCAATTGTCACCCTTATTCAGCACATTCTTCTTGCTGTTTTAGCTTCTTGACCCCCATATTCAAACACAGAATAACTGCTTTCCCATAAAACACTTTGTATACACTAGTTTGATTTGATTTTGTCTGGCTTGGAAACCTTTATAAAGTCTATGAATCCTCTCAGCATTGGTTGAATATAGCATCAACTGCTATTGGTATGGTTAGTTCATGTCAGTTTATACACATGCACGCACATGTGCACCCGAAGATATACTAGCATTTACTTCTTAATAATGGAAAAATCACTGATGACATTTTCCTAATAAAGACAAATAGATATTTACTTAAATATTTTTTCTGTGGTGTCCTAATCCCATATTGAGGTCTTTTAAAGTATTAAATTATTTGTGGCAAGCTAAATAATAGTTTTACAAAGATGCTCATTTTCCAATCCCTAGAACCAACTCAGAATATTTTACCTTTCATGGCAAAAGAGATTTTGTAGATGTAATTAAATTAGAGGATTTGAGATGGGGAGATTATTTGGATTATCCAGTGGGCCCAATGTAATTACAAGAGTTTTTAAAAGAGAGAGGCAGGGGAGTCAAAGACAGGAAGGAAATGTGACAGTGGAATCAGTGAGAAGATTGGAGATTATACTGCAGGATTTAGAGTCTGAAGAAGGGACCACCAGTCAAAGAATTAGACAGTCTCTGAAAGCTAGCAAAAAAGAAAATGATTCAGCCCTAGAGCCTTCAGAATGAACCAGCCCTGCTAACTTCATGTTAGCCCAGTGAGACAGTGAGACTGAGCTTGGGTTTCAGACCTCCAGAACTGTAAGATAATAATCTCTGTTGTTTTAAGCCATTACATTTCAGGTAATTTGTTAAAGCAGTAAGAGGAAATTAATATTCTATGTAACCATTAAATTACTATAATTTTAGTTATTTTACAGAATTACGCATGAAAATGACACATTCTTGTCTTATCTGGGTTCAGCTGCAGATATTTAATAATGGATTTTCATTCAAACTCTGATTTAAAATTTTTTTTGAAAGAGAAATTCTCTTAGAAATATAAAAAAATTATTTGCTGAGGCAAAGAGCTTATTTTGGACTCAATTAGCAAACAGAGGGATATTACTTGGCTCCTTTTGTGACTTAAATTTGTTTTTTGAATACTTACTGAAGATAAATAATTACTTACATTTCATGGTTTGTAAAAGAAAAAAAAAAGCTGTAAATTATACATCAAAAGCTTTTCTTTGTAGTCTAGACTTCAGCCTGCACACATGAAATCACCTCAACAAATTACTTACCTTCCTTGTAACATATGGTCTACATATCAGTTAGGGTTTTTTTTCTTGGATTTTAAAGTGAGTTGCAAATGCAAGATATTATTATCATTAAATTGCTAGTTTTCTGTAACTCAACAGAGTTGAGTCACAATCCTTGATGTTATCAAGAAGTTCCCATAGAAAAAGCTTACTACTTTCTTGAAGTTAATCTACAGAAATTACAATGGGCATTTTTCTCATCATATTGAAAAGCCATGGAAGACTGGTCAGTAGCAAGAGAAGGAAGAGAGTGATATGTAAAATGCATTTTAAAAAATTATTTTTTTATTTTATTCAAATTCAATTTGCCAACATGTGAAATGCATTTTAAAAGACTTAAAGAGAGGTACCTGGGTGGCTTGGTTGTAAAACATCTGACTTTGGCTTAGGTCATGATCTGGGGTCTGGAGATTAAGCCCTATGTCAGGCTCCCTGCTCAGTGGGGAGTCTGCTTCTGCCTCTGCTCCCCAACCCCCTACTCATGTTTTTTCTTTCTTTCTCAAATAAATAAAATATTTATAAATAAATAAAAGACTTAAAAGATCAAAATAAAGTAATGCTTACTCAGTTTGTTGGTTTTACTTTCTAGATATAAGCACACAGGTAGAGGTGAGGAAAATTTTACTCAGAAGTAAGGACAGAATTTGGGTGATTTATACCAGCAAAAACTGCATTAAGGTTATCTATTTTTACAGTAGGGATTAGGTTTAAGGGTGTAGACTCCTGTTTGCATACTATATATAAATTTATAGTAGCAAACCAAGACTTCCTCAATCTTAATTTTAGATCCACACCTATTCTCATTCTATACTCTTTCTCAGTTATTTTATGCACCTTTGGACTTCACAAATCATTTGCATAAAGATTTTATATACCTATATTGTTGATCCACATTCTTTCGCTCAAAAGCACCAGAAACTACATGATTAAAATGAATGATGTAGTGTGAGTTCAAAATGCATTTTAAAATCTTTCATTTTAAACAATCTAATAGAAATAACATTTAAATAAGTATGCCACTGTGGCCTACTTGTGTAATTTTCCCTTTTAGAGATTCAAGTTCCTGATAATTAGAATTAACAATTTGTCAAATGTAATGCTTTCTAAACATTATTAAAGGTATTGAGAATATTGTGTATTTGGGATTTATAGCAAGGAAAGATTAACCTTAATAATTCTAAAAGAAAAGTATGTTTTCAGGATCTCCAAAAATACGTCATTTGCAAAGAATGAATAATTTTCTAATATTATTTCCTATGATATTTTAAGTAATAAACAGTAAATAAAAGATAATCAAGTAGTCAAAATATACACATAAAAAGTTTAAAATATTTCACTCTACTTATTTTTAAATGAGAAAATATCATTCTAGATAGTCAGATTCTATGTCATAAATTTCGAGAAATTTATACAAATACAAGTATTTGTATATGTATGCAAAGGCAGCAGAATATTGACTGAAAGAATTCTTCCAGTTTATTTGTTGTTTCTATCCCCAACTATGAACAATGGTTAAAATTTTTTAAATATTTCAGAAGGGATGATTTGATTGATTGATTTTTTTTAAAGATTTTATTTATTTATTCATGCGAAACATACAGAGGCAAAGACATAGGCAGAGGAAGAAGCAGACTCCCTGTGGGGAGCCCGAAGTGGGTCTCGATCCCACACCCCAGGATCACAACCTGAGGTAAAGGCAGATGTTCAACCACTGAGCCACCCAGGTGCCCCAGAAAGGATGATTTTAATGAACTAATTTGGCTACCAGTGTTTGGATATATCAAGAATGTTAAGCTGACATGAAAGACAAATTTTTCTACTAAATTGTGACTTAGAGAGTTATAAAAAAGAGCTCTTATTTTATCAATCAATATTGTCTTTTTAAACACATATGGATATAACATTCGTAAGGAAAATAAACATGTTAGTTGCAAAAGGTACACTGACATTCTTTTTTCAGTCTATTTTACTTTATTTATATTTCTAGATTTCTCTTAATCTTTGACCATTTTAAAGACTATATCAACTATTTTAAAATAAAATACTTTTAGTATAAATTAGTGAGTAATGACATATTGCATGTCTATTTTATATTACTATTATTTAATAATAATCTTATTTTTATGTCAGTATTTTGGAATTTAATTCTGAAAAGAAGGAAGACAAGAAAAAAATCACCTATATTTGCACTGTTCATGTAATTCATGTTGACGTATAAATAAAAGGTATAAAACCTGCATTTGTAAGAAAATTCATATACAACAGAATAATGTAAAGTTTCTTAAAAGTTCATCTCCTTTTTCTCCTTTTTCAAATATATACCTTGTGCAAATAAAATTTCTTAGCTGTATTTCTACACAAAATGAATATGCTTGTTTATTCACACTTGTTTATTTATGCTAGTTTTTATCATTAATTTTAATAAAAGGAAATATGCAATGGAAATTGGTTAGTACATTATGATTATGTGTTTTATAACATATCTTAGAGACAATTTTATATCAGAGCTTAATTGTTAGCTTCATTATTTTAAATAGAGATGGGTATTTAGGCTTTCTTTCTTAGCAGTGATGAAAAAACACCTTTGTATATTTACTTATTAATTTTATAAGTGAATCCATAGGTTTATTTTCTATAACAAAATAATTAACATTTTTATTTTGACATACAATGTCAAGTGTAATCGATTATAGTATTGTTCTAAATGTTCATGGCTGTCCCCATAAATCTTGTCCTAATCCCTGGCTATGATAACAGGTGAATATAAGAGATATGGATCTCATGTTTTAAAAATTTCAAGAAGGGTGAGCTACAATTGTGGAAGTAGAGAATGCTGTGGCAGCTTAAAAGTTGCTGAGGGGGCTGACCTAGTTTTAAGGTTAGAAAAGATATCCCTTATGATGTGATATTTATGATTAGTTCAAAGGATGAGTAGGAGTAAAATAAAGAACAGCCAAATTCATGTTACTCTTAAGAGATACATAGTGATTGAAGAATCAACCTTTATATTTATACACAATTACAAGTAAATAACAGTGAATATGACTAATATCCTACATAAATTTCTCCAAATAATCTTTCCATAGGCCTTTTAGTTCAATTCCTACATAATATCTCTTACAAGAAGGTTCCTAATTTTTGAATAATACTTTGTAAAGCTTAAAAAAATTGTAAACCATTTCAAATTCCTCAACTAGTGCGTAAAGTCATAAGAAAGGTAAAGTTTTCTAGGTTGTAAGAATGAGACAAAATGATGGCCAAGTCTTGTCTATTTTTTGCTAAATTTAAAGTTCATCTTGTAAACTAGGATGAAAACATGTTCAATTTATGTTTGAAAAGAAAGAGAATAAAAAACATAATCCCTGAGTTTGGGGAATTATAAAACATAAAGTCTTTTAGAAAATCGGTCCTATAACTAAGATTCATATAGCTATGTTGACTTGACAGTTTGTATAATAAAATGAAAATACTTTACCAAAAATTATGTTTACATTATGCAAGCAAGTTAACACTTTGAAATGACTGAGTTCATTTTCTGCCAACTTAAAATACAGCTGTTATAATGTTTATCCAGAGCTCATTTGAAAGCTTCTATTGAACACAAACCTTTAAATATCAAATGTCCTGGTTGGTCTTTTCCCCATTAGTAAAAGTACTAAGTCGAAAAGCTTTGGCATAAATCTTTTGATTGACATATCCATACAACCAATTATGATCTGCATGAGATGTACTGAGGTATATATTAAACATATGGTTTCTGGGTCTCATTCCCAATGTACTGAATTTGAATAAAGGGAAGAGAATAGGGGATTTTTATTTATTTTTATTTATTTTAAAGATTTTATTTATTTATTCATGAGAGAGAGAGAGAGAGAGAGAGAGAGGCAGAGACACAGGCAGAGGGAGAAGCAGGCTCCATGCAGGGAGCCCAACGTGATACTCGATCCTGGGTCTCCGGGATCACGCCCTGGGGTGAGGGCGGCGCTAAAACCGCTGAGCCCCCGGGCTGCCCCACACTGAGTTTTAGATGGCAACAGAACATACAGGAAGATGTCATGGTAAAGGTACAGATAGTGAATTGAATAAAGCAGAACATGTCATAGGTTGAGAGATCCATGGAACTGGAATTGACTGGGTGATAATTGAAGACATAGGAAAGATACAGACCAGTGGTAAGAGAATAGAAGAGAACATGAAAGGATAACAAATGGTAGCTAGATTATGTAGAGTGGGTAAAATGTACAAATCACTGGGAATGTTGATGTTATAGCTGAAAAGAGGGAATTCTTTTACAGTGAACAGATATCTGACATTTTTGAAATGGAATATGGAGATGTAAGTTGGAAAAAATATAAAGATACGATGACGATAACAAAGTAATAAGTACTCATATTTTGAGTAGGTATATGGAAGGAGGTTGAGAACTTGGGGATGTATAAAAAACACAGACCAGTTAATTTCATAAGGGCAGTAGCTACCGTACAAAAGGAGTCTTAAATAAGGACACTAGCTGGAAGTGGATTGTAAGAGATCAAGATGAGAATTGGATGACTGAAAGCCAAGGTACTTTCGTAAATTGCCTCTTTGGGGACCATAGATATAAAGAAGATAATAGTAGTTGGAAAGAAAAGACATGCTTTGCAGCTGCAAAATCAAAGCAAGACTGACAAGAGGAGAAAAATGATAAGAGTGATAGAAAAAGAAGAGGCTGCATGTTTAAGGATAGACACCACATAAAGGTAAATGAGTTTACTTCTGAAGTTTAAAAATATTGAAAACTTTTCTTAAGAAATCTCTTCTTTGTGACCGTGTTATTACTACATCTATGTTTATTCACAGCTTGACATCTGTTTATATTTTCAAGATAATGAAAAGAAAACCCCCTGCCTATGCCAAACCACACTGTCTTTTCTCTTTCTCTCTCTTCAAAAGAAATAGTTGAAAGAAGTAAAGCCAATGATTCTTAGAGAAAAAATTGAGCCAAAAGTTACCTTTATTAAATAGGAGTATCAAAAAATCAGTAAAGAGCATTGTTGAGATCAAAAGAAATTTGTACAAAGAAAACTTTGGCTTTCTTTCTTTTTTTTTTTTTTTTTTTAATCTTCTGAATAATGAACAATGTGTTTGGTAATTAAAAGTTTAATTTTACTGAATTTTTATTCAGAATATTTAGAAATCCAGAGAATAATGCATCATGTCCTTCAATCAGTCATCTACTTCTTTCACATCCACCAACCAAAGCACTAATCCTAATTTGTATGATTGGTCCAGTAGGTCCATGACTCCACACACCTTCTTCCCCATTTCTCATTTCATTGTGCTTTCTGAGACTGCCCTCCCAAACCAACAGACCACTCTATGTCAAAGGCTCTAGCCTGTTTCCTGCAGTAAATCAAGCCTAAATCTTCCCTGAGGAAATTGCTTCTTTGCAATCTCCTTAGATAGTGAGTAATTAGATTCATGAAACCTCTCAGAGATGGGTCTTGTACTTGCTCTTTCTTGATCCCCCTTACTTCACCACATTTTTAATTTATCAAAACCAGTTCTGTTGAGTGCTGAAACCTTTAGGTATGTGACCACTTTTTATTCTACATTGTTGCTTTCTCCCTCCTTTTTTTTTTTTTTTTTGAACCATATACTCCTGTCTACTACATCCATTGAACCCTGGGTCAGTTTTCTTATTCACCTCATGCCTTGCTATCATTTTAGGGGACTCCAGTAGTTAACTGGATTACAAACCCCAAAGCTTTCTCTGTCAATATCTTCACAACCTTATTTCAATTGACTTCATTTCTGCCATTTTAGTAACCCATGCCTACAGTTAAAATTTAGGTCACAATCACAAATGTACTGACCACTTTGCTTTCTTCCAATAAACCACTCCTCTGATATTGTCACTTCCTTCCTATCTAATCAGATAGCCATGGTCTATCATTTTAGCAGCATATCCTCACCAGTATCCTAAACTCCCTTGCCCCACCATTAGGTTGCATTTGTCTAATAAAACTTCAACTTCTAATGAATCCAAATATTTGTTTTCTCTATGGCTCATTTAAGGTTATCAAAGTATCAAGTAGGTTCCTTAATGTTTATTTAATCTTTTAAGATTCTATGTTAACAAACTGAAGTTCTGGGTTCCATTCTTGTCTCTAATATAGTCTACTCTTAGTTTCATATTTCTAATATATAAACCCAGAATCCTATTACCTCAAGAATTTTTTGAAATTTATGTGAAAATCAAATGTGATAATGCATGTGGAAACTTGTAAAAATATAATTATTTGTACAATTTCAAGTTGTACTGTGTGGGAGGGACAATGATTTGGCCTTCTAATACCTGATGCCAGGTAGCCACTCAACAGGATCACTTTTACTCAGTGAAGATATGACACCATACGTCTTAATTAGTTGATTCCAGAGATAGCCTCATGTACCCATTGTAGGTCCTATCAAAATATCTTAGGTATGATGAGAAAACTAGGATTGGGAAAACAGCATGGCTCTAAATACAGAGCATTACAGCCTACCTCAAATTTGATTTGCTTAGAGTAGGTGGCATTAAATATTTTCTATTCGTTTAGACTATACTTGAGAAGAACTGATTGAAATAAACTGAGAAGGACTGGCAGCATAGGATAAATAAAGATAGGACAAGGTAGTTGGCTTCAGATGTGATCCAGTATAGGTTAAACATTTCTTCAATTGCCTCAAAATCAATGTACCTCTTAGAAATCCAAGAAAAATATTCTCTACTACTTAGATAGATAATGCCAGACATTTTTTTGTAATATATCTTAAGCATATGTCCTATTAAAAATAAAATACAAATAATTGATAGTATGCACAGAGAATTCTGAATATTTGTTATTCAGAGTTACAGTATCGCTTCATTTTAAGGTGTAAAAAATTTTACTTTTTCATATTCTTAAAATTATAACTCTATTTAATAAAGAACATGACTCAAGAGAAATATAGCCCTAAAAACCAAGAATAAAATTCTTTACTATAGATATCTTCCACTTTAAGTAAAATAAATCTGCAATCTTTTGTATTTAAAAGAGAGACAGTCAAGTTCAAAGGATAGAGTCTCAAGAAAGATGACCCATGCTTACTCCCAGATTTGCTAGTGAGAAGTCATGTGACATTAGGCATCTTCTTTAACTTCTCTGAACTTCAGTTTTCTCATCTCTGATATACAGACAGAAAAGTCATACAACATAGAGTTGTTGTGAAGATTAAATTAGTCAGCACTGGTATAGTGTTTAGCATACAGTAAGCACTCAATAATTGTGAGACATTACTATGAAGCAAAATTAGCATTTTATAAAATGGATGTAACTGACTTAAAAAATTCAATTCTCTTAGTTTATTTATAGTTACTTTTTTTGTTTATTTGTTTGAGAGAGAGAGAATGTGCAAGTGGGGAGGAAGGGGCAGAGGGAGAGGGAGAGGGAGAGTGAGGATCATAAGCCCCAGGCCAGAGCTTGATCTCATGGCTCTGAGATCATGACCTGAGACAAAATTAAGTTGGATAATTAACCAACTGAACCACCCAGATGTCCCTTATAAAATTACATTTTTAATTTTGTTTACATTGAGAATTTATTAGCTCCACCATTCACTTATTTTTCTTCAGCCTATTTTGCAGCATAAAATGTGATAAGTACTTGCTCAATGTTGAATTTATCATAGTAAGTAGTTCACCGTCCCTACCCTGAAGGAGCTCAGAATGCTCACAGTATAGTAGGGAAGATAAACAGATTATAACACTCATCCAATACAGAATGATTACTTGTAGGATGCTTTGAGACCTATACCAGCACCTCAGCCTTATATAGACTTTAAAATCCTATTAGAGTAACTAATTCCAGTAACACTAATCCTAAAAAAAAAGATGAGGGGGAATGGTAAGACTGGATTTCAAAAAATAAACAGCATGTGTAGAGAAGTAAGTTAAAAAATGGAATTGAAAGTTCCAGAAAACGAGAAGCTGAAACAAACAGGAAAAGAATTGTGAAACATGATACTAAAATACATATAGAAGTGGGTTACAAAGTAGTTTTTCTATGACATTTAGTTTTTTCAACTTAGAGAAATATTGACATGTTTTAAACATAGTTTGTACATATTTTTGAAGGTCATTTCAGGTCTAAGATAGGGAATGGTTTCCAGTAGGAACAATCTAGAACTTAATCTAAGTAGGGCTGGGATGGTTGAATTAACTGGAGCTTTTCTCTCTCTCTACCTAAAGTCCTCTCCCCATGCTATTTAAGCTTTCTCATAGCATGGGGTCAGTCGTCTTACATGTGTATCCTAATAGATATGGAGACTGCTCTTAAATCCAGGACCTGGAAGCTGACACATTATTATCATTTCTTCCATATTCTGTTGGTCAAAGCAGATACCAAACCTTACCCAGTGTAAGGTGAGGGATCATTGACTTCGACTCTTTATGGGACATCAAAGAATTATTTTTGGCCATCTTTAATTTGCCACACCCATTATTGTTACTAATTTATTCCTTGAGAATTGACAGAGGAAAAAAAGGTTATAGAACATCAGAGTAATTGTTAGATTTCTAGCTATTGAAACTCTGAAAAGGAAAATGGTTTGAAAAAGAAAATGAATTCTATCTGGATAGCTGTCAGAGTATTCAGGAAAGATAAACAGTCGCATTTGGATCGGGAGACCCGAAACTGGGATCTCCTTGGAGTTTGGCTTTAAAATGATTCATCCACACATTATGCAAATGGCAATTGAAGATCTAACAGTGAAGATGAACATTCAGGGAAATTAGAACAGAGTAGGAGCCTCAGAAAATGACAGAAGAAATTGTCACTTTTGTATGGGCAGAGGAAGAGAGTCTAGTGATAAATATTGGAAAAGAGTGGTCAGATATGCAGGTAGAAAACCCACAAAAAGTATTTTTTTAAGAGAAGCATTCAATCATGGCTTGTGCTGAGAGTAACTGACAGTTTATATATGTAGTTTGCATTGTGTGTTGCCAAAGCAAAATTCGTGGTGAATTTAGCAACAGCATGGGAGTAGTTCTCTAAGAAAATAAATCGCATCATGAGTTTAGGCAAGAATGAAAGCTGAAAAAAAAAAAAAAAAGAAACAAAACCTAGATCTAGAAAAGATTCTGAGAATGAGTGCTATTGTCATGGATAACAAAGAATGTCTTTATGTAAATTGTTTATTCACTAATCACATAAAAACATAAAAATATACAACTCAATACATCCTTAAAAGTGAGCACTCAGGGGGTGGCTCAGTCAGTCCAATGTTGATTTTGGATCAGGTCATGATCTCAGGATCCTGAGAAGGAGCACCTAGTTAGGCACCACACTCAGCAGGGAATCTGTTTCTTCCAGTCTTCCTCTCCTTCTGCCCCTCCCCCAAATCACGCATGCTATCTTATCTCTCTCAAATAAATTTTTTAAATAAATAAATAAATCTTTAAAACAAAGTGAGCACTAGTGTATTGTACACCCAGATAAAAATGCTATTAGAAGCTGGAAGCCTCCCATCTACCCTTTGCTATATTCCATGATATTTTTCTCCAAAAGTAACTACAATCCTGACTTCTAACATCAGACTAGTTTGCCTGGTTTTGAATTTTATGTAAATAGAATCATCAGGCATATACTCATCTGCATTTTGATTCTTTTACAAAATACAACGTTTGAGAGATCCATCCATTCTGTTGCATGTAGTTAACTGCATTTATTCTCATTGCTATTGCTGTGTAGTATAGATGAGTGTATTTTGAAGAAAAAAAATTAGAAGTTCCCTCATGTTCTGAAATCACAATAAATAATTCAGTAGAACTTTACACAGTGAAAAATACTGTGATGCAGAATAGCAAACCTGGTAATGGTTTCACATATATATAAAAAGATGATGTATTACAGAGAAGGCATTGCAAACCAGTGAAAATAAAATAAAATCAAATGTTCAATAAGTGATGCTGAGATAATTAGTTTTCCATATGGCAATAAAATAAAATACTCCTATACATACAAAAATATTTAGGTAGATCAAAAACCTAATAGGAAAGGTAACATTTTAAAATGCATTTTATAATAAGGAAAAATGTCTGAAGTGATATAAAGAAATAGTCAAAAATAAAATACTAATAAATTAAATTTTAAAAATAGACACAATAATAAAACTTAACAAGGATAACATAGACTCCAATAACACATTTACAATCCATATAACCAAAAGAACTTATAACTTGACAGCCCAAAGGAAAAATGAGAAAAAAAAAAGCCCAAAGGAAATGTAAACATGAAAATAATGATTTACAAAGGTTCATCCAGAAGTCAATAAATACTTGAAAACATGTCCATCCATTCTGGAGTGGACTAAAAACTACCAAATTCAGGTTCAGATTGTCTAATGGAGGAAAAACAGGAAAGTCATTAGGGAGAGGTGTCTGTAGGGATTGACTATTAAATAAACGATGTCATGTACTTAATTATAACTATTGTAAGTATGGAGAATGATAGCATTTGATAGAGCTGAGTAACTGCTACTCTTCTTCATGTAGGTTTTCATTTTTCTTTTATATATTTCTATGTGACTTGAAAATTTTATATTACTAGTTAAAAATTATTTCTGGTTTGCTTGATTTTAAATGAAAGATAACTGGAAAAATACTGACTGGAATAAACCAGAAGAAAGACAGAAGATATCATTGAGAGATACATTAATTAGAACACAAATTCCCTGAAAAATACAAGGAATTTCAAAGCAATTGTCTTTGAAAGTTGTAGGGTAATCTTCTTTTACTGTAGGTCCAGGTTAAGAAAATTAATTAATGAATAAGATTAAGTAGTATTAAATTGGAACTAAGTTTTTTTGTATTTTTTTAACTTAATTGTATCTTTTAAAGTTTAAATTCAATGAATTAGCATATAATGTATTATTGGTTTCAGAAGTAGAGGTCAGTGATTTATCAATCTTATGTAATACCCAATGCTCATTATATCACATGTCCTCCTTAATGTCTGTCACCTGGCTACCCCATCCCCAATCCGCCTCCCCTCCAGCAACTCTCAGTTTGTTTCCTATGATTAAGAGTTTCTTATGATTGGTCTCCCTCTCTGATTTTATCTTTTATTTTTCCTCTCTTCCCCTATGAACCTGTTTTGTTTCTTAAATTCCACATATGAGTGAGATCATACAGCTATGTTTCTCTGATTGACTTATTTCACTTAGCATAATACCCTCTAGTTCTACCCATGTCTTGCAAATGACAAGATTTCATTTTTCTGATAGCTGGGATATATATCCCAACACTATATATGTTGGGATATATATTCCAGCTTCTTTATCCATTCATCTGTTGACAAACATCTGGGCTTTTTCCATAGTTTGGCTGTTGTGGACATTGCTGCTATAAATATTGGGATGCAGGTGCCCCTTTGGATCACTACCTTTGTATCTTTGGGTAAATACCTAGCAATTGCTAGGTCATAGGGTATCTCTATTTTCAACATTTTAAGGAAACTCCATACTGTTCTCCGGCATGGCTGCAACTAGCTTGCATTCCCACCAACAGTGTAAGAGGGTTCTCCTTTCTTGGCATCCTTGGCAACATCTGTTGTTTCCTGATTTATTAATTTTAGCCATTCTGACTGCTATAAGATGGTATGTCATTGTGGTTTTGATATGTATTTCCCTGATGTTGAGCATTTTTTCATGTCTCTGTTGGCTTTTTGTGTGTCATCTTTGGAGAAATGCCGTTCATGTCTTCTGTCCATTTCTTGATTGGATTATTTGTTCTATTGGTGTTGAGTTTGATAAATTCTTTATAGATTTTGGATACTAGCCCTGTATCTGATAAGACATTGCATATATCTTCCCAATTCTGTTGGCTGTCTTTTAGTTTTGTCAACTGTTTTCTTTTTTTATTATTTTTTTTATTTTTTATTTTTTTTATTTTTTATTTATGATAGTCACAGAGAGAGAGAGAGAGAGGCAGAGACACAGGCGGAGGAAGAAGCAGGCTCCATGCACTGGGAGCCCAATGTGGGATTCGATCCCGGGTCTCCAGGATTGCGCCCTGGGCCAAAGGCAGGCGCCAAACCGCTGCGCCACCCAGGGATCCCCTCAACTGTTTTCATTGCTGTGCAAAGCTTTTTATTTTGATGAAGTCCCAATAGTTTATTTTTGTCTTTGTTTTCCCTTGCCTTTGGAGATGTGTCTAGCAAGATGTTGTCATAGCCAAAGTACAGAGGTTGCTGCCTGTGTTCTCTTCTGGGATTCTGATGGATTCCTGTCTAACATTTTGAGTCTACTTTTGTATATGGTGTAAGGAAATGGTCCAGTTTAATATTTCTGCATGTGGCATCCAATTTTCCTAACATCATTTGTTGAAGAGAATGTCTTTTTTTCCATTGGATATTCCTTCCTGCTTTGTCTAAGACTAATTGACCATAGAGTTGAAGGCCCATTTCTGGGTCTTCTATTCTGTTCCATTGATCTATGTGCCTGTTTTTGTGCCAGTACCATACTGTCTTGGTGATTACAACTTAGTAGTAGAGCTTGAAGTCTGGAATTGTGATGCCATTGCTTTTGGTTTTCTTTTTCAACAATCTTTTGTCTATTCCAGGTCTTTTCTGGTTCCATGCAAATTTTAGGATTATTTGTTCCAATACTGTGAAATAAATTGATGGCATTTTGATAGGGATTGCATTGAATGTATAGATTTCTCTAGGTAGCATAGATATTTTAACAATATTTCTTCTTGCAATCCATGAGCATGGGACAGTTTTCCATTTCTTTGTGTCTTCCTCAATTTCTTTCATGAATGTTCTATAGTTTTCTGAGTACAGATCCTTTGACTCTTTGGTTAGGGCTATTCCTAGGTACCTTATGGTTTTGGGTGCAATTGTAAATGGGATTAACTCCTTAATTTCCTTTTTTCTGTCTCATTGTTAGTGTCTAGAAATGTAACTGATTTCTGTGCATTGATTTTATATCCTGACACTTTAGCAAATTCCTGTATGAGTTCTAGCAATTTTGGGGTGGAGACTTTTGGGTTTTCCACATAGAGTATCATGTCATCAGCAAAGAGTCAGAGTTTGACTTCTTCTTTGCCAATTTGAATGCCTTTTATTTCTTTGTTTTGTCTGCTTGCTGAGGGACTTCCAGTACTATGTTGAACAACAATAGTGAGATTGGGCATCCCTGCCATGTTCTTGATCTTAGGGGGAAAGCTCTCAGTTTTTCTCCATTGAGAATGAATATTTGCTGTAGGCATTTTGTATATGGCTTTTATGATTTTGAGATATGTTCCATCTTTACACTTCCAAGAGTTTTAATCAAGAAAGGGTGTTTTACTTGTGTTTTACTTTGTCAAATACTTTTTCTGCATCTATTGAGAGGTTCATATGGTTCTTGTCCTTTTATTTATGTAATGTATCACGTTGATTGATTTTTGGATGTTAAAGCACTCTGACAGCTCAGGAATAAATCTCACTTGGTCATGGTGAATAATCCTTTTAATGTACTGTTGGATCCTATTGGCTAGGATTTTGATGAGAATTTTCACATTCATGTGCATCAGGAATATTGGTCTATAATTCTCCATTTTTGTGGGGTCTTTGGTTTCAAGTAAAAATGCTGGCTTCAAAGAAAGAGTTTGGAAGTCTTCCTTCCAATTCTATTTTTTGAAACAGTTTCAGAAGAATAGGTATTAGGTATTATTTCTTCTTTAAATGTTTGATAGAATTCCCCTGAGAAGCCATCAGACCCTGGACTCTTGTTCCTTCAACTTCCTTGCAGATTTTTGGTCTTTTCAGGTTTTCTATTTCTTTCTTAGTTTTGGTAGTTTATACCTCTCTAGGAATGTATCAGTTTCTTCCAGACTGCCTAATTTGTTGTGTATAGTTGCTCATAATATATTCTTATAATTGTTAATATTTCTTTGGTGTTGGTTGTGATCTCTTTCATTCACAATTTTATCTGGGTCATTTCTCTTTTTCTTTTAATAAACCTCGTCAGGAGTTTATCAATCTTAATTCTTTCAAAGAGCTAGCTGCTAGTTTTGTTGACCTGTTCTATTCTTTTGATTTATATTTCACTGGCTTCTGCTCTGATCTTTATTTATTTCTCTTCACCTGCTGGGTTTAGACTTTATTTGCTATTCTTTCTCCAGCTCCTTTAGGTGTAAGGTTAGATTTTGTATTTGAGGCCTATATTGTTTCTTGAGAAAAGCTTGTGTTGCTATAGATTTCCCTCTTAAGACAACCTTTGCTGCATACAATGGTTTTGAACAGTTGTGTTTTCATTTTAATTTGTTTCTATGAATTTTTTTAATTCTTCTTTAATTTCCAGGTTGACCATTCATTCTTTAATAGGATGCTCTTTAGCTTCCATGTATTTGAGATCTTTCCAAATGTACCCTTGTGATTGGCTTCCAGTATCAAAGCATTGTGTTCTGAAAATATGCAGGGAATGAACTCAGTCTTTTGGTACTAGTTGTGACCTGATTTGTGACCCAGTATGTAATCTATTCTGGAGATTGTTCCATGTCCACTTGAGAAGAATGTGTATTCTGTTATTTTAGGATAGAATGTTCTGAATATATCTGTGAAGTTCATCTGATCCATTGTGTCATTCAAAGCCCTTGTTTGTTGATCTTCTGCTTAGATGATCTGTCCATTGCAGTGAGGGGGTCTTAATATCCCCTATTATTATTGCATTATTATAGATGTGCTTTCTTAATTTTGTTATTGTCTTACATAATTGCCTGGTCCCATGTTATGGGCATAAATATTTGCAATTGTTAGATCTTTTTGAATAGATCCTTTAGTTATGACATTGTATCCTTCCTTATCTTTTATTATAGTCTGGTTTAAAATCTTATTTGTCTGATATAAGGATTGCCACCCCAGCTTTCTTTTGATGTCCATTAGCATGATAGATGGTTTTCCACCTCCTCACTTTCAATCTGGAGGTGTCTTTGTGTCTAAAATGAGTCTCTTGCAGACAACACATTGATAGGTCTTGCTTTTTTATCCATTCTGACACCCTGTGTCTGTAACTATTGAAAGATATGAATTTAGCACCATTGTATTACCTATAAAGTTACTGTTTCTGTATATTGTCTCTGTTTCTTTCTGATCTATGTTACTTTCAGGCTCTCTCTCTGCTTAAAGCCTCCCTTTTAATATTTCTTGCAGAGCTGGTTTGAAGACCACAAATTCATTTTCTGTTTGCCCTGGAAGCTTTTTATCTCTCCTTCTATTTTGAATGACAGCCTATCTGGATAAAGTATTTTGAGCTGCATATTTTTTTTTTCTTATTTAGCACCCCGATTATATTGTGCCAGTCCTTTCTGGCCTGTCAGGTCTCTGTGGATAGGTTGTTGCAAGTCTAATGTTTCAACCCTTGTAAGTTATGGACCTCTTATTCTAAACTTTCAGGATTTTCTCTTTGTTTCTGAGATTTTCAAGTTTCACTATTATGTATCAGAATGCTGACCTATTTTCATTGATTTTGTGGAGGGTTCTCTGTGTCTCTTGGACTTGGATGCCTGTTTCCTTTCCCCAGATTAGGGAAATTCTCTGCTATAATTTGCTCCAATGTACCTTCTGCTTCACTCTTTCTATCCTCTTTTACTGGGATCCCAATTATTCTAATATTGTTTCACTTTATGGTATCACTTACCTCTCAAATTCTCCCCTTGTGACCCAGTTGTTATCTCTCTTTATCTAGTTGATTTTCTGCTTCTTTTTTCTCCAACATTTTGTCTTCTATATCACAAATTCTCTCTTCTGCCTCATTTATCCTAGCAGTTAGAGCCTCCATTTTTTATTGTATCTCATTAATAGCCTTTTTGATTTCAACTTGATTATAATTTAGGTCTTTTATTTCTCCAGAAAGGGATTATCTAGTATCTTTTATGCTTTATCTTTATAAAGCTAGTATCTTTATAATCATTATTCTGAATTCTAGTTCTGACATCTTACTTAGTCCATACTGATTAGGTCCCTGGAAGTCAATATTGCCTCTTGTTCCCTTTTTTGAGGTGAGTTTTTCTGTCTTGTCATTCTATCCAGAGAAGAATAGATGAATGAAGTAACAAAATACTGAACTGGCAATAACAACCTCAGAGAAATATACACTCCACAAATCAGAAGAGACCAAAACCAAATTACATATATATATATATATATATATATACACACACATACACAAAACCAAATTATATATATATATATAGTATTACATATTACATATATATTATGTAATATGTATATTACATATATATTACATATATATACATATATATGTAAAATCAGATAGGTGAACACAATAGAGCAATACACTGGATCCTGTGTATTTTGAATTCTAAATCAGAATACTAGATCCTAAAATTTTAAAGTGAGAAAAACTTCTATATGTACAAAAGTAAAATTAAATCCAATGAAAAGGTAGAAGGTAAGTGTAAAAATGAAAATTAAAAGAGACATGTGCAAAAAAGGAATATCAACAGACAAGTGAACAGAACAGAGCAATACACTTTATCCTGAGTGCATTTTTGTTGGTTTGTTAGAAGAAACTATATCTCAAAATTATAAAGAAAGGAAAACATATATATGTAAAAATAAAATGAAATACATTGAAAAGATAAAATGTAACTGTAAAGATGAAAATTAAAAAGGACTTTAACAAAACAAAAAGGAAAAAAAGAAGAAAGAAAAAAAGCCAAACACACAAGAGAATATGACCAGACATGTGAAGAGAACAGAGCCGTATACTAGATTCTGGGTGTATTTTGGCATGTTAAATGAAACTGCATCCCAAATTTGTAAAGAAAGACTTACATATATACAAAAATAAAATTAAATACAGTGAAAGTATAGAATATTAACTTTAAAAATAAAAATTAAAATGGATTTTAAAAAATGGTTGATAAAATGAAAAACTGAAAACAAAAGAGAAGAAAAATTGAAAGACTAAAGAATAGTGGGTAAAAAAACATGAATTCTAAGTTATATTCCCCAGAGCTGGAGGTTTGCAGTTCTCAATGATCGATAAACTTGTTCTTGGCTGGATGTTGGTGTTGATCTTCTCAGAGGCCTGTGCTTTGATTCTCAAGTGTCTTTGCCCTGGCAGCATGGCACCACCATTGCCAGTGGGCTAGGCTAACTAATCTGCTCTAGATTGCCCTATGTGGGCTTCAGAGGATGAGAATGAAAATGGCAGCCTCCCAATCTCCAGCGTGGAGCTGAAAGTTCAGGGCCCTACCCTTTAGTGCACTTCAGTCCATCATTCCTGTCTCCCTGCTCTGGGTCTGCACTTTGTGCTCACCCAGCATGTGACTCCATTTCAAGTCTCCAAACCCTGAAGACTCCTGTGGCATTGTTCTTGTGATGCTCCTCCCAGGGGAGGAAAGGGGTTATTGCCAGTTCTGCTGTTTGTAGAACCCCTGCTCAGAGAGCAGTCACAGCATCTGTGCCCCAGTTTGTGGTTTATGGCAAGCCCAAGCTGGGCTCACTTCTGGGCTCATTGATTACAGATGGTTTCTCAGCTCTGATGCTTGAGAACTCTGATGCACTCAAGCACTCCGGGTCTCCCCATGATCTCAAGAATCCCGAGATCACTCCATCCCCCTGCCCCAGCTTTACCACCTGAGCACCTTTCAGGCAGGGACCCTCATCAGGGCAGACTTCTGATTTTACACTCGGCTGCTATATTACCTTACAGTAGCCAGCTGATGGAGACTCCCTCTCTCCTGGGTTTATCTTCCCACATATCGCCTTGGATTCACTTCTCCGTGCCTCCTATCTTACAGAAAGTGGTTGCTTTTCTATTTGTAGAGTTGCAGCTATTCTTTTCTTTGATCTCCGGTTGAGCTTGCAGATGTTCAAAATGATTTAATAGCTATATAACTGAATTCCTGGGACCAGATGAAATTAAGTTCTCCTACCCCTCCACCATCTTGGACTCTGGAACTAAGTCTGGAACTTATGAGTGTTATCATGTTTGGGAAATGCTCATTTTAAACGTCAGCTTTGTGTTTAGAATTATTTTTCTTTTTAATTTTATTATGGTTTCAGTTTCATTTTATATTATATAAATATATATAAACATATATGCTATACATATATTTGGTCCATCAATGCTTTCTTATAATTTTGTGAGCACCAAAAAGTGAAAAAGTTGTAGGATGTCTGACAAATTTTTGTGGTAAACATTTTAAGGGTTAGACCTTCAAAATACTTGAAGTTTCTTTAACGTGCCCTCTTAGAGGTTTCTCGTTTAACATTTTAGACGCATTTGGCTTTTCTAAAGCTAGGTATCAAGACAAAGAGATTTTGCAGAACATGCGATATCCAATCTGTCATGGGAGGCTTTGGTGCCATTTCTAAGAAATCTCCCTTTTTAGATATGATCTTTCCTAGAATAGAAAAAGATTTCAACCAGAATACAGCCTACAATAAAATGTCATTGTGCCATTCCAGAATTACTTATAAGTCTCATTAGAAGTCATCTCTGTTTCTGCATGAATAGTAAATATAATAAGTTTTCATGAAAGAAAGTATGAGCAATAAAATAAAGTCATTATAGTGAATACTTTAAAGGTAAAAACAGAATATATGCTTTATTTCCATAAGATGAACAGAATTTGTAGTTCTAGAAGGAGAAAATTAGTCTTTTTTATATACTGGCTGCCATTGACTTGGGCTGTCATTAACTTGGGTTGTCACTATCTAGTTCATATATATATATATATATATATATGTTGAGAGAGAGAAAGAGAATATATATGTGTGTATGCATGTAAGTGTAATGAATACATACAGCTAAAGAACCATATCCAACTTTAATAATATATGGATATTTATCTGTGCTGAAAACTTCAAAATAAAATGCTTAGAGCTTAACAGTTTAACACATGTGGCCATATCTTTCTAAAGGAGAAAATATTTGTCTTCTCAATAACTGTGAAATAAAACACTAACAAAACCTTGCATATTTCTTTTAGATGTTGCAAGTAATGCCATAAAGTATAATTATTTTCTTAAATGTCTCAGAAGTAAAACATCTAAATATTCATTATCAGTAGCTGAAATATTTGTTAGCTCTCAGTCTCAGTATTGTTCATTATATAAGCAGTGGTAGGTAGGAAAATCTTCACAAACAAAAGCCTTTATGTCCAATCGTGAAAGGGCATATATAGAAATTATGATAATACTAAATGCATAATTTACATTTTATAAAATCTGATCAGGAAAAAATAAAAATAGGAAACAGATATCAGACATTGGATATATTTGATATATTTGATTATTATTTATGATGTCAAATTTCTCATATTATCCACTCATTAACAGAGAAAGGTATTATTAATTTTCAAAGGTATCATTTTAAATGAATCTTAATTAAGATTAAACTTACATTATTAAGTTATTTTATTCAGAGCCAGCATAAATAACTAGTATAATTTCTAGTTCTATTGCTTCATCAGCTTCATACGATGTCTTGATAGCTTGGCCACAGAGCCTACAGAATTAAGTATGAATATGTTTACAATTAGACTTATGAATAGGGAGTTAGTGGACCTCTTCATACTCATTAAAAATATGCAACACCCAACCTCTACAGGAGAAACCAGCAGCCCTGCAGCTGCAGATGTTGAGCTCAACAAAAAGACAGCATGGGATGAAACTCATTACAAGGATAGAATTCCTCAATTGCAGCATCCTGGTTAGCACATATTTGTCTAAGGGCTCAAGTTAAGAGAGGGGCTGGACAATCCTGAACAATTCATGAGGGTATTCTTCAATGAGAAAAATTAGAATGATCTTTCAGAAAGGTGACATAGTTTAAATTTGAAGACTGTAACAATGATACTATATAATAGGACTGGTGACCAAAGCAATGAAGAATTTTGGAACAGGCTTTTAAGAATAGATTCATGTGAACATATGGAATATCATTATGTTACTTCTCTGCAATTTTCAACGAAATTGTGGGGGTAGAAGAAAAGCACATAAACCAATTGAAATGAAAGCTATGCCCAGCATGAAAGATGGCATCAAAATAATGTAAAAGGAAGTGAGAGATGATGAATGTAAGAACAGTAACAGAGGTTGATCCCATAATAATTGTTATAGCTATTTCCACATAAAATGAGTCATACACCAGGTTGATAAGAACTCAAATTCTGTGGAAAGATAGATTAATGCTCATATTTTAGGTTTGAACTCACAGTAAAATATGAATACCTGTTGTATTGTTTTTTTTTGCTTTATGAATCACATTGATTTCATACGTTAGTGGGATACAGCTACATACTAGGCTAGTTTTCCATAAATGAAATATAGATTTATTTTTTTAAGATTTATTTATTCATGAGACAGACAGAAACACACACACAGAGGCAGAG
This sequence comes from Vulpes vulpes, assembly GCF_048418805.1. Taxonomy (NCBI): domain Eukaryota; kingdom Metazoa; phylum Chordata; class Mammalia; order Carnivora; family Canidae; genus Vulpes; species Vulpes vulpes. Next base: position 189,057,094 of record NC_132780.1, read on the forward strand.
ACACAGGCAGAGGGAGAAGCAGGCTCCTCACAGGGATTCCAATGCAGGACTCAATCCTGGATCCTGGGATCGTGCCCTGAGCTGAAGGGAGATGCTCAACCACTGAGCCACCCAGGTGTCCCTGAAAGATAGATAAAATGATTTCATATATGTTTAATCCACAAATTAAAATCTAGTCTAAATATCAATAAAACATTCAATTCAATAATGAAATTTTAAGGTTAAAAATAAGAGGATGCAGTTCCATTTAATTGTGTGTGGAATTCAATTAATGGGGTCCAATTGATATTTTTCCTAATTTGTGCTGTATTTTTCAGTACTCATAACCTTTGATGACATAAATTGTAGCTCAGTCTTTGAACTTAGTGAGAATCTTCTAAAGAAGATTTTAAATTTTGGTAGACTTAAAAATTCTTATTTAAAAGGCCACTGACAGATCCAGAATAAATTCATTCATTCATTTAATTACATTTATTTATTTATTTGTTTATTTATTTAAGATTTTATTTATTTATTCAGGAGAGACACAGAGAGAAAGAGTGGCAGAGACATAGGCAGAGGGAGAAGCAGGCCATTGCAGGAAGCCTGACGTGGGACTTGATCCCGGGTCTCCAGGATCACACCCTGGGCTGAAGGCGGCGCTAAATTGCTGAGCCACCAGGGCTCCCAAGAATCATTGTAATACTTTATGAACTATCCATTTTTCCTATAATTTTCTATGAAACACCTTAGAAATGTTTTGAAAAAAAAATCAATACCACTGCTGAATTTCATATACACAAAGGCAACATTGAATGTCTTATCATGTATCAGACTACAGTGGACAATGATATGTAGTTGCAGTTTTCAGAAGTTAGAATATAGATTACATCATGAGCAATGCTGGCACTGTAAACAAAACCAGGGTTTAACTTCATATGTATGAGACTATCCATAGGAGCACTTGAATTACAGAGAAGACTTTTCTGTGATTTCTTTTAAAAGCAATTTTCCCCATGCTTATTTTTGTTTTAAATATCTCCAGACCATTTCAAAACTAAGGCTGTTAATTGTCAATACAACAAACAATCTTTGCTCTCCTTACAGCAAGATCACAGTGTGACAGCTGAATCCTCAAAGATAATGACCTAATATGTGTTGAACTGCAATTGAAAAGGGAGTAACCAGGAAAGGCTTTAAAATGTGATATTTTTATTTTTTAATAAAGTGTTTAATATCATGTGAAATATTAGAATACTGCCAGTGAGGAATGTTTGAACCATGATTAAAGTCATATTGAAGATTATATAGTTAATAAGAAAATAAGAATAACTGAAACAATGTTATGGATTGGTAACTTTATTTTTAAAAATCTGAATCAATTCTGTTGAAAAGTATTAAAAATAACCAAATATGTACAGGATTATATGAATAAATTATTTCTAATCTTCACTACAATATTATTTTAATATTTTAGGCCCTAATTTTCTTTCCTACATAAGGGACAATTTTCATGGTTGATTTATAATAACTTCAAAAAATTGATATGTATACAAAAACATGCAAACATATATATATATATAAATGAAAACTTTCCATATCAGTATGTTAATAACTTTCCTTCATCCTGAATGAATATTATTGCTAAATGTTGAGAAAACAATATTGAAGAAATAATAGATTTGGAGGATAAGTAATGAATGTCTTTTAGTGTTGAATTGGAAGTCCCTTTAAAAAAAGTCTAAGTACAGAAGACCACTAGTTAGTTTAAATTGATTAGCTCTCAATAGATACCTAAGCTAGAAATATAAATTTGGAAGTATGAATACATAGATGGTAGAAAAACAAAAGGGAATATAGAACTGACTGCTGATGTTATGTTGAAAAAGAAAAATAAATCACAGATTCCTGAGAGACACTAATTCAATCTTTAGGGATAGATTAAGGAAAGAAAGCCAACAATTGGAATTAAAAAAGAAACAAAGAATTAACACTTGCCCTTTCCATTTCTTTAGTTTCACATATAACCCATCATTAGGTGTTGGGGTTTCTTCTGTTCAATGTCACTAGAATATTGTTTCTTCTTTCAGAACTTACTATCTGTACTTTGATGTACATCAGCAAAACACAAGATCTTCCAGTTGCAGTTAGCTCCTTTCATCTCCTCAATCCCAAACTCTACCTCATGTTCATTTCCTGCCTTCTCTGGAAAAAAATGCACCCTGTTGCTGTATCTTACCTACTCTACTATTTATAATTTCCACTATATAAAGCAGAATTTATGGTCACTACCAAAAAGAGAAACTGGCAATGAGTACAAACAATACTTGCTGGTCTTAGTAAATATGATACTGAATTTACCTTGTTTTACTAAGTGGGAATGGTTGAGACAGTCTTTCATAGTAGAAAGCATACATCCTTGGGAATTAAGATAGGCAGGAGGAATGTAACAGAATAGCACACATGGATTTCAGGTGTCAGACAAAAATCAATGAGGTCACCAGCTCACAGACATAAGGACATGGCCCCTTTCAGTTGTGTAATTTCAGAGCAAAATGTTCAAATCAATAACTGATGTCACTGGAGTTAGTACAATCTTTTCTGATGTAGAATATAAACTGATTTTTTAAATAGATTGGAGAACATTATTGATGAAATCTTAGTTTGAATATTGTACACATTAGAATCCCCAAAATGTTGTATTATAGATCATCTGATTAGGCAAAATCTATTGAAGAAATACATGAATTTATCTGAGAAAAAGTATCAAACTCATTTCTGTCATTAAAGACAAAAAATTCAATTCATAACTCCTTTAATCATATAACTTTTATTCTAGATATGGGGGCAAATAAATACAATATCGTGTTATGTTTCATGCATGTACAGAATGCTGACAGTTCCTAGGAAAATGTGAATGTCTATTTCTTAATTAAAAAAAAGCAGACATCTTATTTGAAGTACCTAATCACAGAGTGAGGTCCATGTAGTCTTCATCAATGTACCTTGCTCATTTGCTGTTCCTTTTAATGTCTGTATCAGCCATTCTGGAACTTACTCTCTCACCTGTAAATCTTTATTTTGCATGTAGAGTGGATGGATTTCTAGCAGTAAGATTATATTTAGTTTTTAAAAAATTTCTATCTATATTTAACAGAGACAGTCTTTACAGGAAGTCATTGAATACATATTGCATTTATTGGACTCCAGAGAAGAAACTGAGTTTCCATATCGTGAGAATTGAACTCAGAAACAGAATATGTTCAAAGACCACAGAAATTCAAATTCAGATAAAATAAAATAAATAAAGCATAAAAAGGCACAGAGCAACTAAGAGTAAAATGTTAACCTGAGAAAAATCTCTAATTTGACTTGGGTCATTTTCTGAGTTTTTCTTTCAGTCAAATATTTGTTCTTCTTCTTTTTCTCACATAAGAGGAAATGAAGAAGTGAGTTCCTCACAAATTCTCATATTTGTTTTTCCTTTATTTAAACTTATCTCTACCTTGTTTTCTTCTTTTTAACATCTAGTGAGCTTATATATTTTGTATCAACACAACCATTACCTACAAATAATCCTCTTCATTCTTCCTACTCTTCACAGATTAGCCTTAGAATAGAGGTAGACACATGGAAATAAATCCTTTTAGAACTGTTTTTAACCCAGGTGGAAGTTCATCACGCCAGCTTAGTTCTATGAGGCTACCATACCATATTATTGTGCATACAATAACAATGAGTTCTCACTAGAGTCAGAGAATGATTGGTATATCAAAACCAATAGCAGAAATGAAATTTAATTGTGATATATATATTTATTTTTAGTTATAGAATCACATATTAAAACTTAGTTGCTTCATAAATACACATAATTATTTCATTGAGGGAGTGTAGGGTCTATGTTAGATTTTATGAAATTTGTTGCATATTGGAATCACCTGGAGAGTCTTCAGTAATGACAATAGGTCCTACCTATACCCTCATTAAATTGATTTTCACTAATTAATTGAATATTCAAAATTTCTTAAAACTTTTCAGCAAAGATTGAGAAACATTAACCAATATCATGTAAAACAGCTCTTAATTCCTTACTGGTTAAGCTATATACATAAAGATACCTACATTAAGGAAGTATGGCAAAGTTCACCGTAATAATATTTTATGGTGATGTTTTGCCAGATAATTAAAAAATATCCAAGTCCTGTCTTCAACAATTCAACATATTTCTCAAGGTACTAAAGAAACACATACGCACAAAAGAGAGAACAACAAAAATTTACCCTTTTATTATCTGGGGTTTTAGAAAACTAAGCCAAGTTCTTTAAAAATATCAAAGAATTTGATAAATATTTAAAAAGAAAGAAGACACAAAAGAGGGAATATAACTAGATTCTATAGGATAGTAAGAGCATATTATGAACTCCATGCTCAGAAATTCAAATTTGCTTAAATCAGCTAATTTTCCCCCAAATCACACATTTACACACACAGTCAAGATAAAAAAATTAATATATATATATATCTATAAATCATGAAGAAATTTAGTTGAGTTAAAAATACTTTGAAAAGGGGATCCCTGGGTGGCGCAGTGGTTTAGCGCCTGCCTTTGGCCCAGGGCGCGATCCTGGAGACCCGGGATCGAATCCCACGTCGGGCTCCCAGTGCATGGAGCCTGCTTCTCCCTCTGCCTATGTCTCTGCCTCTCTCTCTCCCTCTCTCTGTGACTATCATAAATAAATAAAAATAAAAAAATAATTAAAAAAAATCCTTTGGAAAAGCAAGTATCTGGCCACTGATGCTTTCAATGGTAAATTCTGACAAGCATACTTTTATATGACATACATTATATTAGTTTCAAGTATATAACATAAATACTGAATATTTGTATACATTGCAAAATAACCTCCACAATACATCTGGATAACATCAGACACCAACATAGTTACAAAAATAATTTTTTCTTGTGATGAGAACTTTTAGGATCTACTCTTAATAACATTCAAACATGCAATATGGTATATTATTAACTTAGTTATCATCTGTACATTACATATCCATGACTTATTTTATAACCAGAACATATCTTCTGACTACCTTCACTACTTTACCTACTCTCTTATATCCCTCACACCACCCACCCCCACACCCCCACAAACCCTTCTTCAACCACCAATCTATTTTTTTTTATTTATGAGCTTGTGTTTTTAGATTCCACAAATACGTGAGATCGTACGGTGTTTGCCTTCCTCTGATTCATTTATTTCACTTAGTATAATGCCCTTAAGGTCCATCCATGCTTTTGCAAATAGAAAAATTTCATTCTTTTTGTGACTGAATAATATTTCATTGTATATGTATATCTACCACAGTTTCTGTATACATTTATCTATTCATGGACACTTCGTCTATTTCCCTATCTTAGCTACTGTAAATAATGCGAAGAACATGGGAGTATATACATATTTTCAACTCAGGGTTTTAATTTTCTTTAGATAAATAACCAGAAGTTCAATTGTTGGATCATATGGTGGTTCTATTTTAAATACTTTAGGAACCTCCATCTGTTTTCCATTGTGGCTGCACTGATTTACATTTCTACCAAAAGTAGGGTTTTTTATAAGCACAAGGGTTCCTTATTCTCCACATCCTCACCAACACTTGTTATTTCTTGTCTTTTTGATAATACCTATTCTAACAAGTGTGAAGTGATCTCTCTGTTGATTAGTGATGTTGAACATATTTTTCATTTGGCCACCTGTCTTTGGAAAAATATTCAGATCTTCAGCCAATTTTTTTAATTGAATTGATTTTTTTTTTGCAATTGAATTATATGCATTCTTCATGTATTTTTAATATTAAACCCTTATCAGACATGATTTGAAAACATTTTCTCCTACTCAGAGGCTGCTTTTCCATTTTGTTGATGGCTTCCTTTGCTATGCAGAGATTTTTAGTTTGATGCAGTCTCACAATTATTTTTGCTTTTGTTGCCTTTGCTTTTGGTATTAGATTTAAAAAAATCATTGCCAAGACCAATGTCAAGGAGCTTACCAATTATGATTTCCTCCAGGAATTTTATTTCAGATCTTACAGTCCAGTTTTCTTAATTTTGAGTTAATTTTTTTGTATGGCATACAATAGTAGTCCTTTTTTTCCCACTACCATTTATTGAAGAGATTGTCCTTTCCCCATTGCGTATTTTTTCCTTATCATTAATTAATTAACCATATATGCATATGGATTTATTTCTGGACTCTATTCTGTTGGTCTATGTATCTGTTGTTTGCCAATACCATACTGCTTTGATTACTATTGCTTTGTAAAGTAGTTTGAAATCAGCATGATGTGTCTACCTTTGTTCTTTCTCAAGACTGCTTTGGCTACTTGAGTCTTTTATGATTCCATACAAACTTTCAGATTGTTCTATTTCTGTGAAAAATGACATTGAAATTTTGATAAGAATTGCATTTAATCTGTACATTGCTTTGGGTGGTATGGATATTTCAATAATATTAATTCTTCCAATCCATGAGCATGGAATGACTTTCCATTTATTTGTGTCTTCTTCAATTTTTTCATTAGTTTTCAGTGTATAGGTCTTTAATCTGCTTAAAGTTATTACCAGATATTTTCTTCTTTTTGATGCGATTATAAGTGAGTTAGTTTTCTTCATTTCTCTTTCCCATAGTCCATCATTAATGGATAGAAACGCAACAGGTTTCTGTATTTTGGTTTTGTATCCTGAAACTACTGAATTCATTTATTAGTTCTTTCAGATTTTGGTGTTTTCGGGTCTTTTCCTATGTAATCTGCATAGAGTGACAGTTTTAACTCTTCCATTCCAATTTGGACATCTTTTATGCATTTTTTCTTTCCTAATTGCTTTGGCTAAGACTTCCAATATAATCTTGAATAAAAATGGTTAAGTTGTGTATTCTGTCTTTTCCTGAAATTAGAGGGAAATCTTTCAGCTTTTCACCATTGAATATGATATTAGCTGTGAGCTTGTTATATATGGCCTTTATGATGTTGAGGTGTGTTGCTTCTGTGCCCATCTTATTGAGAGGTTTTTTTTTTATATCATAAATAGATACTGAATTTTGTCAAATGTTCTCTATGTAATTTTTGTGTCTATGTTCATTAGGGATACTGGTCTGTAATTTTCTTTAGGTGTCCTTGTTTGTTTCAATATCAGGGTAATGCTGGTCTTGTAAAATGAGTTTGAAAGTGTTAACTCATATTTTTGGAAGAGATTGAAGCGAATTAGTATTAATTCTTCTTTGAATGTTTGGTAGAATTCACCAGGGAAGCCACTGGTCATGGACTTTTCTTTGTGGAGAGGTTTTTGATGACTTATTCTTCTTACTACTAATTGATCTGTTCAGATTTTCTTTTTCCCCAATATTGTCTTTTTTTTTTTTAAGATTATTTATTTATTCATAGAGACACAGAGAGAGAGAGAGAGGCAGAGACACAGGCAGAGGGAGAAGCAGGCACCATGAAGAGAGCCTGAGGTGGGACTCGATTCAGGGTCTCCAGGATCATGCCTTAGGCTGCAGGCAGCGCTAAACCGCTGCACCACTGGGGCTCCCCCTCGCTATTCAGTCTTAATAGGATGTATGTTGCTGGGACTTTATTTATTTTTTCCAAATTGTCAAATTTGTTGGTGTATAGTGGTTCATAGGAGTTTCTTATGATCCTTTGTATTTCTATGGTATCTGTTGTGATGTCTTTCATTTTTTATTTTCTCTGGGTACTCTCTCTTTTTCTTGGTGAGTTTAGTTAGGGGTTGATCAATTTTGTTTATTTTTTCAGAGAATCGGCTCCGAGTTTCACTATTTTTTTCTATTGTCTTTTCAGGATCTATTTCATTTATTTCTGCTCTGATCTTTGTTACTTTCTTTGACTTTAGGCTTTGTTCATTTCCCAGTTCCTGGTGGTGTAAAGTTAGGTTGTTTGAGATTTCTCATATTTCTTGATGGAGGCATTTATCGGTATAAAATTCCCTCTTAGAGCTGCTTTTGCTGCAACCCCTAAGTTTTGGTTTGTTGAGTTTTCATTTTTCTCAGGTTATTTTTCTATTTCATTTTTTATTTCATCTCTGACCCATCAGTTCACCACTAGCATATTGTTTAATCTACACATAGTTATGGATTTTCTATTGTTCTTTCTATAATTCATTTTTAGTTTCAGACATTTGTGATCAGAGAATATGCTTAATATGATTTCAGTCTTCTTAAACATATTCAGACTTGTTTCATGGCTTGACATGTGCTCTATATCTTGAAGAATGTTCCATGTACATTTGAAAAAAAATGTGTGTTCTGTTGCTTTTGGACACAACATTCTGAGATTCCACTTAGGTCTATCAGGTTTAATATGTCATTAAAGTCAATATTGCTGTATTGATTTTCCCGTCTGGTTGATCTGTCTGTGATTGGAAATGGGATATTAAGTACTCCTATTATTGTATTGCTCTCTAGTTCTCTCTTTAGGCATGTTAACATTTGCTTTGTATATTTGGTGCTTCTATTATGGATGAATAAACATTTACAAATGTTATATATTCTTATTGGATTTACCCCTTTATCATTATGTATTGCCCTTCTTTGACTCTTATTACAGTCTTTGTCTTAAAATTTGTCTGCTATGAGTATAACGACTCCAGCTTTCTTTTGATTTCCATTGCCTGGAATATCTTTTTCTATCATTTCACTTCCAGTCTGTGCATGTCCTTATATCCAATGTGAGCTTCTTGTAGGCAGCACATAGATGTGTGTCTTGATTTTTTTTCCATTGAGTGATCCTATGTCTTTTGATTGAAGAATTTATTTCACTTACATTTAAGTAATTATTGATATGTATATAGTTATAGCCTTTTGTTAATTGTTTTCTGGCTATTTTGTGGTTCCTATCTGTTCCTTTCTTCTCTTACTCCCTTCCTTTGAGGTATGATGGTTTTCTTGAGTAGTATGCCTGGATTCCTTCTCTTTATTTTTTGTGCATCTACTATAGGTTTTTGTTTTGTAGTTACTATGAGGTTTAAATAGGTAAACTTTTATTCATAAATCTATTTTAAGTTGATAACATAAGGTTGAATGCATTACACTACATTTCTTCTTTCCCCCACCATGTTTTATATTTTTGATGTCATAGTTTATGTGTTTTTAAAAGGGATATCATAAGCTATCAAACTTTTAAGGAAAAAAATAGCACCAATTCAACCACATTATCATCTATAAAATAGGAAGGAAAATAAAGCAAAAACTGCATAAGAAGAGTATAAAAATGAAACAAACAAGTAACAACAAAACAAAAAATTCAAATAACAAAAAATAGTGTAATGAGTATAGATATAAAAAATCCCCACAAAATATTAGAAAATTGAATACACCAATACATAAAAGAAGAATATCATAATCAAGTGAGATTTATCTCAGAAAACTTAGCAAGTTTGATTTTTGAAAAATCTAGCAATAAAATAATCATATTCATATTCTAAAAAACAAAAAGGACACTATCATATCAATTAATACAGAAAGAGTTTAACAAAATTCAACACTTAACACTCTCAACAATCCAAGAACATAAGAGAATTTCTTCAACTAAGTAACAAACACTGGCAAAAATTCTTAGTGATAACAAAATTAATAGTAAGTGGCTGTATGCTGTTCTCTTGGGGTCAAAGACAATGCAGTATGTCCTTGCTCACTATTCCTATTGTATTGGAATAGGAGTGTAGGTCAAAGCCATAAGGCAGAAGTGTATGTCAGAGCCATAAGGCAAGGAAAAACAAAACAAAACAAAACAAAAACTGACTAAAAATCATACAGTTTGGAAAGTAAGACATAAACTGTCCCTATTTGGAAAAACATAATTTTCTACTTAGAAAACACCAAGGATGGGGAATATAAAAATTAGTGAAAAGGAATAAAGGGAAAGGAGAGAAAATGAATGAAAATATCAGTGAAGGTGACAAAACATGAGAGACACCTAACTCTGGGAAATGAACAAGGGGTAGTGGAAAGGGAGGTGGGCGGGGGGTTGGGGTGACTGGGTAATGAGCACTGAGGGGGGCACTTGGCGGGATGAGCACTGGGTGTTATGCTAAATGTTGGCAAATTGAACTCCAATAAAAAAAATAAAAAAAAAAAAACACCAAGGAATCTAGAGAAAGAAAATAAATGCTTCTAAAATCAATGAGTTTAGCAAACTTATAAATTAGACTAGAACACACACACAAATCAACTTCTAAATGCTAACAAATAGAAACAAAAATAATAATTAAAAAACCATTTAGTACAGTCTCTCATAAAACAATCTATAGGTATCACGTGCTTAAAATAGAAAATATAATGAAATAAATGAAAAAAAGACCTACTAATGTATATGCAGAACTTATTTTTTTTTTTAAGATTTTACTTATTTATTCATGAGAGACACAGAGAGAGAGAGAGAGAGGCAGAGACAGAGGCAGAGAGAGAAGTAGGCTCCATTCAGGGAGGCTGATGTGGGACCTGATCCCGGGACTCCAGGATCATGCCCTGGGCTTTAGGCAGGTGCTAAACCACTGAGCCACCCAGGGATCTGCTGCATAACTTATTCTTGGCTTGAAAGACTACACCTAGTACTGATCCAACTTAATCTATAAAATCAGTAAGAATTGGGATCCCTGGGTGGCACAGCGGTTTGGCGCCTGCCTTTGGCCCAGGGCGCGATCCTGGAGACCCGGGATCGAATCCCACGTCGGGCTCCCGGTGCATGGAGCCTGCTTCCCCCTCTGCCTGTGTCTCTGCCTCTCTCTCTCTCTCTCTGTGACTATCATAAATAAATTAAAAAAAAAATCAGTAAGAATTATGTACATATTTACAAGCTAATTATAAAAGTTATATAAAAAGCCAAAGTAGAAAGAATAGAATAAAATAGCTAAAAAATAGTTATCTGATTAATGATTTCCTCTACAGGAATAAAGGTAGTGTTAAATTGCTAAAGGAGATAAACACATAAATGAATGTAACAAATTGGATAAAATGGAAATATACTTACAAAACTATAGCCAAATAATTTTTGACAACAATGCAAAAGTATTCTTGTAGAGAAAGAATAATCTTTTCAGTAAATGGTGTAGAATAGCTGGACATAAATATTCAAAAATAAACTTGGATTTAATCTTCATAATGTATATAAAAATTTATTCAAATGGATAATCCATGTAAATTTATAAAGTAAAACAATAACTTTTTAGAATAAAATATAGGAAAAAAATACTCATGAGTTGGCACAAATTAATACCAAAGTCACAAATTATGTAGGAAAAAATCTTAATTAAATTGCATTGACATTATAAAAATTTTATTCTCCTAAAGGCAATGCTAAAAAATGAAAAGTCAAACCATTTTTTTTTGCAAAGAACATTCTGACAAAAATTGTATACAGAATATGAAAGTCCTCAAAGTTAATAGAGAGAAAAGATTTAAAGGGTAACATCAGTGAACCTGAGAGAGGAAGGTCCTCCATAAATTCTCTCCTCTACTAAAATATAGTTCTGGAAATTAACCAAAGATTTGCAGCAATCTGAAGAATGTTTATGGAAAGAAAAAGGTCTGTATTCTATAACCATAAAGCAATAAAAATAGTCTCTAAAACGACATAAAATTTAAATAACTTTTATCCTAACAAAAATTATAGACAGTATTAAAGTAATAAAAGTGGATAATTTATGCAGCAAAATCCCTAAGATGTATCTAGAATTATATTGTTATTAAGTACTGAATAATAAGGAAAATAAGCTAAATATATAACAATTTTGCAGAAATAATAACTACTTTAACATAAACATAACTAAACGTAGAATTAATTGTTCCTAAAATCTCTTGCTCCATTTCTTTCCTTAAACACATTGCTTCCATATATTTAAGGCTGAGTTACAAATCATACAAAGAGGTTTAAAGCCAGATAATTAATCATATGAAATTATCAAAATTAAAAAGTTGATAGAAAGTTGACATTTATTGTACAAAAATGTTCTACAAAAGCTATTTTCTGGGGCATCTTCATGTCAGTGGTTGAGCATCTGTCTTCGGCTCATGTCACGATCCTGGGGTTCTGGGATCAAGTCCCACAGTGGGCTCCTGGAAAAGAGCCTGCTGCTACCTCTGCCTATGTCTCTGACTGTCTCTGTATGTCTCTCACGAATAAGTAAATACAATCTTAAAAAAAAAAAACAAAAACAAAACTATTTTCTACCAAACTCTTAACAACAATCAGAGCTACATTTTGGAGCATTTTACAATGTATTATTCACTACATTGAGACCTTTTTTCATATTAACTCCTTTAATCTTCATATTTGGCCTCTGATAATAGATACTATTCTTACCCACATTTTACAACTAAAGCATGTGAATTACAGGAAAGTGAAGTTATTTATAGCCATAAAGTAACTGGGTTATGAACCCAGAAAAATATAGTTTTAGAATTTTTACTTTTACCACCTATGGTTGTTAATTTTATTTTATGTGTTAACTTGGCTAGGTTACAGTAGCCAGCTACTTGGCTAAACATGATTCTAGATATTTCTGTGAAGGTAATTTTTAGATAAGACTAACATTTAAATTAGTAGACTTTTGAGTAAAGCAGATTATCTTCAATAATGTGGGTGGACCTTGTCCAATTCAAGGCCTTAAAAGAAAAAAAAAATATCTCCCTGGAAGAGGAGGAAATTTTGCCAAAGGACTGTCTTTGAGCTCAAACTGAAACTCTAAACCACGACCTACTCTGTAGATTCTGAACTTACCAAGTCTCCACAACTGTATGAGAAAAATTCTTTAAAATCCCAGCCAATCAATCATTTCCCACTTCCCCTCAGCTTTCCTTTGCATTATTATAGGCCAGGACTGATGTCTCGTATGCTGCTATGAAATCTGGCTCCCTATTACCATTGGGAATAAGAGAATTTCAGTACCTCAGACTAAGTAGCAACACCTAATTGTAAAAGGTATGACAGATGTGATGTATAGCAAGCCAGAATACATACCAGGAGACCTTGACCTACAGGGATTCATGACAATTTGAAATAAACCATGCATGGTTCTTCAGGAGACAAGAAAAATGTAAACCCCATACAAATATTTCTTGACATGTATAACCAGAAAAGATCAAGATCTCTAACTGTGTCAGTTGACAATTACAAAGCACTATCCCACGTCCAGTCTCTAGGTATAAACCACTTCTGAGACCTAGAGTTCATTGATTTAATGGAAGGCTGGGTCTCCTTGAAGAAAGGCCCTATAAAATCACAGGAAGTATGCATCACAATGGTCAATAATATTTCTTCACAGGAACCTACCACCATCTTTCATAATAACTAAATACGAGAAAGGTCAGATCTTCACAGGACCCTTGGATGCAGAGTCTAAGCTGACACTGAATTGATACCAAGGGATTCAGAAGTCATCAGTCCTCCTGTACCTTTGCCCCCTGTTTAGAGTGATAATTCAAATACCAGTCCAACTCATTTCACAGTTTTTTCAATAGGTCTGTGAATCTAGGATATTTCTATGGTTTCAGAATGCAGGATCAGATGGATACACTTAGGCACTCTCAGAATCCTCATTTTGGTTCCTTAACTTGTGGGTTTCAGAGTTATGGTATGAAAGGCTCAACAGAAGCACATGATACCTCTAATACCCACTCAAAATAGAGTACAAACAGCAATACTAATTAGAACAGCACAGCGTAGTACAAACTTCTTAAAGGGTACAAGGATGATAGTCCCTATCGTATCCTTACTTAATTCAATACTTTAATCCCCGCAAAAGCAAATAGATCATAGCAGAGGAGAGTAGTCTATTTTAACCTTAACTATATGATAGTCTCAGCTGTAATGAATTTAGTATATTTATTAGAACATATCCCACAAACTCGAGCACTTGCCAAATAGCTACTAAGGTGTTCCTATCAACCTCAATCCACAAGGGGAATCAGAAACCATTTAGATTTCCTCTGGATAGAGAGCAGTACACATACACTTGGCCTTGCAGCTATATTAAATTTTCTCTTTGTCACAGTAAAGTTTGATGGCAAGATCCTGTGGACAATGTATACAGAGCATCATTCCTGTCCTCCATTATTGATAACATCTGAATCAGGTTTGTGGCACTGAGTGGGCCAAGAGCAAGAGAGAAGACTATATCTATTTAAAACTATGGTACTAAAAAAATTAAAAAAGAAAAACAACTATGTTACTAAGTAGTACTGTCACTTGAGCCATATGGTTCTGTAGATGCCATGATGCTAGATACTAGATACATCTAGGGAAAAAAGGTACCATATGGAATTTTGGGCTGACCTAGTGGGAGATTTGCAGCATATACTTCTGGAATTCTTAAGCAATGTCATGTTATGTGCAACAAAGAATTATCCTTCAATCGAAAAAGTTTGTGGCTCTATCTCAGACTCTAAGGTCCTGGCATTAGCCTCAAGACATTAGGTAATGAGAGGGCTTGGAGATGCTCATCACAAATGCATATTTTCCAAAATAATAAGTTTGAGTGACTCCACACCAGTTTATTATGTAACAGAAATGATGTCCTTTTCTATAGCTCAGGCAATTAAAAAGAGCAAAATTGTATTATATAAATAGGTGGCCTAGACCCACTTGTTACCCATCACTATTGCATTGTTTATACCTCCCACTTTACAGGTAGTTGCCTAAGACCAGGTATCAAAGAAAGAAAAATACTAGTTCCACTTAATGACTAGACTAGCTCAGTATATTGCTGTGAGCTAAATATAGACTGTTTCAGCATTACTGGCTTAGAACCAAGGAATGGAAGTTATAATAGCTCCTCTCAGTGACACCCCAGGGAATTTATTCCCTACATTTTCAACTCTGTTAAAAAATTCCTTTTTGATTTCTTGGTTTTGATTTCCTGGGCAAGAGTTTTTCTACCTGGAAATACAGAAAGTGTTCAACTAAACCTACCTCTGTTATCTGGTCACTTTGGGCTATTAGTGCCAGGCAAAAGAAATTGTTCCTACATTAGTAGGGGTAATTGAGTTTCATTATCATGATGAAATACAGCTACTACCAAAAATCAAGACAAGGAGGAATATGGATGCAACTTAAGAGGCTTACCGTTGTGCTTGTTTATGCTTCCATATATGGAGATCACCATAAAGAGAAAGTTATAGGAACAATGAACTGGCAACAGCATAGTTATCTTGGAGATAAAGTCAAGAATTGAACACTCTACTGCATTCCCACCTAGGAATTTCATTTTAACATCATCTTTACACTAAAATGAAACCCCTTGAAAGTAAATAAAAAAGTATTGAGGCAGAGATATAGAGAATTTGAAGATTATTCTAGGATTGGGGATTATTGTGTATACATGTAAGGAAAATTTGAAGCAAGATCAATAGTCCATTTCATCTTGTGTAGAGCAGATAGTTTAAACATATTTAAAATGAACTGGCAAATTAGATTCAATTTTTCAGATAGCCAACAAAGTAAAGCAGCACTCTCCACATTGTATATAGCTTTTTTAGGTCAAAATGTGATTAATATATATAATACCAAGTCAGTTAGGATTCATTTAATTATTAGCTTTTGTCAGATACAATGAAAACTATTTTCCTTAGAATAACATATAAAAAACTTAAGCCTCCTAGACTATTTGGTTCCTAAAAGGTACGAGTGTAAATTTCTGCTTGAACATGTAAATAGTGTAGAAGTAGCACTCCCAGTGTCACAATCAGATAAAACTAAACAAGCTGCAAAACAACTCTTTAAAGATTCATCAGAGAATAGAGGCCACAGGGCAAGCTGCTGCCCCCAATCTGAAGAGAAAGGCAGCTACAGAGAATCACAGAGAATAACAACTCACTGGTAGCAAAAGCCACTGTGTTGCCAGCATCAGTAGGTAAACTTACAGTGTGCTTGAAGAACTGCTGGAAGCTCAGTGTGGAGTATCTTGAAGTTAAAATCTCTGGAAAGCCCAGTGTTGGGAGGGCCCCCACACGTTCATGAGCTTCACCTCCATGATTCCCACTAGCTTCTCACTGTGAAGAATGAAGGAAAATCCTTTGTGCTTTAGAAATACTGTTCTGATTACTGTAGCTTTATAATAATATTTGAAATTGTGTAGTCCGAGACTCAAATATATGGTTCTTTTTGAAAAACAGTTTTACCTATTGAAAAATATTTATGGAATTTCAGGGATCTTTGACTTGCCATATAAATATAAGAATTAGCTTGTAAATATATCCAAAATATATGGTAAGGTTTTTATTGGAATTCCATTGGATCTACAGATCAAAATGGGGAGATGAACACATTAGCAATATTGAATCCTTGAATCCATCAACAAAGCTTCTTTCTCTATTTAACTAGGTGTTCTATTTCTTTCATAATATTTGGAATTTTGATTTTTTCCAATTTTATAGTGATATAATCACCCAATAACATTGCTTCATGTTTAAAGCGCATAACAAATTATATATTGCAACATGATAAGCAAAATAAGTTAACATTCATTCCTTCACTTATAATTTTTTCTTTTAAGATATACTCAGAAATTTTTAAGTATACAACACAGTATTGTTATCTACAGTCATCATATTTTACCTTATATTCCCAAAACTTGTTAATCTTACTGAGAGTTGTCTCTTGACTACTTCTGCCCAACTCTGATACCCTCCATCCTCCAATTCTGGCAGCCACCATCCTGATCTCCTGGTTTTTTTTTTTTTTTTTTTTGATCCCACATATAAGTGAGATCATGTAATGGCTTATTTCATTTAGCATGATATATTGAAGTTTCATCCATGTTGTCAAAAATGGTGGAATTTCCTTTTTTTAAATGGCTGTATAGTATACACATATAAAAATATATACAATATATATGATACATAGTATTTTATAACACTTCATCCATTTGTCTATTGACAGATTTAAGATTGTTGTATTCTTTTTTTACTGGAAGAGTGCTAGCAACACTTCTACTAGACCTCTAAAATCATGATGGAAGATAAAGATCCATATATATACATTTTAATTAGTTTATGTATTAAGACTGAAACATTGATGTAGCTCATCAGCCATTTATAACTAGATTTAATGAACTTTATCTATTAAGACAATTGTTTACCTTTGTATGTGACTTCTTTCATGGGCTTCACTTATATCATAGTAAAATCTTATGGTTTGTAAAATAGGAAACCTAATCTTAAAATAGCACTATGTAGGAATGGTCTCATTTTTAGATGAGGAAATTGGTGCTGAAGGAGGAAAAATTTTTGATAGTTTATAAGACAATGTGCACTGAAGTTTTTAAACAGACTATTGCTTTCAAAATCCATGTTTTTGTTCCATACTTATTCTATGCCTTATGTAATAGTACATTGTAAACATAATAAAAATGAAAATTGAAGTACAACAGCATTTTTATAAAATTGATTAATATACAATTAATTAACAATGAGACTTTAGGTCTATTATTATGAGTCATTTTAGGATACACAGTACTTCATGGATGATAAATGGTTTGACCTATATATTAGAATAGCATTCTATATAGCATGAATATTGGTTTCCTTTTTTTTTTTTAAAGATTTTATTATTTATTTATTCATTCATTCATTCATTCATTCATGAAAGACACAGAGAGGCAGAGACACAGGCAGAGGGAGAAGCAGGCTCCATGCAGGGAGCCTGATGTGGGACTCGATCCCAAGACTCCAGGATCATGCCCTGGGCCAAAGGCAGGCGCTAAACTGCTGAGCCACCAAGGGATCCCTAAATATTGGTTTTCAACAAAATATATTTATATGAATTTCTATCAGTGTGAACTACTTTATCATTGACAAATGGTATCTATTTAAGAAATTAGTATTTAGAAGATATAACTTTTTTAACCCATTGCCTTCTTACTAGGGAAAATAAAGACTAAAGTAAACTGTAATATTAAATTTGTCAGTGTTGAACAGATAAGTTACTAAAAAGAGGAAATATTTTCCTGGGACTTTATTCTAAATAGTCTTCTACACTAAAAATATGTTACTGTGCTAGATATCAAGCCAAGCCCCCAAGAAAAGCACTTAACAGTTTCACATTCCACTGACTAGTGTTTTATATGGTTACTTTAAATCATAGCAGGATATTTGGCATTAAATGATTTTATCTTGGCTTGAGAATTAACCAACAGCTGAGAACTTTACCTGTAATCTCATTCTGTGTAATTTTAATGGACTAGCTCATGGTGGGAAAATGCCATCACAATTAAAATGAATCTTTTAGGTTTATGAGTCCTTGTGGAAGCTAACTCAAGAAGGATATCAATTGAGGTTACAAAGAATATTTTAAACTTGAAATTGTTCAAAATACTCTGAATTTGTGACATCTTTTATGAACTCTTAGACTTTATCATATTTTCTATTTTAACACATAATTATCATCAACTAAATAGTATGAATATTTTAACAAGTGCTATGGACCAAAGGCTAATGTTTTTCCCTTTGAGTTATTTGTACTTCAGGGCTCTACCTTCTAATGTGTGGGATGCCACACCTAATAGTTTGCCAAAGTGCTCCTAATCCTTTCACTTTGTAAGATATTGCCAACATTGTATGAAACTTCTGGGTGAGAAACAATAGACACGATACCCTACTACTTTGGGCAGATTTCTAGAATTAAAATAATTGAGGCAGATTCCAAATCATTTTTTTCTCACTAAAATTTTAGCAAAATTTGTTTCAAAAGAATATTTAAAATTGTTTTAATGGCAACAGTAATCCATTCCTTTATTTTCTTACTAAAATTTTAGCCTAACTTACTTCAGAAGAGTATTCAAAATTGTTTTGATGGCAATCACTATAAAGAGTATTAAAGATATACAGATTTTAATGAATTTATAATTGAAAATTCATTAAGAATATCTTGTCTGAGGTAACACAAAGACAAGAACGACAATAAAGATAAGTTGGTGATAGAGGTCAAAGTCTGAGGTATCCTATGTATTTAATTAGAAAGACTTGAGACTAGGGGTAGAGATAGCATGTCTTGGACTAGAATGAGGCAAATGTGGAACCCACAACAAAGAATTAAAGGAAGAACCCTCAGATTCTTGCGAGTGCCTCCTAAAATTTTGTACCTTAGACTCATGGCTTGCCTTATCCCTGTTGTAACCCTGAAAAGGTGAATTAAATACTACAAAGATTTCCCAAATTTCAATAGTTTAAAGAACTCATCATACTTCTCACAAAATATTCACATAACACTTTTTATTTAAAAGTAAAAATAAGATATAGCAAAAGGAAAAGAATACAGGCAAGTGTGGGGATCTGAAACATATCTAAGTGCAACCTCCCCAGGATCCTTCATGGAACAAGAGCTAGGCTTCCATATCAACTGAACCATCAAGATCTGTGGAAGGAATCTTGACCTCATGAGAAGCTCAAGACAGAAGTCAGAAAGGGGAATTACACACTGTGGCCATGTAGTTTAACCAGGAGTCTAACAAGCTACACCAAGTAAAAAAACATAATAAACCTAAACTGAGAGGTGTCTGGAAGAATTTTAGGCTTTAAATTGCACATTATAAATCCCATACCTCTTATCTTGGTCAAAAGTCAAAGCCAACATCCAGTATCCCCAGAGATAAATTTAGAGTTTTCCCAAACCAGCATGAATCAACTTGGCCCTACATAAATATCAGTATGACCTCCAGTTAGTAGGGCTTCTATGTAGAACATTTTAACAGATGCCAGTTGGATTGCAGGTTAGTATTAACCAAATCTTAACCATGCAAAGAGATCTTGACAGTCCTAGACCTGGCCCAAACCTTGCATTAGGGAAAAATTAAAGCAATAAAAGCTGACGCTAGGAATTTGAATTCTCTAGATGTTTACCAAATTTTTTCATTACTTTTGACCCCTCCTTCATACACAGACCTTTTACAAGTACTGAAGAACTTAAAATTTGAAAAGCTGCATTATGTTTAGCCATTTGCTAAACGTTAGGCAATGTTGAACATTCAGCAGCCTAATTCTTAGAATAGGATTTTTTGGGATATGTTTCCCAAATCATATATTATCTTTGAACTCTTGTATTTGTTTGCTTTTCATAGGTAAAATAAAAAGAAATATAGAAATTAACCATTACTAGTTTTAAATGGTTAGTAATCAAATAGAGTGAAGTATTTAGATGAAACATCAGTGTTTATTAGGCAATACCATATCTAGGGAGTTTAAATGCAAAAATGTAAGGCCATAAAAATTTCTCTACTGTTGATCTCTGATTTCCAATAGTGTATGAAAAAATCTTTATATTATTTTCTATATCACTAAGTTAGTGAAACTTTACTGAATAACATACCATATTCCAATTTTGAAAATAAAATATTATCACTGAAAATATTCTGAATTTATATTTTATTCACAGACATGACTGCATTATGAATTATTTATGCGTATCTGTTCAGATACATTTTTACTTTTTATTAACATATTCATAAAGTAGAAAAAAAATTCTGTCATAAAAGAAGTTTTATCACATAAATGTGTAATGTCAAAGTGTACATTTACTATTACAATTATAGTAAAGTAAAAATGTAGTCATGGAAAAATATTATGAAATTACATACTTCTGTAAAACTATTTAAGTAGTTAAAGTAGTTCTGTAATATTTAAATGATAATTAGTTTTGTTTACTAAGTGAAATACAGCATACACATAAATAACGATATACAATGTGATGAAAAAATTGATATTATAAAACCAGAGTATAAAGGATAAAACTAAAGAAATACTCATAAATAGTACATTATATTATAAATTCTTGGTAAATGATGTCAATAAAACCACAAAAATGTTTTAGAATGAAGAGGATTTGAAATGACTCACAAATACGTGTAACAATATGCATGAATAAATAAATGAAATTAAAAAAAGAGTAAAACTGAGTTACATAGGAGAGAAGAAAAATAGCCATTAGATAGATTTACCTTTTTTTGAGAGAAAATGATTTATATTAGTAAAAACATAAACTATATATGTTGAATGATTTTAAATTATCGGAGTTATTTAAATAGCACCTTATCCTTTTTCAGTTTTCTAGACTTGGTTATTGGGGGATCTCGGTGGAAGAAGGAACCATGCATATTATCCTGTTAAATAGAATTAAAGATGTATAAAATAATACCACTTCTGTAACTGAATTTAAGGCATTTGGTAGTTCAGGTTTTTTTTTTTTTCTTTTTTTAAGATCTTATTCATTTATTCATGAGAGACACAGGCAGAAGGAGACGCAGGCTTCATGCAGGGAACCCGACGTGGGACTCAATCCAGGGTCTCCAGGATCCCGCCCTGAGCTGAAGGCTGTGCTAAACTGCTGAGCCACCCGGACTGCCCCTGGAGTTCAGTTTTAATGACAAATATTAACTTTTCAATTGCTTTCTGTAAGAAAGTTTTTCTTAACTATTCTATATATTATTTCTTAACATAGAAACAAAAAGAAATTTAAATTTTCTACCATGATAAACATTGACATCTACAAATATCTTTCTAAATTGTTATCTCCGGGATCCCTGGGTGACTCAGTGGTTTATCCCCTGCCTTCCGCCAAGGGCGTGATCTTGGGGTCTTGGGATCAAATCCCACATCAGACTCCCTGCATGGAGCCTGCTTTTCCCTCTACCTGTGTCCCTGCCTCTCTCTCTCTGTGTCTCTCATGAACGAATAAATAAAATCTTTAAAAAATAAATAAATTGTTACCCCCAAATTTTGTGTTCATAAGTGTGTTAGTTTTATCACGCCCAGAATAAATTAAATCTGTATATCTAAAATAAGATTAAACAAACAAAAAAAAAGATTAAAGACAAAACGGTACAGAATTCTTAAAATGTGTTGTTTTGAACATCATAAGCCACCAAACATACACATTGCTATTAACTGTCTTTTATATTTAAGAACCATAAAGATAATTCTCCTTGCAATTAAAGCCAAAAGGCCTCCTCTCTAAGACTAGGATGAAATGCTACATTGACACTATTAATGCATTAAAATTTGATGAACAAAATTCACACTTAATCTCACTCAATTTTGACATGGAGCTACAATTTGGTGAGCCAGGCAAGAAGGGCAAGAAGCCTGGAATTGTGTCGCCACTTAAATGAGATTTCCCAAAGGTGGAAAAGACCAAGATTAAGAAAGCTTGGAAGAAGGTAACAAAGAGCTCCCCTCCCCGCCTGCTCCTGTGCTGCTATCCTTGACTGAGCCTGTGGGCCCCACAGCTGAGCCACTGCCTGGAGGAAGTGAAGCCCTTAGGTCGCCGCTAATCCACATACTTGTGTACTTGCACAAGAGGTCCTGAGGTGGCTGCCAACCCACACACCCGGGTACTTGCACGGGCGGTCCTGAGGTGGCTGCTAACCCACACACCCGGGTACTTGCACGTGCGGTCCTGAGGTCACCAATAACCCAAACACCCGGGTACTTGCATGGGAGGTCCAGAGGTTGCCGCTAACCCACATACCTGGGTACTTGCACGTGAGGTCCTCAGGTAGCTGCCAACCCAAACACCCGGGTACTTGCACGGGAGGTCCTGAGGTCGCCCCTAACCCACACACCTGGGTACTTGCACGGGAGGTCCTGAGGTCGCCACCAACCCACACACCCGGGTACTTGCACGGGAGGTCCTGAGGTAGCCACCAACCCACACACCCGGGTACTTGCACATGAGGTTCTGAGGTCGCAGGCAACCCACACACCCGGGTACTTGCACAGGCAGTCCTGAGGTCACCATTAACCCACACACCCGGGGAACTTGCATGGGCGGTCCTGAGGTGGCTGCTAACCCACACACCCGGTACTTGCACGTGCGGTCCTGAGGTCACCAATAACCCAAACGCCCGGGTACTTGCACGGGAGGTCCAGAGGTTGCCGCTAACCCACATACCTGGGTACTTGCACGGGAGGTCCTGAGGTGGCCGCCAACCCACACACCCAGGTACTTGCACGGGAGGTCCTGAGGTCGCCGCTAACCCACATACCTGGGTACTTGCACGCCTGCAGGAGGAACGAGACTGCACTTCACAGTTGGCGCCAGCCCGCTGGCTCCCCGTACTCACGGAGCAGCACGATGCTGCCTACGACGTGAAGCCGGCCTGGAGGAAGGAGAAGGACATCATGTCAGGGGCCCCAGGCATAACGTTGCTGCGTCTCCCACTTGCCGGAGGAGGCCTTGCAGCTGGCGGTGCTGGCGACGGCCCAGGGCCACCTCCCCAGCTAGAGTCCGCGTGCGCCGAGCTCTGGGGGCCTCACCTCAGGCTCCCGGAGAAAGCCAGCCGCCTGCGGATCCTGGCTGCGGAGGCTACGGTCGCTCCCCGCTGCTCCCCGGTGCTCCCCGCTCAGCCACGTCTCCCGAATCCTTACACGGAGTCCCCCATCGACCGTCTGGGCACAGCAATGTCTTATGGAGCGTCAACACCCACCCACCACCTGTCCCTCCGCAAAAAGTGACATTCTCCTACAAAAGTGGACGTGCGGGGTCCCTGGGAAGCAGAAGCCAACGTGTTTTTCTCTTTTCTCTGGGCATCAGCACTCGGGTCGCGCGTGCGCCCCGGCCCTTCTGCACGCGGAGGTCGCCTGCGGCCGCGGCCGTCCGGAGCGCTCGAAGCGCCGCCCTGCTCCTGAGGCGCTCTGCGGCTGCGCGCGGCGAGGTGTCGGTCCCAGGCTCCCGTCGCAAAGTTCCAGCGAGGCGCTTTACGGCTGCACGAGGAGCGCGAAAGGGCCTCGGTCGCGACCTCAGCCTCGACAGGAGGCCGCCCTCCGGGCACGCGTGCAAGCGCGGGCGGGCGGACGCCGCTGCGGCCCTGAGGCCTGGAGGAGGACGCCTGCGGGCTAACTTCCGGCAGACGGTCTGGCTGAGGACGGTAAGGGCAGGGCCTGCGCGGCTCCATGTCCCCACCCACTCCTTTCCTGCCCCGCCGGCCTTGGTGGGGGAGGTTCGGGAACCGTGGGCACAGCTGGTCCTCTCCGGTGACGGGAGCAGGCCTGTACCCCACAGCGGTTTGTCGAGTGACGTAGAGGGATAATTCATTCTGTCATCATGTTAGGCCACACTATACAGATACTTTCATTTTTTGCTGCATCGACTGAAATGTTCTTGGTCCTAACACCTCCTTATAAAAATTCTTTTTTTTTTTTTTTTGAGGATTTTATTTATTTATTCAATGAGAGACCCAGAGAGTGAGGCAGAGACACAGGCAGAGGGAGAAGCAGGCTCAACACAGGGAGCCGGATGTGGGATTTGATCCCAGGACCTCAGGATGAGGACCTGAGCCTAAGGCAGACGCTCAACCACTGAGCCACCCAGGCGCCCCTAGAAATTCTTTTCTTATTACATCCTACGTAAAATATTTTGCAAATGTACAAGGCTACTTTTTTTTTAATATATATATATATATATATTATTTATTTATTCATGACAGACACCAAGAAAGAGAGGCGGTGAGACAGGCAAAGGGAGAAGCCAGCTCCATGCAGGAAGCCAGATGCGGGACTTGATTATGGGACTCCGGGATCATGCAAGGCTACGTTTTTTTTTTAATCCATTTATTTGTTCAACAAGAATTCATTGAATGTGCTTAAGGGTGGGTTGATTTCAGATAATTTTCTGATAGTCCCATAGAGGATGTCAAAGCTATACGTGTATAGTTGTTGACTTTTTCATTGCCTAACAATTTCGGTAAGTCTATCGCAACTCATTATTTCCAAGATAACTAATCAGAAGCCAATAAGTTTCCTAGAATTGATTGATTGATTGATCGATTGGACTAGGCGGGTGATGTTATAGCGAAAGTTTCTTGGGTACATAAAAAAGGGATTGTACTAGTTCAGACATTGCATAAAATTAATGCACGAACAAGAGAAAGTTCCAAATCATTCTTTCAAATCATGAAAGAGTTCACTGAACTATGTAACTACACATTTTATGATTGGCTTCAGTCTATGATTGAAACCAGAAGAGATTGACAGAATGTAAAACGTGTAAAGTACATTTACTTTTCTTTACTGAGATTCCTTTGGAAATCAGAAAATTTGTAATAATCTGTCATCAACTAGGAGGAAAGCCTTTTTATTGATACTTTTATTAATCTCTACCAAGGATCTTTTTCTTCTCCCAAATCAAGCCGAATGATTTTTTGTTTTTTTTTTTTTCAAGAAGCAAAGCTGTTATTTCCTGTAGGTCACTGTCCATAAAGGGCCTTCGGCAAAATGTTCTAAATCTCCCTGGAGGTTTGACAAGTAATGGCTTGGGAGGAATGACAAATAAATGAAATTCATACTGAAGCTCCCCCTATACCTTGACTCAAGCCCTCTAGAAAATTATGTAAGTCATTATTCCCTCTAGCACAGCATGTTCTTATATGTACTATTCACTTGGACCAGCAGTTTTCCAGATTGGTAAGTTCTAAAGAGATGGAAAGCTGAGAAAAACTCTTACTTCTTTCAATTTATATATAATAGTTATTTCTTCTTCTGATACTATTTTCTATAGATAGTTATATTCTGATATGTACATTTCTATATTTATAATAGAAATTTCTACTTATATATGGCTTTAAATTAAGGAACTTTTTTCTCTAATATTGAAGGGTTTCCTCTAATAACTTTTGCTTTTATGTTGGCATTTCAAGTCATCTAAAGTATTGATTTTTAAAAATTCTTCTATTTCTGTTAAGACATTCTATAATCCTTTCACTGGCTAGTATGAATCATGCAGAAAATAGATTTTAACAAAAGTAAAAGATCTACCTGTACTTCAGTGCCATGACAAATCAAGCCTTGGCCATAGATTATACAACTACAGCTAATCCTGAAGTGAAAGCGATGCATCATAAGAGAGCTTGGATAGGGCCATGTATTTAGGTCAATACAAATTCATTAATTATTTGAAAAAAGGGATCCCTGGGTGGCACAGTGGTTTAGCGCCTGCCTTTGGCCCAGGGCGCGATCCTGGAGACCCAGGATCGAATCCCATGTTGGGCTCCCGGTGCATGGAGCCTGCTTCTCCCTCTGCCTATGTCTCTGCCTCTCTCTCTCTGTGTGACTATCGTAAATAAATAAAAATTAAAAAAAAATAATTATTTGAAAAAAAATTCAAAGGTCATAGTGAATGAATGATGACAGAATAACATCATGGGTAATTTACAAAGGGCAGCACACACCATAATTGTATGTTAGAATGTCAAGTTGAGTTTTTATTTAAAATTTTACTGTACAAACTAACTTCTCAGTTTTCTTAGTTGGTGATTTTTAAAATGATTTCTTGTTTAGTAGTACTATTTTAGAATAACTGAAAAAGTTAATTTAGGCCATTTTACTATTAGCATGAAGAATCATTCCATCAAAAGATTTTGAAAGTGCAATGGAAACAATTTCATTCAATAAATAAGAAAACTCATATGCAATGCATAAATTGAGAAAGAAGAAAGTAAATTACATGTTGATGGTTTGAACAAGCATATGAAAATAAAAAATGAAATTATAAACATTTGAAGTAAGTAAATAGTATGCACACCTAAGTACAAACCTATTGATCCAGGACCGTGAGGTCATGACCTGAGTTGAAGGCAGACGTTTAACCAACTGAGCTACCCAGGCACCCCTTGCCATGATGTTTTCTAATCAGAAGTCTTTCAAAGTACACAAACTATTTAGATGATAGCAGAAAGTGACAAAATTAGAGAACCAAGAATGGTAGACAGTCTTGCAAGTCATTTTAGATACTGCTCTATTTTTTTTTTTTTTGTCAGAAATAAATTACCTTTTCAGAGATCACATGGAGTTACTGAAAACTCAAATGGTGGAATGTTTCCCAATTTAGCTAACCTATGTGGCATTTTAATATTCATATAGCTAATGATGTATATAAAGATAAAAAGTGATATTTCTATGTTTAATGCAATTCAAAAGAAATATTAAATGATCCTAAGAAATCAGGTTAGAGATGAAATACAGTTGAGGATATAAAAAGTAAATACTTTTTCTTGCCTTTTGACTGTGAAGAGATGTACATCATGAATAAATACAGCAGACAAAAAGGTATGTTCATTTAAGAACACTGCCATCAACACAGAAAAAAAAGATATTTTTCTTTCTTGTTCCTCAAGTTTTTGTTTAAATTATAATTAGCTAACATACAGTGAAGTATTATGATTCATCACTTACATATAACACCCGGTGCTCATCACAGGTGCCCTCCTTAATTCCCATAACCATTTAGACCTTCCTTCTACACACTTCCCCTCCAGCAACCCTCAGTCTGTTCTCTATAGTTAAGAGTCTCATGGTTTGCCTCTCTCTCTTTTTTTCTTCCTTCCCCTAAGTTCATCTGTTTTGTGTCTTAAATTTCATAATACAAGTAAAATCATATGGTATTTGTCTTTCTCTGAATTCTTTCGCTGAGCATAATACACTCCAGCTCCAACCATGTCATTGAAAATGGCAAGATTCATTCTTTTTTATGTCTGAGTAATATCCATTATATATATCTATCTCACATCTTTATCCATTCATTAGTCATTGGACATACGGGCTCTTTCCATAATTTGGCTATCATTGATAATGCCAATAATGGCAGTAATGGTTATAATGCCTATAAACATCAGGGTGCATGTGCCCCTTTGAATCAGTATTTTTGTATCCTTTGGAGAGATACCTAGTAGTGCAATTGCTGGGGTATAAGGTAGTTCTATTTATCATTTTTTGAGGACCCTCCCTACTGTGTTCTAGAGTTGCTGCACCAGTTTGCATTCCCACCAACAATGTAAAAGCATTCCCCAAAAGATAGATTTATTTTATTTATTTTAAAGAAAAAAATGGGCATAATGTACTTTTGGTAATTATTAGTTTTAATAAAATAAATTTTACAGTGGTTTACACTTCAGATATATACTTTTTTTAAGAAAGCAATGAACAAAACTGAATAGAAAGGATAAAAAGAAGCAGTAACACATGAAAGAAAAGTTATCTACTAAAAATAAATTCAAATAAAAAATGTCAATGGGAACTAAAATATCAATGAGAACTAAAAATAGAACATTTATGATAATATGTGTCACATAAGAGTATTAATTTACTAAGTAATATAGCTTTAATGGACTCTAAGTTAGGGAAATAAGGACAAAGCTGAAAACTACACACTCATAGAGGGAGATAACCTTAAATACTATCCTCAGAAAAAGGATAAGCAGACTTAAAATAAATAAAGTCATAAAGTACAAATGCAAAACTTGGGCTGGCACACACATAAGAAATCTCAACAAAAACCATATATGTGATCCTGAAGACAAACCATTGAGATCCAAACAAGAAACATTTTACAACCCATGTTCACTGACCAGAATTCACTGGTATTAGAATTAACAACAAAGTGATGGCCAAATAACAAAAAAAACTTCCCATTCAGATATTTAATGCAAGAAACAGGCAAAAGCCAAATACATATTTATGCAAAAATGAAATCAAAACAGACTGAAATGTGTAGAAATGAATCAAACTATTACAAAGCTTGTGTGAAAATGTACAGATGTAAATATTTATTGAAAAATATAAAAAATTTAAAATAATTTATCAAAGTCATCAACTCAAGAGGTTAGAAAAAATAACAAAATAAGCCTTAAAATTGAAGAACTGTATAAATCAATCTATGAGCATATATTGACATAAAAATCTCAGGATATAACTAATCAACAAAACCAAAATATTTTTATCAGAAAATGTATATAATGAAATGGCTACATAGAAATTTGGATGAAAAAGAAAGAGGTCAGGAAAAAAATATATTTTGAACAAAATAAAGCAGATAAACTTAAGACAATGATGTTTTAAAATAAAACAATCATAAAAATTTTACATTAACAATCCTAAACTAGAGGTAAAATGATTCAATTCATGAAAAATATAAATTAAAAAATACCTGAAGAATAGCATACATGCATATATTAATAATTTTACAAGAAAATTGAAAATAAGGATCTATTCAATACATAGATTTGTCGTTTAGATTGAAGTAACAAACCAAGATCAGTGAGGCCTCCAGGGACTAGAAACCAAGGAACTCCATAACTACCCATAGAGGCAAGGCTAAAGGAATGGTGTTACAGGAACCTGAAAAAAATTCTAGCCTGGAAAATAGGCCCTTTGCCAGTACTTATAGACACTGAAAGAGGAATGGAGTCTGCTAAATCTCCAGACCTAGATACAAAAATTTGGGTAATAATTTTTGCTGTCAGCTTATTCCGTTAGCCAAGTGAACAGAAGCCAGATGCAATCAATAGAGGTCAGCACTTCTAGCCCTAGGAATAGAAAGGTAGAAATGTTTCTGAAGTGGCAAATGAAGAATAAGTTATACAGTTATATCAAAAGTGGCCCAATTAACCTTGAAACATTGTTAGGATAAACTTTGGATGTCACATGTTATTTCAAAGCACTGTTTGAATTCATTGGGTCATGTGTTGTTTATTATAGTTACAGTTGTATTTATGAGCAAGATAGTCCAGTAGTTGTGTCAATTTACATTAGTTTTTTCTTTTTATAGCTTTTGATATTCATTTTTTTCTTACATATGCTGGCTTACTACTTTTGACTTACTGCCTGATAGCTCAGGCTTAAGCCATAATAGTGCTAATTGCTAGCCTTGTTTATAATTATGAATATGTTTAGTTTTCAACACTGAATATTATGTGTGCTTAAATTTCAAACAGATAGCTTTCAATAAGGTACGCCATTTTTTTCTATTAATAATCTGATTAAATCATTATTTTATGTTTGTATTAAATAGTGCCATTAAATGTTAGAAACATACATAAAATATTATCCATCAAGATAGGTACATTGGAATGTTATTATGGTAAAGTGATCCTGACTAGGAACTGTATACTCAATAGATTCAATGAAAAATATTAGTAAATGTCAGCTATTAAATGTAAGTGATGTCAGCAAGATGACCTAATAGGGGATTTCCCACTGGTGCCCCCACAGCAATAATAGTTTGGCAACCATCCACGGACAAGAGTGCCTTTGTAGGAGTGTTGGGATCCAGGTGGGAGACTATGAAACCCCTGTGAAGCCCAAGGCTGAGGTGAGCCATTTTGAAAAGGCAAGTCCAAGCCCAGGTGGCAGATTCACTGACCATAGTCCTGGCTTTATTTATTTATTTATTTATTTAATTTATATTTTTAAAAAATATTTTATTTATTCATGAGAGACAGAGAGAGAGAGAGAGAGAGAAGCAGAGACACAGGCAGAGGGAGAAGCAGGCTCCACGCAGGGAGCCCGACATGGGACTGGATCCCAGGGCCCCAGGATCAGGCTCTGGGCTTAAGGCAATGCTAAGCCGCTGAGCCACCTGGGCTACCCAGTCCTGGCTTTAGACCCAGAAATAGCCCCACCCATTGTGGACTCAGCTGCCTCCTTGATTGGCTTTGGTTCTGTCATTAGCGCCACCCACAAAGGGACCTGGGAGGAATCATGCATGCCTGTCACAGGAATTAGACCCAAACTCATTTTACAAGACCAGAATTACCCTGATATCAAAGCCTAATAAGGATTCTGCAAGAAAAGAAAACTACAGGCCAGTGTTCCTGATTAACTTGATGCAGAAGTCCTCAACAAAGTATAAGCAAACCAAATTCAATAGCACATTTAAAAGATCTACAGAACAATCTAGTGGGATTTTCCTGAGATGCAAGAATGGTTCAATATATGCAAATAAACAAATGTGAAAACTGTCAATGAAATGAAAGATAAAAACCATATGATCATCTCAATAGATATAGAAAACTATTTTGACAAAATTCAACATCCTTTCATAAGAATTCTCAACAAATGAGGTATAGAAGGCATGTACTTCCTTATAATAAAGGAATATATGACAAGACCACAGCTAAACTCTGAGATGAGTGGCTATAAACTTTTCCTCTGAGATCAGGAATAATACAAGGGCACCCAGCCTCACCACTTCCTTTCAACTACTGAGTTCACCACTTCTGTTCAGGTACTTAGAGTAGTTAGTAATGAAAAAGAAATAAAAGACACCCACATTGGATGTCTTGGAAGAAAAGTTAAATTGTCTCTCTTTGCAGATGACATGATCTTATATATAGAAAACCCCAAAGACTCCACCAAAAAGGTATTAAAACTAATAAATTCAGTAAAGTTGCAGGATACAAAATTAACATACAAAATCAGTTGCATCTCTATACACTAAAAACTATCCGAAAATATATTAAGGAGACAATTCCATTTACAATAGTATCAAACAAGCAAACACTTAGGAATAAATATAACCAAGGCAGTGAAAAACCTGTACACTGAAATCTATTATAAGACATTGATGAAGATAATTACAATAGAAATAAATGGAAATGTATCCTGAGCTCACAGATAGGAAGAATTAATATTATAAAAATATCCATACTACAAAAATTATGTATAGAGTCAATGCTATCCTTTCAAAATGATTTTTTTTTTACCGATTTAGAAAAACAATTATCAATTATAAAATTTGTCTGGAACCACAAATGGCTCCAAATAGTCAAAGTATCGTGAGCAAGAACAAAGCTGGAGGCATCAAATTACCTGATTTCAAACTATATTACAAAGGTATAGTAATCAAGACAATATGGGACTGGCATAAAAGCAAAGACATAGACCAATAGAACAGGATAGAGAACCCAAAAATAAAGCCACATGTACAGGGTCAATTCATTTTTGACGAGAGCAGCAAGAATACACAATGGGGGAAAGGACAAGTTAGTCTCTTCAGTGTTGGGAAAACTGGATATCACCATGCAAAAAATTAAACTTTTACACAATACATAAAAGTAAACTCAAAATTAATTTAAAAATGTATTACCTGAAACTGTAAAACTTCTAGAAGATAGAGAAGAAAACTCCTTGACATTGGTCTTGGCAATGGTACTTTTTGAATACACTAAAAGCACAGACAACAAAGCAAAAAAAAAACAAGGAGGACTACATCAAACTAAAAAGCTTCCGCACAGCAAGGGAAACATTATCATGTGAAAAGTTAACTTACAAAAATGAGAGGAAATGTTTTCAAGGGGTTAATATCCAAAATATATAAGGTATTGCTAAACTAAATAGAAAAAAAAAATGAGTAACATGATTTTAAAAAGATCAAAGTACCTGAATAAATGACAATTTTCCAAAGAAGACATACATATGGCCAACAGCTATATAAAAAAGTGCTCATTAACACAAATAATCAGAGAAATGCAAATCAAAACCATAATGAGATGTCACCTCACACCTGTTACAATGGCTATTATCAAAAAGATAAAAAATTACAAATGTTTTCAAGAATGTTGAAAAAAAACGGAACCCTTGTGCACAATCATTGGAAAGTAAGTTGGTACAGTCGTTGTGGAAAACAGTATCTCAAAAAATTAAAAATAGAACTACCATATGATCCAGGAATTCCATTTTGGGATATTTTTCCCAAAAGAAACAAAAACAGTAACTTGAAAAGATATCTATATTCCCGTATTCATTGCAGCACTATTCACAATAGCCAAGGTATATACATAATTTTAAATAAAATACAAGAGAATTTAAATGAAGAAAATAGAGGCACCTGGGAGGCTCAGTGGCTGAGCGTCTGCCTTTGGCTCAGGGTTCTGGGATGGAGTCCCACATCAGGCTCCCCGCAAGGAGCCTTCTTTTCCCTCTGCCTATGTCTGTCTCTCTCTGTATCTCTCATGAATAAATAAATGAAATCTTAAAAAATGAATAAAATTTTAGAAACAAAACATTTTATGAATATTTTAAAAATAATCATTCCAGGTTAAAATTACATAATTCTCAGAGAAATACTTGTCTTAGAATTAAAAACAGTTAAAGCAACTGATTGTGTGAATATTTACTAGAATGATTATCCTGTTATGGTATATAGTAATTTTCTGATGATCAATATAGATAAGTTTTAAAGATAATCAGTATTAATGAGGAGCTTGAAAGTATACCAAACTATATTGTATTTATTTTAGAAATAATGTCTTTCATGGGATGCCTGGATGGCTTAGTGGTTGGGCGCCTGCTTTCGGCCCAGGGCATGATCCTGGAGACCCGGGATCGAGTCCCACATTGGGCTCCCTGCATGGAGCCCACTTCTCCCTCTGCCTGTGTCTCTGCCTCTGTCTCTGTCTCTCTCATGAATAAATAAGTAAAATTTTTGAAAAATGCCTTTCTCAAAGATAGCATTGGTCTTCAGAATGTCTCCTCCCACCATCCCTTGCCATCTGCTACAATTTTATTATTTACCAAGAACAGCAAATACTGTATAAGGACAAGGGAGTCTCTTTCTTTTTCTCTCTTGATATTTTGTAATTCTTAATTTTATTGGCCAGAACCACATCATACACTTCCTGAAACAATCACTGTGAACAGAATAATGGAATATAATGGTCATTTAAGACATTCATGGCCTACCCTTGGAAGGTCAAGGAGGAGTAAACCCTTCCAAACTTGATGGATGAGAATGAGGAGGGGTGAATTTGCAAATGGGAAATCAAGATATCTTTGGAAAAAATGCATAAATCAAAACTATGAAGGACGCCAAGTCACTTTGATCATACTATTTCTGAATTCATCATATACAAGCCTCCTCTACTCTTTAAGCTGTAACTCTTCAGTTTCTTTTCTCTTTTTTTTTTCAATATTTTATTTATTTATTCATGAGATACACAGAAAGAAGCAGAGACATAGGCAGAGGGAGAAGCAGGATCCATGCAGGAGGCCCCATGTGGGACTCCATCCTGGGACTCTGGGATCACACCCTGAGCCAAAGGCAGACGCTCAACCACTGAGCCACTCAGGCATCCCCCCTCAGTTTCTTTATAACACCAATTCTCATTCTCCATATCTAAGCATGACTGGCCTTCTCTATCTTAATTGTCACAATCTCAGAGAGACCTTCCATATTCATCCTGCATTTATCATATACTTCCCTCTTATACTACCACCCTGAATTTTTAACAGAGGCTTGTATTGTTTTCTATAAACCATGTATCATAGTTTTCAGAATTATAAATTCATTCCACATCAGGCTTAAGTAAAAAGGTGTACACTCATTTCTTTCTTTGTTTTCTGTTTCTTCTCCTAGAAAATATGCTTTGTGAGAGTAGGAGCTTGGTCAGTTTTTTTCAGTACTAGAACTCCACAACCTGAATAGTGTCAAGCACATAGGAGAGAACCAGTTGGCACTTTTGAATCAATCAATAATAGAATATTGATATCTATAATTGACTGTGGGAGAGAAAAGTCTGAACTCATGCACATCTATATTCTGGGCAAAGAAAAGTGACCAGAAGATATAGTTAGTTCATGAATACTTACAAACCTAAAAGTCAAGCAAGAAGGCAAGATTCACAAATACCAAACAACTAGGAAATAATGCAAGTTGATACATAATCAGGTAGATTTATTTACGTGAATGTATTGGTACCGGAATGAGCCTTACTGAATATTATCTAGTATAGCCCCCACATTAAATAATTAAGAAAATGCTTAGAGATAATGACTAAGCTTTGCATTTAGGATTGCCTGTTGCAGGAAAATCTTTCTAGTACAGTACAGACTCATTACAGGGATAGGCTGTGCATATACTAATCTATTTCAACTATAGATATAAATATACATGTAGATACATATTGATAGATACATACTGAGTCAATTTGGTTTATATCTAGCTATACCAATTACATATACTTATATAAAATAAAGCTATTTTAAACAGTTTATAGATAGGTTAGTCCTTTTAGTAAAACATCCCATATATACGTTCTTTGGGTATACGTATGCACTTCGGTATGTTTCTGAGTGGATTAAATCAATTTAATATCTTTATCTTAGCACAACCTCTATTACTCTCCTTTCCTGCCCTGTCAATTAAAATTATGGTAAAATATGATTCATCTAACTCAAATCAAATTCACCTAAAAGAATCTCTGAAGATATTAAACTAAGAAATCTGATATTCAAGATCCATTTATTCTAATATGACACTGACCCTAAGAATCACTACCTTAAATATATTACTTATCCATTCTTCTGATAAGGAGAGGGGCCAGAGGAGTTGCCAGTAATCTCACGACCCTGGTTCTAATATATACTCCATGCTATTACTCTGGTATTCCAAATTTATTTGCCACTTCTCTCCAGAATTATCCTTTCACTAAACCCAGGTCAGTTTGTTCATTTTTCCACAAACTCACTATGGTCATTTCTGTCTTAGTTTCTCTTCTCTAAGTGTCACTTTCCCCATGATGTTTTTCTTCTGTTTTTCATTTCTTACCAGCTTCTGGTCTCACTAACAATTTTCAGTATTCTTTTCTCTAGGTGCAATCCAGCAGTCATATTCAATTTTCATATGTGGAACAAATGTCTCCACTGAAACTGAAATGTTATAGCCACAGTGATCAGTTGTGTATTTCAGAGTCATTTAAAGTTGTAAAAAATAATTTAATACCAGAAAATCTTGCCTTCTTAAAGAATGGCTAACCAATGCTTTTTTGTAGCCCAAGGGTACCCTTTTTACTAAACACAAACTTCTGATACTTACAGCATCAAGTTCTGTAGCTAACTGATCACTCCTCTAAAACAGGGCTATGTTCTGAATTGCTGTTTTAACATATGATTAAGATAAATGGAGAATGGGAATAAGTTTCATGTGCATTACCTTCCTAGGACTGTAGGCCTCCAGGGCAAGGAGTTGTCTTCTTTATTTCTTTTATATGACTATAACAAATGATAAGTAATAACCAGTCTCACACAATATAGCAGCATAGTACATTTCTACTGTATAGGTTAAACTTTTTCAATGTAAACACTTGACTTTATCCAGAATTTATTCCCTATTAATTTTTTTTTTTCAGTTGGCTATCTTGTCACAAGCTATGTGGTAAAGCCAGGTAAACTTGTTATCACGTGGACCTTATATGATTACTTATGAATTTGCAACAGTAACATGGGAAAAAAGCAACGTCGTCTTTATAATTCCTTTAGAATAATTCCTTATAGAGAAAAAATACACCAAAAGCTAATTAGAATGTTTTTATCTTTTTCTTTTTTTTTAAGATTTCATTTATTTATTTATTCATTCATTCATTTATTTATCCATTCATTCATGAGAGACACACAGAGAGAAGCAGAGACACAGGCAGAGGGAGAAGCAGGAAGCCCGATGTGGGACTCTATCCTGGGACTCCGGGATCAATCTCTGAGCCAAAGGCAGACGCTCAACTGCTAAACCACCCAGGTGTCCCTGTTTTTATCTTTCTTATTGATTCTTCATTTAATTGCAGTTAGACATGATTCTACAATAGATTATGTTATCCTCTCATTTATTTTTTTTAAGATTTTATTTATTTATTTGAGAGAGAGAGCATGAGCAGGGAGAGAGGGAGAAACAGACTTCCTGCTGAGCATGGAGCTTGATGTAGGCTCAGTCCCAGGACCCTAAGATCATGACCTGAGCCAAAGACAGAGGCTTAACTGAGTGAGACACCCAGGTACCGCTCACTTTCTTGCTTTAAAAAAATCCAGGCTTTATTCAACATATAAATAAGTTTATAATTTATATGGAATACATATAGAGACTTTCAACATTGTACAATACGGTAACTTACAAAGTTGTGGTTAGGAATTTGACCAGCACTATTTAGGGATTTGGTCATTTCAGAATTTTATGTTAATAGATATTACTTCATGTTTTATCTATCATAAGTGTTATTAATTGGCTAAGAAAAAGAGAAACTTCATGAACAAAATCATGTGGCTATCAGGTACTCAAGAAAAAACTACTTAACGATGTATATTAATGATAATAAGTATCTTAGAAAAATAAAGGGAGGGAGTGAAGAGTAGTCCATGCAAATTCTGTGCCCCTCCTATAATCCCTTAGCTATAGTGGATATAAATAAATAGATAGATACATATCTCAACATTAAAAGTAGATGAAGATTATTTTAGTACTATCACCATTGCATTATATTTGGTTTCCTTTTATGATTTGTTCTCTTACAAACACTTTCTATTTATCTATTTATTTTCTAATTATCTCTCTATAAGGCCAGACATTAAACTGGGAAGAACAGTGTGCACTTGAATGAAATAGGCACCAGGAATGCTGTCCATCATACATTTTGTCATCATATATATTTATGTCATCATAAAATTCTTAGTTTTGCTAACATAGATTCACAGTGAGCTCACATGGAGTATTTTTTAGACCTGCTCTCAAGATTTTGTGATATATCATTCCAAAAGTTTAACATCTGAGACTTGTAGTTATAGAATAATAATTTAGAAAAAAACTAATTTCATAAACATGGCTTTACAATTAGATATCTCCCACCCCACAGTTTTATCTGCATTCAGAAACGTGTATTTTCCTATCTATTAGTGGGACAAAATAAATGATAAAGTTTACTGAAATTTATTCATTACATTCTCATTGTTTGAGTACTCATTCTATTGCTCAGTACCTTTATGATCTCTTCTATTTTGTATTGTTTCTCCCACTATTTTGGTTCATTATAACTTAGCTTGTTTTTAAAATGCTTTGTTTTAAAAATAAAGCAATATTGGTGTACTGAAAAACAGTAAACTGCTAAGGGTATTGTGTGTTTATTTTTGATTCTCAGAAGGCCATTGAAAGGTCTCCATGTAGGAGAGCTACAGCTGCAGATTGTATGGTACAGTTGTGAATCAAAGAGCACTAGTAAACCACATTGCAAACAAACCAATCAACAGTCATGTTTTACTGTGCTGTTCTGATTTGGCTACATTCTGCAACATGTGTTGTTTATTCCTTTGTGACTTCTCTTTTTTTAAAATTTGTTTTAGTGAAGCAATTTTACTCACAATGGCAGGCAAAATTTATGCACAAATAAAATAAAAATCTGATACTAGATACTAGAATGCAAGTTTCTCAAGGTTTAAGTTGTCTTCAAGGAAATACTTGGAGAAATGAACAATACATATTAGCACACAATTAAGAATGATGGAATCATTGGTATCGTTAAAAGCAATATAAATCGTATTGCAGCTGGAGAGCCATGTCCCTCATTTACAGGATTAGTTGCTTGAATAAACTATAGGCTGGAATATTGTGTGACTTTAAGGAATTTGAAGGAAACAGAAGAATGACTTCCATGATAAAAATCTGGGATGAAAACACTGAATAAAAGTGACTCTGTTAGCAGTCCAGTTTCCAGAAATGGATGCTGATTACTACAACAGATTTTTTTCTGATGCTCATAACAGACTAACAATTGTAGACTTCACAAAGGTTAATTTTATATTCATTATTGAAAGAGTCACTGAAAGCTATAGATATATGAAGATGCCATATATATATGTATATATATACATATATATATGTAAGTATATATGTACATATTGGGGTCATTCTAAGCCAAGACTTCAATAGTTTAAATCAATTATAGATGCAGTAACTCTAAAGAGTATAAATGGTACTTCAGTGCTTTTCTGACTAAATTCAAATTCTGTAAATTAGTATAAAATTATGTTCTACTGATCACAGACTGAGATTTTTAAAAAATAAAATGACTTTAGCTTGTCATTATGGTAGGATTTGTTGATCCAAACACTATTTGATTTCTACTTTTTGTTTTTTTTATTGATAACCAAGTTTGAGATGAGGCAAAGACTGGCATAAGCTTATTTCTGTTTTGTGAGATTCTATTTTGATGCAAGGACAAAAGTTTTTTCAGGAAGGAGAGAGAGAGCTACTGGTTCTCGATAACAGAAGCAGATTGCTCAAAAAGGCATTTTAAGGAAATGGTTAAAACTGCTTTCTTGATTGACAGGTTAAAAGATGGGAGGAAAATTAGTAAATTTTTTTTCAGTAGATCAACTTGATTTTTCTCATGCAGGAAAACCACTTTATGGAAGTTACTATCATATCTTGTTTGCAGCTATAATTGCTAAGTAAGTCACCTCTTCCAAATTCCTGCTCCAAAGTGTGGCCTTTCTTTGAATAGCAAGTTTTACCAAATTCAGGTAATCACTAAAATCCTATAATATCCGCCTTCAAAATAGAAGTCAAATGCTATGCACCTCACTACCTTCAAACCAACAGATAAAGTATGTGCCTATTCTTTTTTTTTTTTTAATTTTTATTTATTTATGATAGTCACACACAGAGAGAGAGAGAGAGAGGCAGAGACACAGGCAGAGGGAGAAGCAGGCTCCTGCACCGGGGGTATTCGATCCCGGGTCTCCAGGATCGCGCCCTGGGCCAAACGCAGGCGCTAAACCGCTGGGCCACCCAGAGATCCCATATGTGCCTATTCTTGGCATGACTATAAAAATAGCCTCCTTACTGGCTGGCCACAAATCCTCCCTTCCATACTCTCTGTTCATCGCTTTACAGGCTGTTCATGTTCAAAGAGTCTAAGTTTCAATGACAGCTCTCACAGTATAAATTTTAGTGTTATACTATTGCTTGTACAGTAAATTCCAAGGTTCTCTTTATTATCCCAGCATTTTTTCTATATTTCTCCTCTCTCAGTGTATCCTCACTGCTGGCTGTCAGTGATTTGAATGCTATTTTTACATATCAGAATATTTGCACACACTATTCCCCTTACTGGAATAATAGCCTCTCTCCCAACCACCCATCCCTTCCTTAGTCAACTCATGCTCACACTTTATGTCTGAGTTGAAATGGAATTTCTCAATGATCTTGTTCTCCAAAACTCACAATACCATACATTCCATTTTAGCACTCATCACAGTATTTAAGAAGGAATTACAATGGACTCTTGAACAAGGTAGGGATTAGGGGTGCTGATCCACTGCAAAACTAAAAATTTACATATAACTTTGACTTCCCCAGACTTAACTACTACAAGCCTACTGTTGACTGAATGTCTTAGCAATAACATAAACAGTTAATACATATTTTGTACGTTATATGTATTACATACTGTATTTTTACAATAAAAGAAACTGGAGAAAATAAAATGTTACTAAAAAAATCGTAAGGAAGAGAAAATACATTTGCATTACTAGAAAAAAGTTGCATATACCTAGACCAGCCCAGTTCAAATCCATGTTGCTCAAGGGTCAACTGTACTTGTATAAAATATTTTTAATTAAAATATATTTTCCTGGGGTGTCTGGGTGTCTCGGTTAAGTGGGTAACTCCTGGTTTCAAATCAGGATTGTGGCTTGAGCCCTGCATGGAGCTCTGCACTCAGTGGGGAGTCTGCTGGAGATTCTATGTCATCCCCCTGAGCATGCTCTCTCTCTCTCTCACTCTCTCTCTCTCTCTCTCTCTCTCATAAATTAATCTTTAAAAGAAATAAAATATGTTTTCATTTTGGCTACATTCTCTCTTTTTCTTCTTCATCCCACCCCTGTGTGTGTGTGTGTGTGTTTTGTTATGTGCCAAGGAGATGAGATTTTATATACATATGTACATATATACACATATACACAACTATCATATATATATATATATATATATATATAAAACCATGTGCCTCACATTTTGATATACATATATATTTAATTGTATATAATAAATATATTTATATGTATATAACTAATATTTACATACATATAAATATGGGCACATGGTCACATTGTTGTCACTTAAGTGTTTGTTGGTGGATAAATTGGAAATAAATAACACTCAATTTAGACAGAAAGTGCAAGAATATCAATACTTCATGTTTTATATTGGTAGAAAATAACACAGATAAAATTTCAGAGTTTTGAGAAAGTTCATTGTAGTAGAAGTTTCCTGAGAGGAAAATTTTGCAATATAGATGTTTAACAGGGAAAACGGTTAATTTTCTATTTTTTTTTTAAAGATTTCATTTATTTATTCATGAGAGACACACAGAGAGACAGAGACACAGGCAGAAGAAGAAACAGGCTCTATGCAGGAAACCTGATGTGGGACTGGATCCCGGGACTCCAGGATCTCGCCCTGGGCCAAAGGCAGACACGAAACCGCTGAGCCACCTTGGGATCCCAATTTTCTATTTTTTTATTGAAAAGTAACTATAACATTAATGGTAATAGTCACTACAATGTATTTAGTACTAAACTGAACCATACAATGTACTTATTCCTGTATGTATGTTCTTTCATTTAGTTTGCTCAGAAATTCCTGAAAAAGAAAAGTTCATACACTTCTAGAAAAAGATTAATTGCCTTATGATACAGGTAGCAATCCAAACCAGTTTTAAGCCTGTTTATTCAATAAGCAAAAACTTTCCTTTCTGAGTATACTTTTACACACTGACCAATTGATTACAGCTTTTCATTAATCAAAGTTAGCCAATCACAGACTTACTCCAATAGATACACCTCTGAGTACTAACCAACTAGCTATTAGCAACCAATTAATCTTACCTGGGTAATCATGCTCTTACAGACTATATCATCCTACTGATAGTCCACTAATCCCCAAACCTCACACTTCTAAAAAAATTATATAAAAAAGAACAGTCTGTTCTCCTCAGATTCAGAGAGAATATACTTACATGGCATAACTCTTTTAATGAGATAAGCAATAAATTTAAATTCATCTTCCTATTTCAGATACTGAGCAGTGACATCGTTTGACATTCCTAAGCCATCTATTATTATATTCATTTTAAAGAAAAGAAAATGAGGATAAGAAAAGTTAAGCAACTTAAATGAGGTTGCAGAGATAATAATATATCAATATTGGAACATTGATCATACTTACTCTAAATATAATTATTTAGTCACTATAATATATTGATATAGGCATGTCCTTAATAAATGTGTTTTATCTAGAATTTTTAAAGGATATCTAGCCACCAAATCATTTAAAAGTATGAAAAGCAACAAAACAGAGAAAGAGATAAGAATAGAGGGACATATCAAGAAAACATAAAAAAATAAAAACAAGACATTGAAATTAGAAATAAGAATATCTACTATAAAAATTAATATAAAGACTTAAAAACTAAGTGAAATGCTTTTAATTTTTTTTAAATAACATAATGCAACCACAATATAAGACAAACTTGATGGGTTAAAGAGGTGGTGGGAATTAATGAGTGCACTTGTGATGAGCACCAGGCATTGTATGGAAGTTTGAATCTTTATATTGTACACATGAAACTAATATTACACTGTATGTTAACTAACTGGAATTTAAAATAAAATGGAAAATAGGCATAGTTGATGGATAGGATGAAATAAAATTCAAGTGAATATTAGTGTGAGATCATTTGACAATTTGTGTTGATTTATGATAAAAATCTCAATAAAGATATTATAGTTATGAATATTCAAGTTCAAAACATCACACTAAGGAAGTATTTTTAAAATTAGGAGGAAACTGAGATACATTTTAGATGAGTTTTTATACACTAATGGATGTTAAAATGGTACATGGTTAATTAACTAATAATTGAATGTGATATGCTTTCTGTAGATTATAAAGGAAGAATAGGCTGTCTACAGGATTTTTTATAAAATATAATTGGGATTTTTAATAAACTTTGCATACATAGGTTTTCTCTTCTCCATACACAATTCTGATTTCAAAAAAATGTGAATATATATTTAAAAAAAAGTAAATTTCCAAGGATAGATGAATGAAGTAAACAAAGATGACCACAGATAAGAAATGTCAGCCAAGTTTGCAAGAAGAAAAGTAGATGTACAAATAATAAATGATATAGAGTTTATGTATATCCCCTGCCTGACAAGTGCCTAAATTAGTGGCTAGTGGGTAGACGGTAGTCCAAGAATCTGATTCCTTCCACAGAATTCCCTAAAAATGGTCAGTGATTTAGTGATTTAGGGCCAGTGTACCACTATGAAAATATATGTGCAAGGGAGAGATGCTGGAAGAGGATTGTTTGAATCTGCATGAAGAGAATTGATGAACCTTGTCACTAACCAAAGGAATGTCTTCCTCCACTCCCATTGAAAAGAAATTTACCTCTCAGGAAAAGGGGTATCAGCAAAACTGTCCTGGGGCCTACTAAATGCTGATGAAGTTGGGAAGAGGTGCCTTACTCATGAAACTCCTTTGTCACACCTCAAAGTCACTAACCACATTAAGCCAAACTTAAAATCCTCTTTAGGAAATTGAGAAAAAAAAAAAAAAAAGGAGAAATAAGAGATAAAGCCTACAGATAGAGATTTTGGTGTAGATGGAGATGAGAATGGCTGCTCCATATAAAGCAGCTTGGTCTCATTGTGTATGGTGGAGTTAAACACCTATCAGTGGACAAATTGTTCACACATCTGAGCTTTCTATCATTTTTTTTTTTTTTTAATGAGACTACTAGTTTAAAAGAATGAAAAAATAATCACAAAGAATCATCAGATGTTGGGGCATCTGGGTGGCTCAGTGGTTGAGTGTCTGCCTTTGGCTCAGGGCGTGATCTTGGGATCCTGGGATAGAGTCCCACATCAGGCTCCCCATGGGGAGCCTCCTTCTCCCTCTGCCTATGTCTCTGCCTCTCTCTCTCTCTCTCTCATGAATCTCCGTGTCTCTCATGAATAAGTAAATAAAACCTTTAAAAAAATAATCAGATGTTGAAGGAACACCTCAAAAACACCAGATTAAAGCAGAAATCTCATTTGAATAATATAACTATATTCCTGAATATATCCTGATAATAAGAATATTATTAGAGACTTCACAGCACCAATTTAAAACATACCTTTTATGCCACACAGCTAGAGAAAGATCATCAACATATTAAAATATGTATGAAAATGTATGAAATGTTTGAAAAATGTATGAAAATTCATTGCATAGTTTACAGTCATTAAGACCTATTGGACTTAAGTCTCAAGAAAACATTTTCCTGTTTTGACAAGTTCATGTTACTCATTATTGAATGATGTATCAGGATATTTCTGTCAGGTTTGCTAGTAATATGTGTTATTCTCATTTGCAATCAATGACTTGACTGGCGGGCAACTCCCAGAGAGAGAGAGAGAGAGAGAGAGAGAGAGGATATTAAACTGCTTGTTTTGCCATGCTATGTCATTTAACTTCATTTTTCAAGCTTTTTAAATATGTCACAGTACAGAAAATGCCACAGAACACTGCTTCATAATTAGCTTCCTATTTCTTTTTGGTATTACTGCTTTTATGAGAGGTAGTATTTCTTGTTACAATATGTCATCCTAATACCTTGTAACTTGTTTAAGATTTTTTTTTTTTAAGATTTTATTTATTCATGAGAGGCACAGAGAGAGAGAGAGAGGCAGAGACCTAGGCAGAGGGAGAAGCAGGCTCCATGCAGGGAGCCTGACATGGGACTCGATCCCAGGTCTCCAGGATCATGCCCTGGGCTAAAGGAAGCACTAAACTGCTGGGCCACTGGGGCTGCCCTGTTTACGATTTTAAAATGTATTTTCTTTTCTA
The DNA here is from genome assembly GCF_048418805.1 of Vulpes vulpes. NCBI lineage: Eukaryota > Metazoa > Chordata > Mammalia > Carnivora > Canidae > Vulpes > Vulpes vulpes. The sequence continues at coordinate 189,101,566 of NC_132780.1, forward strand.
CTTTAAAAGAGACAAGGAGTATAATGTATATTGTCAACATAATTAATAATCTCCAGACCCCCCAAAATATCTGTCTGTAATTTCCAAATATCAATCATAACATTTATTTTCAGCATTCGTTCAAGACATAGTATTGTTAGGAAAAACCTATTTAGAGATCTTACATATCATTATAATGCAATGAGTGAATTATGGTACCATTTTGTTTTGCTTGCTCCAGCTCTAACCTTGAATTCAACACTGAAAAGTTCGTATTTTGAAGACCGGATTAAATTATTTTCCTTCAGGAATTTGATATCAGAAGAAAAAAACAGGTGTGCAAAATCTATGGCTTATAAATCTGGGTTGATCACAGTTAATGGAGATTTAGATTTCGATTAAGGGAATATGTTGTAAATTAAACTGCTTTGAATCATTTATATCTTAGTTAAATGGATGAAACTATGAGAAAATCTCATTATCAAAGTTTGAAGAAACTCAGATGCAGATAGAAGTAAGTCATACTTCAAATTAGAAAATATAAAGGTATAAATGAAGATGCATTCTGAATTAGGAATGTCTTAATATTTCCATCACTACAATCTTTTTTTTTCTTTTTTTACAACTTTATTTTTTTTTTTTATTTATTTATGATAGGCACACAGTGAGAGAGAGAGGCAGAGACATAGGCAGAGGGAGAAGCAGGCTCCATGCACCGGGAGCCGGATGTGGGATTCGATCCCGGGTCTCCAGGATCGCACCCTGGGCCAAAGGCAGGCGCTAAACCGCTGCGCCACCCAGGGATCCCCTCCATCACTACAGTCTTAATGTGAATAATCATCCATGTTCATCTACATGACTAATGTTCCCCCTGTGTCCTATCCTGGCCCCCTATACACCACCTTTCAGCAGCAGCCAGTTTTCTAATATGTTATCAGATCATATCACCTCTTTCTTTGAACTTATCAATAGATTTCTATTACAAATTAAGGAATGACTTTAATAATTTTCTATGGACCACAAGGCTGTACATGAACTGGATCTGGTTTCCATCTCTCCCCTATGCATGAAGCACATCTAGTTTCACCTTCATTCTGCTTTTATTTCACAATATTTGTATTTGCTCTTCTTTTAGCATGGCTTTTTTCCTAGATCTTCGTGCTGGGCACACTGGACACAGTCCATCAGTAGAAGAGAAAAATGAACTAACAGTTATATACTGTAAGGTTAATACCGGGATCCCTGGATGGCCCAGCGGTTTAGCATCTGCCTTCAGCCCAGGGCGTGATGCTGGAGTCCTGGGATTGAGTCCCACATCAGGCTCCGTGCGTGGAGCCTGCTTCTCCCTCTGCCTGTTTCTCTGCCTCTCTCTCTCTCTCTCTCTCTCTCTGTGTGTGTGTGTGTGTGTGTCTCATGAATAAATAAATAAAATCTTTTTAAAAATAAGGTTAATGCCATTCTCTATATTTGCAGAAACAAATACATGAGCTATCTACATTGTATGGGGGTCAGGGAGATGTGGGCAGGGAAAGAAATGGTCAACTTAGCTTCAGGCCTTGAAGTTTACCTAGGAAGAACTAATATGAGATGGAGTCTTTATGTCTTCAACTGTTACTCCAGTTCTTAATGCATACATTTGATTATATGATTGAATGAATGCACTTGTGTGTGGGTGTGGGAGATAGTGTTTATATGTGTTCAAGGGAGGAATAAATCTGTTAATTTCCTTATGTTAACATTAGTAAGTTATCTTGGGAAAAATATGATCCACAATAGTTCTTCTCAACTTTAATGTGGTCTGTGCAAATTTATACCTCTGTAATTCCTCTTCAGATGCTTATTCCTGATCAGTTTCTTAGTCTTTCTCTTCACCTGTGTAACCATTGCATTAAAGTCCTTCTGTTATAAACACTCAGAGTGCTTTATGTTTTAATAGGTGGGTCCTGAGTAGGCCCCAAAGTATTCCCACAAACTTTCCATTTATGTATGCTGTCAGGGTTGAGCAATTTGTCTCTGAGGAAATATAGCTGAATACAGCATATAATAATAACCTAGCTGTACTATCAGAAGAAAATTGTGAGAGCTTTGACATGGAACCCCATTCTATACTTCAAAACATCTGGGTGTTTATTGATTCCAGCTGTGAAGAATACATTGCAACTCTGGCTCTCCATGTGCCCAGATGTGGACAATCATTGTGCGAAATGAGCATTGACTGATGTATCAAATCTGCAAGTCCTTCAGATACAGTATTTCAGACATAAAGATTATGCTATTTCAGGTTATCAAGACCTTGAATTACAGCTTAGTAAATATGAAAAACTAGTTGGACAGCTTGTGAAGGTTCCATTGTAGGCCTGGCTGACTTGTAACACATAGTAATGAAGGTGTTGGTCCTGCTATAATTTTATCAGGTTGGTGAGCAATAGTGAACTTGATGCCAGTTATATGTGGGTACTTCTTGAATATTGTGTAGACCCTACTGAAACTGTGGTGGCTATTTATAAATACGGATACATTTTGTGAAGGTACTGTGTCTACTTTTCTGCTGTCCTGTTATCAAGGACTGGGTTCCATATTTAACAATATACAGCTTGTCAGATTTGACATTTGGCCAGGGTGGTAGCCTAATCCTTGAACTCTGGACTAAGGAAGGGTGCCTGGAATCCATGAAAATACTGAGTTGTATTCAAACTACTGTATCCCTTCAGTTTTGCTTTTCTCAAACCAAGTACTTGCTAATGCATCTTCCTCATGAACTTGTTTCACAACAGATTTTATCTCTGCATTTTGGACCCTAGCTCTGAACAGTTTTTCACTTGTCACTATTTTACCCACTATAAACATGGGTGTGGAGTAATCAACCCTACCATATAATGGTAAAACAAATGAACACATACCTGATAAAGTCACGATCGTTCATTTGTCTTTTGTTTTCCTTGCTTCCGGAGACACGTCTAGCAAGAAGTTGCTGCATCCAAGTTCAAAGAGATTGCTGCCTGTGTTCTCCTCTAGGATTTTTATGGATTCCTATATCTCTTTTAGGACTTTAATCTATTTTCAATTTATTTTTGTGTGTGGTATAAGAAAGTGGCCAAGTTTCATTATTCAGCATGTGGCTGTCCAATATTCCCAACACCATTTGTTGAAGAAACTGTCTTTTTTCCATTGGATATTCTTTCCTGCTTTGTCAAAGATTAGTTGACCATAGAGTTGAGAGTCCATCTCTGGGTTCTCTATTCTTCTCCATTGATCTATCTGCCTCTTTTCTTTTCTTTTCTTTTCTTTTTTTTCTTTTCTTTTCTTTTTTTTCTTTTCTTTTCTTTTCTTTTCTTTTCTTTTCTTTCTTTCCTTTTCTTTTCTTCTTTTCTTTTCTTTTCTTCTTTTCTTTTCTTTCTTTTCTTTTCTTTCTTTTCTTTCTTTTTTCTTTTCTTTTCTCTTTTTTCTTTTCTTTTTTCTTTTCTTTTCTTTTTTTCTTTCCTTCTCTTTCTTCTTTTCTTTCTTTCTTTTTTTGTGCCAGTACCATACTGTCCTGATGAATACAGCTTTGTAATAGAGCCTGAAGTCCAGAATTAAGATGCCTCCAGCTTTGGTTTTCTTTTCAACATTACTTTGGTTATTTGCCCTCTCTGGTTCCATACAAATTTTAGAGTTGTTTTTTCCAGCTCTGTGAATAATGATGATGGTATTTTGATAAGGATTGCACTGAATGTGTCAGGATAAAAGCTTTTGCACAACAAGGGAAACAGTCAACAAAACTAAAAGGCAACCTGAAGAATGGGAGAAGATATTTGCAAATGGCATGGTACATAAGGGGCTAATATCCAAAATCTGTAAACAACTTATTAACAAACTCAACAACCAAAGAACAAATAATCCTGTTTAGAAATGAGCAGAAGACATGAACAGGTATTTCTCCAAAGAAGACATACAAATATCTAACAGACACAACAAAGTGCTCAATATCACTCAACATCAGAGAAATACAGATCAAAACCACAATGAGGTACCACATCGCACCCATCAGAATATCTAAAATTAACAACTCAGGAAACAACAGATGTTGGCAAGGATGTGAAGAAAGGAGAACTCTCTTACACTGTCGGTAGGAATGCAAATTGGAGCAGCCACTCTGTAAAACACTATGGACTTTCCTCAAAAAGTTAAAAATAGAAGTATCATGCAACCCAGCAATTGTACTATCAGTTACTAAAAGGACACAAAACTAGTGATTCAAAGGGGCACATACACTCCAATGTTTATAGCAGCAATGTCCACAATAGTCAAAATATGGAAAGAGCCCAGATGTTCATTGACAGATGAGTAGATAAAGATGTAGTATATAGGGGTGCCTGGGCAGCTCAGTTGGTTGAACGAAATCAAGCAACTCTTGATTTCTACTCAGGTCATGATCTCAGGGTCATGAGATCAAACCCTGATTGTGCCCTGTGCTCATGAGGAGTCTGTTTGAGATTCTCTCTCTCCCTCTCTGCCCCTTCTCCCTGCACTCTTCTAATCTCTCTCTCAAATAAATAGATAGATGATAGATAGATAGATAGATGATAGATAGATAGATAGATAGATAGATAGATAGATAGATTTTTAAAGAAGATACGGTATTTAGATATAATGTAATATTACTCAACCATCAAAAAGAATGAAATGCTATTTGCACAACATGGATAGAACTATAGGGTATTATGCTAAGCAAAATAAGTCAGAGAAAGACAAATACCATATGATTTCACTCAAATGTGGACAGAAACAAAACAGATGAACATAGTGGAAGGCAAGGAAAAATAAGACAAAAACAAAGAGGGAGGCAAACCATAAGAGACTCTTAAGTCTGAGGAACAAACTGAAGGTTGCTAGAGTGGGAGGTGAATGGATGGGGTAACTAGGTGATGGGCATTAAGGGGGGCACTTGATAGAATGAGCACTGGGTGTTAAATGCAACTGATGAATCACAAAATTCTACCCCTGAAACTAGTACTACAGTACACTAATATACATTAACTAAATTGAATTTAATTTTTTTTAAATAAGCACATTTATTTACTTTGAATAAACAACCAAAAGTTTATTATTTGTCATAATAAAATAGACTTTATTTACATTACCTCTAATGTGAAACCTCCCTATCAGTGTTAACTATAACCTTGTTTGGTTGACTACATTTTAAATACAAAAACATGCACTATGGCAGTTTTTAGCATATCCTTTAAATGAACAAAGTATTTTATTCTCAAATGTTTTGTTTCATTAAATTTTTATTAATTAGGGCTGGTCTTCTTAAAGGAGACTTGGCTGTTTTCATTTTGTATTTTTTTTTTCTCAAAGTAAGATCTTCTTATTTGCTTGGTAGATTTATTCTGCTCAACTTCAGTTGTACAACCTAGCCAGCACAGCCCTCACTGACTATGGCAGTGTATTATATTAGAATCTATTTTCCTCCAGTTGTGGGACTCATACAATGCCTCATTCCTCATCCATCCCAGCTCTTATTGTTGGTCTTGCAATGAGGGCTGCATTCTGTGGAGGAAAATAAGCCTTGGTTCAGAACAAACCGATGTTCCAGATATTATATAGTCACTGAGGTTTCCTGTGTTCTGTCTTCCTTCAGCCAGTTTCCTGAAGCATTCCTGTTATAACTTTTTTTTGCAGATGTATTAAGATTTGACTACTAAATTAATAGAAATATAGCTACTAGGCACAATAAGAAATACATAAAAATAATAAACACAAAATAAAGCATGGTAATATATATCACCTGTCAAATTAACAAATATTAAATAATAATCATAATGGCTAAACATAGTGATGATATAGGAGTAAACTGAGTAATAGGCTTATACACTTAAAAAATCCTTTATGAAAACCTTCCAAAAATCTGCATAAAATATTTTAAACTGTCCAAATCCTTGTTTTCACTAAAATCATGTAAAAAACTTTTAAGGGCAGTCCAGGTGGCTCAGCGGTTTAGCTCCTGCCTTCGGCCCAGGGTGTGATCCTGGAGACCCAGGATCAAGTCCCATGTTGGTCTCTCTGCATGGAGCCTGTTTCTTCCTATGTTGTGTCTCTGCCTCTCTCTCTCTCTCTCTCTCTCTCTCTCTCTCTGTGTCTCTCATGCATAAATAAATAAAATCTAAAAAAAAAAAAAACTTAAGAAACATGTAGTGACATACAGTCAAAAATGTTGGCAAGAGCAAACGTATAACCTTCTGAAGTGTTCAAATTAAAAGAATGTCCAAGTAAGCTAAAGTTGAACTACTCAAATGTGAGTAGTGATCCTCAGAGAGGCAGCATGAGTGTTACCTGGGATCATTTTATAAATGGAAACTCTTGGTCTCTATTCCAGACCCACTGAATCACAATCTAGAGAGAAGATCCAGAACTCTGTGCTTAATAAGCTTTCTTGGAAAATCTTAAATGTAAAGTTTGAGAAGCATTAAATCATAGCACATTTTAAAAAAATAACCACCTATCAAAGTCTAAGTAGAAAATTAATTTATGTTTTAAAAGTCTATCCTATACCTGCTACCAGATAATATGATCCTAGTTTTATATATATTTTTTTTAATGACATGAAGTTTTTTTTTTTTTAATTATTTATTTTTGATAGTCATACAGAGAGAGAGAGAGAGAGGCAGAGACACAGGCAGAGGGAGAAGCAGGCTCCATGCACCGGGAGCCCGACGTGGGACTCGATCCCGGGTCTCCAGGATCGCGCCCTGGGCCAAAGGCAGGGGCCAAACCGCTGCGCCACCCAGGGATCCCTGATCCTAGTTTTATAAAGAGACAAATGTATACATAGAAAATATTGGAAAAGATGGCATTTCAAATGTATGTGGAAAAGATAAATATTTCAATAAAAGAGAAAAATACATTTTTATAACAAAACAACAGTTTACAAAGTATTCTGATAAGTAGAGTTAATGTAAAATTTACAAAAAAGTAATACGAACCAGGAAGAAGTTCACTTGTTATGAATTTGCCTTTATACAGACACATACTCAGAAGGCAAAAAGTAGACTCTGATAAGATGTAACTGATCCAAAAAACAAGTTTATATCATTGCATTCTGAAAACTCACTTTAAAAACATAGCCTATAAATAAAAAGGGAAGAAGCTGATTGTGAAGGAGAGAGGTAAAAGAATGGAGTAGCCATAAAGCTGATTAAGCTTCTGCTAAACATAGCTTAATGCAGAAAATAACTATAAAATCTGGACCCCTTCAAAAAAAAATGGGTCCATATGAAGGTTACAGCACAGGTGAATTGCTCATTTTTATGTCTTTTTGTTGTTGTTGTTCATCCTTGAGGCTTTACTTCCTTGCAGTATGGCAAAGACTACAATATAAAAGGCAGTTTTTCTATTTTGGAGAGACGCTCTTCAGAATTTGGAGAAATCACAAACACCTGAGTCTGAAGAGGTAAACCCAGAAAGGAAGGAGTTACAGAAGATGGACCCTAAGCCTTGTGCAAAATTACCTGCAGTCACTGACCTTAGAATTCTGTATAAAGCAAACATATCTTTCAAAACAAAGCTTTCAAACAAAGATCCCTGCATATTAACAACAACAAAAAAAAAATGTTAAAAACTAAGAATTTGTCACTAGCAGATATATAGTACAAGAAATGCTAAGGAAGTTTCTTCAGGGAAGTGATATCATATAGAAATTCTAATCTTCCAAAAATAATAAAGATGGTTGGTAATGATATATACTATCAATACATTCTATCAATAGGAATAAACAACAGTTTTATGCAAGTCTTTTAAGAAAATGTAGGAAGAAGGAATACTTCTCAATTCATTCTGTATGGCCAAATATGAATACTACTAAAAAATTTAAAAAAAATTAAGAAGTACTAGTGAATATTCCTATGACCATACATATATTTAATAACTTATTAGAAAATCAAGTCCCTATGTAGTAGAAATATAACATTTTTCTTAGAAATGCAAGGTTGATTTAATATCCTAAGAACAAAAATTATAGTTTACTAAATTAACACAATAAAGGAGAAAACTATATAATCCTTTCCATACATGGAGAAAAAGGATTTGACAGAATTTTATATCCATTCATAATAAAATACTCTCAATTTGATAAAGAGTATATACCAAAACTCTACAACTGACATCAAGCTTAGTGACAAAATGCGAAAAGTTCTTCCCCTAAGGTCAGGAATAACAAGGCAAGGGTTCCACATCTACTCAACTTTTCATTAGAGCTTCAAGAAAACTTCAATAAGACAATAAAAAATGGAAGGGATAAAGATTGAAAAGGAAGAATTAAAATTAACCTAGAGATGACATTATTGTATATACAAAATATCTTAAGTGACCAATAAAATCACAAGCATACCTCAAGAGATATTATGGGTTTGGTTTCAGACCACTGCAACAAAGTAAATGAGGAAATAAGGCAAGTGAAATGAAATATTTGGTTTCCGGGGATACCTGGGTGGCTCAGTGGTTTGGCACCTGCCTTCGGCCCAGGGCATGATGCTGGAGACTCGGGATCGAGTCCCACGTCAGGCTCCCGGCATGGAGCCTGCTTCTCCCTCTGTTTGTGTCTCTGCCTCTCCCTCTCTCTCTCTCTCTCTATCATAAATAAACAAATAAATAAATCTTTAAAAAAAAGAAATATTTGGTTTCCAAGTACATATAAAAGTTATGTTTAGATAACTTGAATAGATAACAACTGCATTGTTATCTATTCAAGTGTGCAGTAGTAGTATGTCTAAAAACACAACCTACATACCTTAATTTAAAGTTACTTTATTGCGGGAGGAGGGCAAGAAAGCGGAGGAGTAGGGTCCCAGAGTCACCCGGCCCCACCAACTTACCTGGATTACTTTCAAATCATCCTGAAAACCTATGAATTCAATCTGAGATTTAAATAGAGAACAGCTGGAACGCTACAGAGAGAAGGGTTTTCGATTCTAACAAAGTAGGAAGATGGGAAAAAAAAAAAAAAAAAAAAGAATCCAGTGCGGGGGCCCTGGAGAAGCCAGGCTAAGGTCGGCAGCAAGAGCCCCTGGGACAGGAAGGCCCAGCCCCAGGGAAGCAGGAACTTTAAAAATTCACACTAGATTCTTCCCGGGTGGAAAGGCGCTCAGCAGGGAAACCGGGCAGAACCGCAGGAGGGCAGTGGAGCCTCCCATCTTCTGGAATCCCTAACGGAGGGAGTGTGCCCGGGGGAGAGATGCCACCACTGTGGGCTGAGCTCCGGAAAGGGCTGGAGCGCCTGCGGGCGGGGGCTCCGGGCGGAGGGGGCTGCGCCTGCTGCCTTCCTGAGCCGGCCCGGGAGCGCGATTCCAGCAGCACAGGTCCCGGGCCCAGGGCGCTGGGGGACACTGCACAGGATCCTGTGCTCCCCCCAGGACAGCGAGGACTCTCCTGCCGCCGGGTGCCCCCAAGCTGTGCAGGTCAGTGCCCCCCACCACCCTGGGAGCATCCAGGCCTGTGTGGACTGGGAGACCGCGGTGGTTACTGCGGGAGCAGTATTATGATGACACTGAATCCATATCTTTCAATAGTAACTGAATGTGAAAGGGTTTAACAATCCCATTAAAAGACGCAGGGTTTCAGACGGGATAAAAAAGCAAGACCCATCTATTTGCTGTCTACAAGAGGCTCCTTTTAGACCTAAGGACACCTCCAGACTGAAAATGAAAGGGTGGAGAACCATTTTACCATTCAAATGGTCCTCAAAAGAAAGCAGAGGTAGCCATCCTCATATCAGATAAATTAGTTTATCCCAAAGACTATAGTAAGAGATGAAGAGGGACACTATATCATACTTAAAGGATCTATCCAACAAGAGGACCTAACAATCATGAATATTTATGCCCCAAATGTGGGAGCTGCCAAGTATATCAATCAATTAATAACCAAAGTAAAGATATACTTAGATAATAATACACTAATACTGGGAGACTTCAACACAGCACTTTCTGCAAATGACAGATATTCTAAGCACAACATCTCCAAAGAAATAAGAGCCTAAATGATACGCTGGAACAGATATTTACAGAACTTTACATCCTAACGCAACTGAGTACACATCTTCTCAAGTGCACATGGAACTTTCTCCAGAATAGACCACATACTGGGTCACAAATCATGTCTCAACTGACACCAAAAGATTGGGATTGTCCCCTGCATATTTTCAGACCACAATGCTTTGAAACTTGACCTCAATCATAAGAAATTTGGAAGAAACTCAAACATGTGGAAGTTAAAGAGCATCCTGCTAAAAGATGAAAGGGTCAACCAGGAAATTAGAGAAGAATTAAGACTCATGGAAACTAATGAAAATGAAGATACAGCCGTTCAAGATATTTGGGATACAACAAAAACAGTCCTAAGAGGGAAATATATAGCAATACAAGCATCCCTCAAAAAATTGGAAAAAGCTCACATACACAAGCTAACCTCACACCTAAAGGAACTAGAGAAATAACAGCAAATTAACCTACCCAGCAGAAGAGATTTAAAGATTCAAGGAGAACCCAATGAAATAGAGACCAGAAGAACTGTAGAACTGATCAACAAAACCAGGAGTTGGTTCTTTGAAAAAAAATATAATAAGATAGATAAACCATTAGCCAGCCTTATTAAAAAGAAAAAAAAGACTCAAATTAATAAAATCATGAATGAAAAAGGAGAGATCACAACCAATACCAAGAAAATACAAACGATTTTAAAAACATATTATGTGCAGCTATACACCAATAAATTAGGCAATCTGGAAGAAATGGACACGTTCTGGAAAACCACAAACTACCAAAACTGGAACAGGAAGAAATAGAAAAACTGAACAGGCCAATAACCAGGGAGGAAATTGAAGCAGTCATCAAAAACCTCCCAAGATACAGAATTCCAGGGCCAGATGGCTCCCCAGGGGAATCCTATCAAACATTTAAATAAGAAACAATACCTATTCTATTAAAGCTGTTCTGAAAGATAGAAAGGGACGGAATACTTCCAAACTTGTTTTATGAGGCCAATATCACCTTATTCCAAAACCAGACAAAGACCCCACCAGAAAGGAGAATTATAGACCAATATCCCTGATGAACACAGATGCAAAAATTCTCAACAAGATACTAACCAATAGAATCCAACAGTACATTAAGAAGATTATTCACCATGACCAAGTGGGATTAATCCCCAGGATGCAAGGCTGGTTCAGCACTCATAAAACAATCAACATGATAGATCATATCAGCAAGAGAAAAAACAAGAACCATAGGATCTTCTCAATAGGATGCAGAGAAAGCAGTTGACAAAATACAGCATCCATTCCTGATCAAAACTCTTCAGAGTGTAGGGATAGAGGGAACATTTCTCAGCATTTTAAAAGCCATCTATGAAAGTCCACAGCAAATATCATTCTCAATGGGGAAACACTGGGAGCCTTTCCCCTAAGATCAGGAACATGACAGGGATGTCCACTCTCACCACTGTTCTTTAACGTAGTACTAAAAGTCCTAGCCTCAACAATCAGACAACAAAAAGAAATAAAAGGCATTTGAGGGGATCCCTGGGTGGCGCAGCGGTTTGGCGCCGGCCTTTGGCCCAGGGCGCGATCCTGGAGACCCCGGATCGAATCCCACATCAGGTTCCTGGTGCATGGAGCCTGCCTTCTCCCTCTGCCTGTGTCTCTGCCTCTCTCTCTCTCTGTCTCTGTGACTATCATAAATAAATTTAAAAAAAAATTAAGAAATAAAAGGCATTTGAATTGGCAAAGAAGTCAAACTCTCCCTCTTTGCAGATGACATGATACTGTACATAGAAAATCCAAAAGACTCCGCACCCAAGATACAGATTCAGTGAAATACCAGGACACCTACACCCTATTGTTTATAGCAGCAATGTCCACATAGCCAAACTGTGTAAGGAGCCTTGGCATCCATTGAAAGATGAATGTAAAAAGAAAAGAAAAAAAAAGAAAGATGAATGGATAAGGAAGATGTGGTCTATGTATACAATGGACTATTATTACTCAGCCATTAGAAATGACAAATACCCACCATTTGCTTCAACATGGATGAACTGGAGAGTATTATGCTGAGTGAAGTAAGTCAGTCGGAGAAGGACAGACATATCATCTCATTCATTAGGGAAATTTACAAAATAGTGAAAGGACTATAGGGGAAAGGAGGGAAAATGAGTGGGATATATTAGTGTGGGCGATGAACATGAGACTCCCAATTCTGGGAAACCAACAAGGGTAGTGGAAGGGGAGGTGGGTGGAGGATGGGGTGACTGGGTGATGGGCACTGAGGGGGGCACTTGACGGGATGAGCACTGGGTGTTATACTATATATTGGGAAATTGAACTCCAATAAAAAAGTATACAAAAAAAGTTACTTTATTGCTAAAAATACTAACACACATCTGAACCTTCAGCAAGTCATAATCTTTTTGCTGATGAAGAATCATGCCTTAATGTTGATAGATGCTGAATGATCAGAGTGGTTGCTAAAAATTGAGGAGACTTTGGCAAATTTTTAAAAGAAGACTCAATGGGGCCCCTGGGTTGCATAGTCAGTTAAGTGTCCAACTCTTGGTTTTAGCTCAGGTCATTATCTCACTGTCTTGAGATCAAGCCCCACATCTGCCTCCAAGCTCAGCAAGGAGTCTGCTAAGGTTTCTCCCTCCCTCTTCCTGCACCCCTTCCCATGTTCTCTCTCTCTCTCTGAAAGAAAGAAAGAAAGAAAGAAAGAAAGAAAGAAAGAAAGAAAGAAAGAATCTTTAAAAAAAAATACACAGTAGGGCACCTGGGTGGTTTAGTCCATTAGCATCTGCCTTTGACTGTGGTCATGATGCTAGGTTCCTGGGATTGAGCCCCATGTCAGGCTCTCTGCTCAATGGGTAGTTGGCTTCTCTCTTTGCCTCTCCCCCTGCTTATGCTCACTTTATCTCTGTCTCTCAAATAAATCTTTTAAAAAATACATAATGATGTTTGCCACATTGATTTACTCTTTCTTTCATGAACAATTTTCTGTAGCATGTGATGCTGCTTAATGGCTTTTTACCTACCCACAGTAGAACTTCTTTCAGGATTGGAGTCCATCCTCTGAAAACTCTGTCACTGTTTTATCAACTATGTTTATGTCACATCCTAAACCTTATTTCAACAATCTTCATAGCATCTTTACTAGGAGTAGATTGCATCTCAAAAACCAGTTTCTAAGGATGCCTGAGTGGTACAGTGGTTGAGCGTCTGCCTTCGGCTCAGGGCGTGATCCTGGAGTCCCAGGATCGAGTCCCACGTCAGGCTCCCCGCATGGAGCCTGCTTCTCCCTCTGCCTGTGTCTCTGCCTCTCTCTCTCTCTCTCTCTCTCTCTCTCTCTGTGTGTGTCTATCATAAATAAATAAAAATTTATTTAAAAAAAATTTCTTTACTCATCCATAAAAGCAACTATTCATCCATTAAAGTTTTACTATGAGTTTGCAACAGTCACATCTTGAGCCTCCAGTTCTAATTTTCATTTTCTTTCTATTTCCATCATATCCGAAGTCATGTCCTGAACTGAAGTCTTAAACCCCTCAAGGTCATTTGTGAGGGTTGGAATCAACTTCTTCCAAACTCCTGTTAATGTTGATATTTTGACCTCTTCCCATAAATTATGAATGTTTACTCTGGCATCTTGAATGGTGAATCCTTACCAAAATTTTGTTAATTTATTTTGCTCAGATCTATCAGAGGAATCACTATCTATGGAAGCTATAGTCATATGAGGTATATTTCTTAAAAACTAAGACTTAAACATTAAAATTGCTCCTTGATCCATGGGCTGCAGAATGGACAATGTGTTAGCAGGCATGAAAACAAAGTTAATCTCATTGTACATCTGCATCAGAGCTCTTGGGTGACCAGGTGCTTTTTCAGTAAGCGGTAATATATTGAAAGAAATCTTTTCTTCTGAGCAGTAGTTCTCAACAGCAGGCTTAAAATATTCAGTAAACTGTTTTGTAACAGATGTGCTGTCATTCAGGCTTTGTTCTTCCTTTTATAAAACACAGACAGTGTAGATTTAGCATCATTCATAAGGACCCAAGGAGTTTCACAATGGTAGATGAGCACTGACTTCAACTTAAAGTCACCAGCTGCATTAGCCCCAAACAAGAGAATCAGCCTGTCCTCTGAAGCTTTGGAGCCAGGCATGGACTTCTCTCTAGCTACCAAAGTCCTAGATGACATCTTCTGCCAGTAGAAGGCTGTTTTGTCTACACTGAATATCTGTTTAGTGTAGCCACCTGTATTGATTATCTTAGATCTTCTGGATAATTTACTGTAGCTTCTACATCAGCATTTGCTACTTCACTATGCACTCATGTTTTGGAGACAGTGTCTTTCTTTAAACCTCATGAACCAACATCTGCTAGCTTCAAACTTCTGCAACTTCCTTACCTTTCAGTTGTAGAATTGAAGAGAGTTAGGGCTTTGCTCTAGATTAGGCTGTGGAATAATAAAAAAAAAAAAAAAATGTTAGTTGATTTGCTCTTCTATTCAGACCAGTGAAACTTTCTCCATATCAGCAATAAGTCTGCTTTGCTTTGTTATCATTTGTGTGTTCACTGGAGTACCATTTTTAATTTTCTTCAAGAACTTTACCTCTGCATTCACAACTTGGCTATTTGATTCAGGAGGCCTAGATTTTGGCCTATCTTGGCTGTCCACATGTCTTCCTCACTAAGCTTAATCACTTCTATCTTTTGACTTAACATGAGAGATGCATGCCTATTCACTTGAACAATTAGAGGCCATTTCAGAGTTATTAATTACCCTAATTTGAATATTATTGTGTCTTAGGGTGTAGGGAAACCCAAGAAGGAGAAAGACAGGAAAATAGCCAGTTGGTGAAGCAGTCATATTGAGTTTGTTGTCTTATGTGGGCAAGGTTCATGGTACACCAAAACAATTATGATTGTAACATCAAAGGTCACTGGTTACAAATCACTTTAACAAATATAATAATAATGAAAACATTTGAAACATTGTGAGAATTACTAAAATGTGACACAGAAATATGAAGTGAGCAAATGGGTGTTGGAAAAAAAATGGTGCCAGTAGATTTGCTTGATACAAGCTTGCTGCAAACATTCAATTTGTTAAAAAAACAATATCTGAGAAACACAATAAATCAAAGTATGCCTACATTAGAACTAATATGTGAGTTTAGCAAGATTGTAAGATGGAGGTCTATGTTTAAAAATATAAACTTATATATACTGTCAGTAAATGATTGAAAAGTAGAATTATTACATTATAATACCATCAAACCCAAAAATAGGAATAAATTCAACAAGAGATATTCACAACTTCTACACTGAAAGCTATAAAACGTTGCTGAGAGAAACTGGGTAAAACCTAAATAAATAAATGGAAAGATATATCATGATCACAGATCAGAAGGCTCAATATTGTTAAGATGTCAGTTCTCCTGAAATTGATTTACAGATTCAATGTATTCCCAATCAAAATCCCAGGAGGCTTTTTTAAGAAACTGACATGCTGAGCCTAAATTTTATGTGAAATGCAAAGGAAGCGGAAGAGACAAACAATATTAAGAAAGAAACAAAGTTGGATGAATCTACTACCTGATTTCAAGGCTTAACATAAATCTTTAGTTAACAGGGCAATATGATATTGGCATAAGGAATGACAAATATATGAATGGAACAAAATAGGCCATAAATAGACTGACATTTACACACTTATTTGATTTTTATCAGAGACATCAAAGCAATCTATACATAAAATGGTTAGGGCCACGTTTTTATTTGCATTTTTCATCTTTGGAAAAATATTTAAAGTTTGAAAACATCAAATGTTGCAAGCATAAGGTAAAATAGTTGCTATTTAACTCTAATGGCAGAGTGAATTAGAATAGTCAATTTAGAAAACAATTGGCATTATTTAGAAAAAAGAACTATCTGGCATCCTATACTATAAGCATATGACAGTGATTTCCTCTGAAGATGAAGAAAGTGAAAAGGCACTTGTCAGTGGTAGAGGAAATGTTCCAAGGGGACTTACTTTATCTGTTCTATGCAACTGTTTTTAAAGGAGAAACTATGCATATATTAGAATATTTAAAATGTATGTATGGTAAAGATAGACTGGAAATAAATATTGAGTAGTTCATTCTACTAAAAGAAATATGTGTGTTTGTTGACTGTTGATACTTTTCTATATTTCTGTATTTTAAATATTATACCACTCAAGACCTGCGATTTCTGTAGTCAGTTCTTACAAAGAATACACTCTATCTTGTTGCTGACTTCCTCAGGTCTTATTCCATTTCTCAGATGCAGGAGCTTTGCCCAAGCCTCGACTGTCAATACTTGATTCTCGGGTCTCTCGCTCCATGTAAACATTCTAATCCTATTACAAAAATGGATTTACCCTAATCCTTTTATTATCGGGCATTCAATAACCTAGAATATCCCTCCACAGGAGTTTGTCTTTGCAAAGGGCTTGCTCTAGAGCCAGCAGCTATTGAAGCTCATGTATCTTCTCCTTTTCTTTTATTCTGCACAGCACCTTAAGAGTGGGTCCTTTTATCCCTCCATGATGGCTAATGGTTTATCATTTTCTGTATTAGTCCAGTTCTGTGATAACTAAGCTCCAGTGTGTTTTATGCAAACTACATAGGATCCACAGATAGGATCAAAATGCCTTTGGAAACTGCAGTATTTGGTCATCCCCTGACTAAATCCTGGGCTTTCAGTATTTGGCTGTATCTTGATGACACTGCTGTGCCTGATTGCTTGTTGTGAGCCATCAGGATAGGGTTTCCCTGTGGATGGGACCTGGTCTTGGGTCTTACAGTGACTGAAGTCTCCCTCCAGCTTTATCATTTCACACGTGGACCTTTTTCTTTTTTTCAGGATCAATCATTTTTACTGTACCAAGAGTTTGTTGAGACTTTCTTAACCTAACAATAGAACAAAAAGCAAATTATTACTTAATTTAAGAGAATCTAATTTAAATATTACATCATCGTCAATTAGACACATTATAGACATGTTTAAGAAAAATGGCTCTGTCCTCTAGTCACAATGGTGCATTATCACTGATCTTTGTGCCTAATGCCATCTATATCGCACCCTGCTCTTAAGCAGAACGGTTGATTTCTATTTATCAGAGATTCTGTAATGACTGCAGACTTCTCACCTCCTATGGTTGCAAATTCTCACTATTCACACTATTTTTCCTTTTAATGCATTGTTATGTGTAAAAACACTGTTTTTGCTAGCAAATACTGAAATCAGTACAGTATGTAAGAAGAGTCTCTATCTTTCTAATGATTTTAAAAAATGCCTGCCCCCTATTATTCCAGAAATGACTTCTTTCTCTGCTCTTTCTGTTGCATTGCTCTATTGACTTTCTTTTTCCTTCAAATTCTGCTGTAGATTGGAAAGGTTATCCAAGAACTGGTTACATTTTGGCAGGAAAAGAAGAACTTCCTCATTTAGAAATGTCAGAGTCACCACTGTTGAGTGAAATGTGATTGATTATATGACAATAGCATTTGTTACAGAATTAAGCATACTTTGCCTGGCTTAAGCAGCCTATGGTTTTATAGTTTAACATGATTTGTTAAGTTTAACATGTTCTGTTAAACAAATCCTACCAATGCCCTTCTACTTATTAAAATTCTAAACATCCTTTCATTTACAAGTTTAAATTATACTCCATGGACATTTTCTTGATCCTCTTTTGGAATTAAGTGATCTTTCCCCTGTATTTCCATAAAATGTTATTTTTTCAATAAAAATACTTCTGTACATATGGAATTAATACTTTGATGTTTATTTTTTTAAAATGTCTTAAAAAATGTCTAAAATCCAAACCCAGTTAAGAGCCTCATTTATGATGGGAGCATTCATGCCATCTCTCTGAGAATATAACACATTTAAAATATTTGATATTCAAAATATATTTGGAAACTCATCTTTTACATATTTAAAATAAAGTATAAAATAAAGTCAGACATTTTAAGTGTAGAACTAGGTTAACTTTAAAACTGAGATAAGAAATAATAAATATCAGCACGTCAGAAACCTCCCTCTGACTCTTCCTAATCAATTACATCATTATATATTAGTTTTGTCTGTTTTTTAGATGTATTCCATGAAACCATAAAGTGTGTGTTTCTTTCATTCAACGTATTTCTATGAAATTAATAATTCTTGTTGCTTATAGTAGTTTATTTTATTGAAATATGATATTTCATTGTGTGAATACTCCACATTGTATTTATTCATTTTTCTCCTGATTAACCTTTGATTTGTTTTGAGGGCTTGACTATTTTGTACATATACTCAAGCTAGTTGAATGCATGTCTGACTTGCTGGTATAAGACACGCATGTGTATGTATTAAGCTTTGGAAGTTTACTGGTCTGGACTTTGTCCAACTCAGGTCTGCAGACCTTGTATACACTGATCTGATCTGTGTAGGTTTCATATATTTCCAAATGTCTTACTTCCTTTTGTCCCAGTATAACTTGTGGAAATAAAATATATATTGCTAAACTTTTTAACATCATAAATATTAAAATAAATGCTGTCAGGTGCTTTATAGTGCTGACTAAATTTGATATATTTCACATTAAATCTGGCCTATTTTGTCTCATTTATTTATTTTACTGAAACTAATATGACATCTAGGATCACTATAAGAAATATCAATATGACCCTCTCCTATGATTTCCCTCCACAAAAGCCAGGCACTTACCACATTAATATTCAGGTCTGGTATAACTCTTAGTGAAACTCTCAATCCATATCATTATTTAGTTCATACCCACACTCTTGAAATGGGCTTGACAGATAAGACTAAGAAAGACAAAAGGATAGATTTGTTTATGTAGAGATTATTTTAAGCTTGCTGGAAACAGCAGAAAAATCTCAGGGGAGGAAATAAGAAGCAGTCAGGCAATCTGTGTGCCTCTCATCTTCTAGCAATTCCTAGAGGTTACATATAAGAAGATTAGGAAGCAAAACAGAATTACCATTGAAAAGCTTTTTAATGAAAACAAATTTACCATGTTTGATTGCTTATATTTGTCATCACTTCTTGACAACGGCATAATATGGAGAAATGATTGAATGCAATAGAATTATTTAGTATGTAAACAATTTGTTTGGGACAGTTTGGTTACTGAGACAAAGATAATATTTCCATCACAGTTTTAAATTACTATTTTAATACCCCAACCTAATTTTAAAAAGAAAGGAAAATACATAAGACATTGCTCCTAATAAATGAAAATTATTGTTAGATACTTAATTTTGTACAAATATTTGACATACAAAATATGCCTAACCTTATACATGATTAAACATCAGTGTTGCTTTTTCTGTCTACGTGCATTACAGGCTGCACATTTTCCAAAATATTCCTTATTTCCATTGACAACACAAATAAATATGTGAGCAAAAAATAACTGTATAATAAGTGAATGCAAAAAAAGTTAACATTGTCTTTTTTAGGTGCAATGGAGACTCAGAAGTATAGCTATTTAATCTGTTGTGCTTAATTCTGTTGTCAATTTATCAAATCTGGGAATCCCTTTTCCTTTATGATACTGAAGTAAAGATAACCAGAAAAAAATTTACATGAAATTTGGGAGGTGAAGAGTCTTATTCTTTCTGTTTTTGTTCAGTTCTTCCCTGACTGTGGGTCATCTCTGCTGTACAACAGCATCCCTCACGCCCCCCAGCAGATGCTAGGCAGTGTTACGTAATTATAAGAGACAACAGATTCCCATAAACCACTTGCAGAAGCTTCCCCTTTGCAATCTGATTTTTACAACCATATGTAGTTAGTTGGCTCCCGGCATGTTCCTGCCTTTTCACCTCTGCTAATGTTTCAGGATGGTTGATAACTTGTCTGATTCTCCAACTCCATCCCCCAACTCTTCCAGGTCTTCTCTTCCCAAGATCTTCCTACATTTACAGAAGGCAACTTCTTAGAATCATATTTTTCCAAATACTACTCAGATTTTTTGTTGTTGTTGTTGTTGTTTCCCTAAGAACATAATTAATGGATCCATGTTCAGTGGTTTACTTTCTGTTGCCAGTGTCAAAACTGTCAAATTAGTAACTTAAGATGTGCAATTGAGAGCAAAATTTGATAATCTCTTATTAAAAAAAAATAGGAGAAGTCAGTGAGGTTTCAAATAGTAGTAGAAGGCTGAAAGAAGAATGTGGTATTTTATTTGCGTATTTAATGGTAGAGAGTGAAGGATAAGGAATCCAAAGAGGACAATACAGGAGTAGAAAAAGTGAGGAGGGATAGGCAAAATGGGTGAAGGGGAGTGGGTGATATAGGCTTCCAGTTATGAAATAAATAAGTCATGAGAATAGAAGGTACAGCATAAGGAATATAGCCAATGATATTGTAAAGCATTGTATGGTGACAGATGGTAGCTACCCCTGTGGTTAGCTTAGCACAACATACAGAGATATTGAATCTGTATGTATGCCTGAAACTAATGTTAACATTGTATATCAACTATACTTAAAAAAAAAGAGGAAGGCAAAAAGAGAGATATAACTAAACTTTCTGTTATGTTTGGGACAAACACAGGCTTAAAGAGAAATCAAGAAAATTGTTGAAGAATTTTTGATAGGTTTCTATATGTACAGAAAGGCCATATGTTGTGTTGTTTCAGTATAGATGAGTTTTTCAGTTCAAATTATTTATCTTCAATTGCCATGGAGACAGACTGCTCTCTGAAAATTTAGATTGTCTCTGCGAGCTCCTGCTCTGTCTCTGTTAGATAAATCTACTCCATCAGCTCCTTACCCAAGCTCCTTTTGTGGCAAATAAGTTGCTTAATATTTAGACCTCAGCATCCACATCTTTTTAAAAAAATGTTTTTCTGTTGGTTTTTCTATGAGTTTTGATCTCTCTGATTCCTTCTCGCTCTCAGACGTCGCTTCATCCTTCTTTCCACCCTAATATGCAGTAACTTATGCCTGATCTCAGTTACTTATGGTATTCTATGCAAATTTGGGGATTTACAGATTGTACTTATGTCCTAGTTTGACTGGATGTAAAGTGTTCAAGGAGATGATAGATACATAGATAGACAGAGACAACATATATAATTGGTTATTCCAAAACTCTTATTTTCTTTAGAACATATAATAACTGGTAGATTTAGCCACATTCAACTGGAAATGACAACATCATTTTGTAATCCTAGTTTTTTCTCACAGGTACTAGTTTCCTGAAACCTGCATAATGTGTTATTCAAATATCAGTGCCCATTGTGCAGCTGTTACTAAGTACTGGCCTCATCTGGATGCATTACAGAAGCCTTCAGTATATCTTTTGAATTACCTTCTATACTAAGCAGTGAAAGTTAGTTTTGTTGTTTTTAGAATTAGATAGATTGAACCTATACCTTCAGCATTTTTCTTCAAACATTTAGCTAGTCCCGTATCTTGCAATACATTATTAGATCAGCTTTGTTCCTGATCTGTGCTGTAACCACTATTAGTTTCTTTTTCTAATATTTTCAGAACTATGGATATTTACAGTTTCCACTTCTCACTCCCCATTCCCTACTCACAGCAGAATATACGATACATTTGCATTGTATAATCCAATATATACTTAAGAGGATATTCATAGAATATACATATATTTTGATATCTTCTCATCAAAATTTAATTTAAAAACAACCACCTGTAAGATCCTTTTTCTCTGTTACTGATGTCTTTTTGTACCTGTTCCTATAATTTACTAGTAATATTTCTATTTACAAATATTAAAAACTCATGATTTTATCACACTTGATTTATGACAGTTTGTTATAATTATTATCCTTACTACACTGCTCACATTTTTCCCATTTGGTCAATGAAATATTTTTAAAATCATTCAACTTTCATTTTACTACTACTGGACATTTTGAAAACACTTTGTTTTCTGGCAATAATGAGCATTAACAGGTTCATCTATATTTCATACCATTGGATTATCCTAGAGTATAATCATATCCCTAATTTTATAATTAAGTTAATTTTCAGAAGACAAGGTTTAATATGTATTTTGAGGACGTTGCTATTGCAGCTGCTGGCACCAATTATGTTAGAATTACAATAAAATGTTAAATTTATTATAGAAGCACTTACGAGGTTTTTTAAAATCTAAATCTAATTAAGCTTCATTGTTTAAAAGTATTTTAAGAACTTAGCCATGATTTAATCTCACATGATTCATTTAGGGATTCTAGTCAACACATAATATTTTTATAAGACTTTGTGCACACAAAAAAAGAAAACTTATATTGATTCTCCAAACTCAGAATTCTGACAATAATTTATTTATTCATTTGTACTGAATTCCACTTCTGTGTCATAATCTATGGTAGTTTCTGGAGACAAAATTTTCATCAAATTTTGGAGTTCTCATGGACTATATAGGATTTGAGGGAAGACAGACATCAAACAAATTATCACTCGACATATAATTATAGGGGATCAATTTCTATGAAAGTGAATTATATATTTCTAGTATTCTATATATTATATAGTCTTGACAGCTATAAAAATAAAAAGCAAGGATTAGGAAACTTCCCAAAGACTTAAGTAAAATAGATTACATGACCATTTATATTTGAGAAAGCCAATGACAAGTCAATATGACCTTGATCTAAGATACAGAAAAAGATTTAAGTACCTTGTCATAATTTCCAGCAAAGCAACAAAGATATTATCTGTTGATCATCAATAATAGTAGATGAACCAAGATCATTCATTCTTCCGACAAACCATTGTTGAGAATCCACAATGTGTAGGTAGAATACAAGTACTGAAGACACTAGATGAAAAGGTCTTATTTCTGTCCATCCTTGATCTTCCCATCTATGAGCAGACTGCTCCATGATTAAATGAATGTAAGGCAATGTGACATGTAATAGGAAAGTAATGGGGGTGGATGCATTACCCTCTAACTCAAGAGAGATCATTTAGTTTAATTGATTTTTGTTTTGCTTTCTGATAACAGGAGAAAATATTACCTGTGGAAGCCCCTTAGGATGAAAGAGGGTGAGCCTTAAGGTAGCAAGTGCAAGCATATGTGGGGAAAGAGAAAGCATGAATCAAAGTAGGTATAGGTGAGAATAATAAGAGTCAGTGAATTGGCAAGACTTGGTGTGTTGAGTACAGGGAACCTGATGATAGGAAGGAACAGGGAATTAGTTAAGTAGGTGTCTGACTCAAAGTGATATTATAGGGTGGTTAAAGTGTTCTTCTCATTGGACTTGGATCTAAGGCAAGTCTGAACACCTTTTCTTTATAATCTCAGGAAAGTTACACCTTCAAAAAGTAGATTCTCCTCTATAAAATGAGAGGATTGTAGTGTTTTCTTCATATGATTTCTGGAACATTAAATGAGATAATTTCAATGAGTTTAGCAGTGTCCACACTGTGACTAATGGTTATTATTAATATTGTTATTTCCATACACTATGTGCATTGTGTTCATCCTAAGACTCAACTAGAGATAACAAGGTATCCTGGATTTTTATATTTAATATTTTGGACTCTTCACACATTCAAACTAATTTTAAAAGTTCTAAATTTAGGATGCCTGGGTGGCTCAGGGGTTTAGCGCCTGCCTTCAGCCCAGGGCATGATCCTGGAGTCCCGGAATCGAATCCCACATTGGGCTTCCTGCATGGAGCCTGCTTCTCCCTCTGCCTGTGTCTCTGCCTCTCTCTCTCTCTCTCAGTGTTTCTCATGAATAAATAAATAAAATCTTTTTAAAAAAGTTCTAAATTTAGTGAACAAGTCATTAAACACTAAATTGCATCCCAAATGATAAAATATTTGCCTTAATTGAATTTCCTTTTAATAGTGTATGAACATAACTACAGTGTAACAGTGTAACAAAAATCACTGGTTGAAAGGGAAACAATGTTCGCACACTTTTTAATCTATACATGTTTTATTTTTTTAAAGATTGGACAAAGGTGTAATGCATAGAAATAGAGCCACATTGGCATTTACTTAGCCAATTTCCTTTATTTTTTTATAGTTTTTTCCACCACTTTTGGACTTCAATTTCTCAACAATATGGTTGCAGTAACTATGAGGCCTGCATAAACTCAGTACAATGCAACAATCATGATAAAACAGATTCATATCCATAGGCAGAAATTTGAAGGTAACTACTGTGTCACAGCATGGGAAACATTTTTTACAACAGAGTGATCCACATCAATCTCTTTTTAAATAGCCAACAATAACCACTAAAACCAGCATGCAGTCATTCTTTGAAATCCTCTTTGGACACAAAAGTATCTTGGTTTCCACTAACCTATACCTCTTCATTATATTTTAATACTGTAGGTTATGCATCAACACACTTAATTTCTTTTTTGATTTTTAATCAGGTAACCAAGGTCTAATTTACTAATGATTCCAGAATGCCTTTTTTTTTTTTTAATTTATGGTTTGGGGCTATTTGCATGGCAGTCATTTAGCAAATTAATGTGGATGAAAAGCAAAAATTTTACAGATGTTTGTTGCAATCATGCTGTCATCCCATACTTAATATGCTAATCTGTTGACATCCACTCATTAGAGATGAGCTCCACTTACTTTGTAACATTAGTATTTTATAACCTGGGGTGTTTTGAAGTAGGCTAAAAGTCAAATTTTTAACCATCCCACTAAGAATGTATTTTTAAAGGGTAAATGCATTTTATTCTTTATCACTTTAGAATTATCTTCCCCAAACCAACATTACACACACTTCAATTAACTCTTTGAACACTGCCCAATACTGACTAGGTGTTTACATTAATTTTGTTTCAAGTGGCAGAAATATGACTAGCATCAGAAAAATGGGCCCTACATTGACAGACAAAATTCTCAGAGGGCTCAACAGGTAAACCAGTAAATGAGGTGAAAGGCAGATAGGCAGCAGATGGAGAAAGGACTAGGATTAACTCTGAATGCCAATGTCACCAGGATCTCTCTCACCCTGTTTGGAAATTCTCTGTGTAAATAAAGTTTATTCTCCCTGAGGTTTTGATGTTATTGCTGACAAGGACCTCAACATTCTTAGGAGATGATTCATTACTCCAGGCTAGATCAAATGCACATTCCTGAACCAATCAACTGGGACAAGGTGGGTGGCAGATGACAAAAAATACTGCAGTTCACCCTGGAGCACAGAGAATGAAGTGGTAGTGTGGGTGAGCTTTCCAGAAAGGCTGTGCTGCCAGAAAACCCACAGCGCTCAAAAAATGTGAGGGACTAAGATCTCCATTTTTACATATGAGTTGGCTAATGAGGAACTGAGTAAATCAACATGGGGGGAAGATGGTGATGATGATGAATTTAGCAGTCAGGTAAATTGAGGTGAAGAAAATTTTAAAGTTAGGCAAAAAAAAAAAATTCCTACATTGATCCTTTGATCATTAGAATATCATCTTATGCTTAGCATTTATTAGTTTCTTTCTTTTTGGACAGCTGTTCTGGATAAATTCTTATAGTAACCCAGAAGTATCGTATTGGTCTCTCTACTCTCTTTTTTCTTCTTTCTTTCTTTCTTTCTTCTTTCTTTCTTTCTTTCTTTCTTTCTTTCTTTCTTTCTTTCTTTCTTCTTTCTTTCTTTCTTTCTTTCTTTCTTTCTTTCTTTCCTTCCTTCCTTCCTTCTTTCTTCTTTCTTTCTTTCTTTCTTTCTTTCTTTCTTTCTTTCTTTCTTTTCTTTCTTCTTTCTTTCCTTCTTTCTCTTTCTTTCTTTCTTTCTTTCTTTCTTTCTTTCTTTCTTTCTTTCTTTTTCTTTCTTTCTTCTTCCTTTCTTTCTTCTTTTTCTTTCTTCTTTCGATTGTACTTATTTATTCATGAGAGACAGAGAGAGAGAGGCAGAGACACAGACAGAAGGAGAAGCAGGCTTCATGCAGGGAGCCTGACGTGGGACTCAGTCCGGGGACTCCAGGATCATGCCTTGGGCTGAAGGCAGTGCTAAACCGCTGAGCCACCCAGGCTGCCCTCTTTTTTCTTTCTGACTAAATTTCCTACAGCTCTTGTTTGCATTTGTTATCCTATGTCAACCCTAAAGACTAGCAATTCTAAATGTAGTGTAAATTAAAACCTGGAGTTTGTTAGCTTGATTTTATATAACCCATACAACTTGCTTCTTTTCTGTACTTTCAACTCTATCATCCATTACTCCTTAAACTAATCAGTATTTCAGGCCAAGAAAACTGTCTTTCTCCAATTGCACAATGCACATTATTAATTTTATAGAATGCAATAATGCCTAGTGGTTAAACTGGCTCTTGCTTAGTTCAGGGTTCAAGTCAGACTTGGGCACTTATTCTCTGAAACTTTTGCCAATTTATTTGACTTCTCTATGCCCCTTTCTCCCTTATATGTTATGAAAATGGAAATAATAAATGCATCTACTTGATAGAATTAGAAGGATTAGGTGGACCAGGCAAAATGCTAAGCATGGTATTGGCTCCTCCTCCTCCTCTTCTACCTCTTTCCACTTCTTTTCTATATTCATCATTACCTGTCTGCTGACCTCTGCTGAGGAGAACCATAAAGTTAAAAAAAATTAGTATCTCTCCAAATTCATCATAAGAAAGCTCAGTTTAGTGCTCAATACATTCTCTACACCTTTCCTGTAATAGAAATTATATATTTTATCCTCTATTCTTAAAAATATCTGCACCCCTTCTGACCCTATCATTTTTGGTAATTGCACTTGAAGAAACAAGAGCTCTCTAAACGAAGTCTCTAAATCTAGACAAATAAGCACACAAAAGCCAAATCTACACATATACTCATTACCTGTTTAAAATGGAGAAAATATTTTCTTCCCTGTCACTCCCTCACTTGTTCTCTGGATCCCACCCCATTATTCCAACATTCGAAGGAAATATAAGCTGAATGTTCCTTCTTTACTCCTGTATCTACAAATTCTCCTAATGTACTGTTGTCTCAGCAGCTCAAGAGTTTGCCATAGTCTTTTCTTTTTAAAGAAAAGTTGAAAAACATTAATTCCCTAAACAAATCTTACAGTGTTCTAGGTTTTCTAGGAATATCAGCATATCTTAACTTTCAGAAAATATATACACTATGTGTAATTTTTCTATACTTTTTTTTCCTACACTTTGCACACACACGTAGATGATTTTTCAGTTTCTCCTCAAACCATTCTAATCTGGATTCTGCCTATATTACTCTGCTCACAGGTTGATTAGTAATGACTATGTTTCTATCTTGTGTTGACAGTTTTTGTCCATATCCCAACGTCAAAAGCAATCAATAGATGAATACTTCCTCCTTGAAATAGCTGATTTCTGTGACATCACACCTTCCTAGGTTTCTCCTCCTTCTCTGTCATCCCAACATAGTCTTCATTTGGGATTTTCCTAAAATTTCTTAAAGATTCTGTCCTTTTGAGATATGGTCATTTCATTTATTAAGAACCACTCCTATGGGGCAGCCCTGGTGGCTCAGCAGCTTAGCACCGCCTTCAGCCCAGGGCGTGATCCTGGAGACCCGGGATAGAGTCTCATGTCGGGCTCCCTGCCTGGAGCCTGCTTCTCCCTCTGCCTGTGTCTCTGCCTCTCTCTCTCTCTCTCTGTGCTTCTCATTAATAAATAAATAAAATCTTTCTTAAAAAAAAAAAAAAAACAAAACAAAACACTCCTATGGCTTTCAGTGTTATAATATGCTTCATGCCAGACCTATTTCTGTAGTTCCATACATCTACACACAACCCATAATTAACATCTTCTTGTGAAGCTCTTGGGGAGCAAGAATTCTTGTCCCTTCAAAGGTACTTCTAGCTAGATAAGAATCAAATTGAATTAGATTAACAGGAGAAAATCAAGTTTAATAATGTATATATAGGGAATCCACAGAGACTTGGAAATTCCAAAGACAGTGAGGCAAAATGAGGTAAAAATGTCATTCTGAACAAGAAAGGAGTATGAGTCTGGGACTTGAATCTGGGACTTGGAAGGAATGCAATTCACAGAAAGTTGAAAAAGATGTTTGGTAAACGAGTGTTTTCCCTGCCATATAGATGGATTACTCAGGTAAAATTGATCTCTGGTAATGACCCTTATTCTGAGAAAACTTTTCAATATAGGTTCTTTTGTGTAGTTAAGGAGAGGGCAAAAGTTTCTCTTGAGCCTGCAGAGTCTTTATTCCTTTCAGCTCAAAATAATCCCTATGCCAAAATGGCCCATCTTGGGGCAGCCTGTCCTTGGCCCCTACAGTTGCCAAAAAGAAGTCTCAGTTATGCATCATGTGAAAAATACAGTCCTTGTGACCAGGGCCAAATGAAGAAAAATTAAAATGAGAAAGGAAAGAAGGAGGGAGGGAAGGAAGGAAGGAAGGAAGGAAGGAAGGAAGGAAGGAAGGAAGGAAGGAAGGGAGTGTGGGAGGGTATGTGTCTTTCTCTACTTTTTCAGTTTTTGGAAGTAGCACCTTGCTCCTCATGCCAGGAAACCATTACTTAAATTGTTTCTGTTATATTCACACCCTCCCAGTCACTGAGAATTCTTATCCCAAAGCTCCTTCATTTTTTGCGAGAACAGCTAAAAGTCTACTACCTGCTTTACTCTGATTTACTTTTGTCCTACCCTCGAATTCTATCTCACATAGTACCAAAAAATCAAACTCAAATGCATCACTTTAAATGATTTAGACACCACCATTGCAACTGCCACCTGGTAGCTCTTAGGATAAAGTGCAAAATCTTTATAATGGTTTGTACTGCCCAAGGTAACCTTGACCCTGTGTCTCCCTAGCAACTATATCTATCTATTCTTTTCTTGAGTCTAAATTTTTGTCCTATCTCTGGATGTTTTTATATGTTTTGCTTGCTTCCTGTGATATTCACATAGCTCTGTAAGTATGTGTACATTCATACCTCTGCACCCACACGGTTCCTTTCCTTAATTAGTCGTCATCATGTATCAGTTATCCTTGGATACTAGGGGAGATAGTATATTAATTAGTGGAGAATTAATAAGGAAGTGAAAAGGAAGGCATGAGTTAGAGATTCTTTCACCTAGAAGAAAACAAATACCCAAAAAGTGTTTTAAATGTCTGAATGTGTATTACTTATTTAATAAGCAATCTGAAAGTAGGTAGTTTGAGGGTTGCTTTGGTGGTGCAGCTGAGGAAATTTCAACCCTCTTTTCTGCCATTCTCTATGTATCTGGGATGTCTTTTTTTGAGTTACAAGGCAGAATTATCTGAGGCAGAATCACTTACAAATTTTTATATATAACCTTCCCTTTTTCCTTAATTAATAACAAAATTGTTAATTCTTATGTATTACCTTACAGTTTTAAGTTTTGTTATATGCATTGCTGACAAAATTGGATAATAGATGAAAGCAGAATATAAGTCAAATTTTGGCCTATCTAACCTGCATAAATGACAAAATCCCATATACTTACTAATACAAATTAGAAAACTATAGAGTATGAAATGCAATGTGTTTACATTTAATTGCATTTTAAATTGATAAAATTTTTGTGACCATAGCTAAAGGCACTTATGAATAATAAAGAGCTCATCAGGGTAATTCTCTTTCAACCTTTAATGAATAGGAATGAGTTAATTTATTTTTAACTGTCTTTTTTTTATCAATCATTAAAATACATAAGAAGTAATACCCTTTCATTATGTCTGAATTCTTTTTTACTTTTCCTGATTTTAAAATAATTAAAATTTAGCAACGAGTATAACAACAGGTAAATCTGAGCTATCAATTTAACTAACAGACATACAATTGGAAAATCAAAGGTAGTTTTTATTTAAAAAATAAAACACTTGAACAGCCCCAGGGGCTCAGCGGTTTGGCGCCGCCTGCAGCCCCGGAGGTGATCCTGGAGACCTGGGATCAGACTCCCACGTCCGGCTCCCTGCGTGGAGTCTGCTTCTCCCTCTGCCTGTGTCTCTGCCACCCCCCACCCCCCGTCTCTCATGAATAAATAAATAAAATATTTTTAAAATTTTTTAATAAATAAAATCTTTAAACAAATAAAAAAAACACTAAATTCCACTAAATTTTAAAAGTGTAATATTATTTTAATTCTCTAGAAATTGAGGCAACCGTAATTGATAACCTAAACAAAACAAAATAGAACAACTTGGAATTATATAATAAATGGGTTCAAACTCCTATGTATACTAATTACCAGCTTATAAAATACCTTCCCGGGGTTCCCTGGGTGGCTCAGTGATTTAACACCTGCCTTTGGCCCAGGGCCTGATCCTGGGGTCCTGGGATCGGGTCCAACATCGGGCTCCCTGCATGGAACCTGCTTCTCCCTCTGCCTGTGTCTCTGCCTCTCTCTCTCTCTCTCTCTCTCTCTCTCTCTGTGTGTGTGTGTGTCTCTCATGAATAAGTAAATAAAATCTTTTTTTTTAAAGTTCTAAATTTATTAACAATACTAGCTTAATTATTCTTACCAGTGTGTGGGACATCTAGAAAGCAAAAATTTTCTTCCTATCTTTCAGGCACCCTCTGAAAGAATATTATTAGAGGTGACAATATTATTGTTAGTAGCTGTGTTGATGATGGCAGCAGATGTCATGGAAGTTTTAGCAACTGTAACAATTTAAATTTTGATAGTAATTTTGGAAATAGTGGAACATTTGTAAGAATTTTATATATTTTTTTTCTCTTTTACTTGGAAGAAGAAACTGATTAATCTTTTGCTAAAGTCAGCTGAAGACAGGTTCCAAGAGGGTCACTCGTAGTCATTGGAGATGCTTTCACAGAGGGATGATTGGTATCCCATTCTCCCATTCTCAGGTTGCTTGTCTGTTTAGTAGCTCACCAGTCTCTGAGGCTTGCTATACAAGAAAATAGAATTAGAAGGAATTTTAGAGAGCAGGAGGCAGAAGGGGGCAGAGAAATGAAGCAGGCAGCATTTATTACTATTTTATTTATTATTATTATTATTATTTTTTGGCAAGACAAAAATGTGTGTTTCATATGGGTCAAGTGAATAACCGAGAAGGCTGACTGCATGACAAAATAACCCGAGGAAAAGTATTTATCGGGAACATTATCACCAATGCCTCAGCTCCAGATAGTAGGAGTAGAGGGTGATTAATTCTCTGTTTACCCAAGAATTAGGGCATTTCCAGGTTACAAGACTTTCTGTGCTGAAACCAGAAAAGTATCTTACCAGAGAATGAATTGGCCACATTAGCAACAAGTCAGTTATTAGCCAGAAAAATTGTGATCAACATAAATGACTGAAAGTATGACTAGTAAATAAAAAGAAACCTATGAGGAGGAAAGAGCAGGACATACTTCATTTCCCACTTTAAGTTCATTGAACAGAGATAGAGGATGAAAAATCTTTGAATCATTTCTAAGATAAATTATAAATTATGTAGATTACTATGACATATTGAACATACTCGAGTAACAAAAAGTTTGTAGGATATACCCAAATATAAAATTTTTTTGTTCATTGCTTTTGTATTTATATACAAGACTTCCATCTTCCTTCAATGACCATGAACAATATTTCTGAGATTCTCGCAGGAGTCTTACCTGTGCTTATAAATAAGTCTAGTCCCATCTTCTTTTTCTATATTGCCCTGGGCAGATTCCTGGTATGAAGTTTTATTGAAAACATAGAGTTTTCTCTCTAGCTTTATGAACTCTTCAGTGCTTGATTACTGCTTCTCTGGCACTTTTAGAGAAAAAAGCTCCTACCCTGCTGAAAAAGATGTTTTTCTGAGAGTTATCACAGATGCAAAAACGTAGAATACCAGATACCATTCATTTCCACTTAGTTTCCACTGCAAATGCCCCATGCTATATTCTAAAACAAATATGGAAGAATATCTCTCAAATATATATCATACATTGTCATCTAGACCACAATACATCATTATTTACACCTTTTACGTTATATATTCCTGACAGATTTTCTGAATAAAACATAGTTATTTCTTTAGAATTCTCTTTCCTGCTCTCATTTCCTAACTAAGGGGCCAGTACAGGGATCACATTTCATAGTGTTCTTTCAATTTCTGTTTCTTTCATTCTTGCTCCCATGAGTTTCTGCATATTTACTTCTATCCAAACGATCTAAAACTTCTTGGTACTGAGACTTCTAGATCTCAGGAGAGACTCAGCCAAGACCTTACAACATGCAAAAAGAAACAGCTCCAGTTATTAATTTAATTATCATAAGACTGAAGGGAAAGATATAAGTAAACCGTATTTGCTTAAATAATTTGCTTAAAAATGCAGAGTTTGTTCAATATTATAATATTAATAAGAAAGAATTACCAAGGAATTTTGCTACCATCTTTCTTCCATTCAAATTATTTTTTTAAGTAGACTTTATTTTTGTTAGAGCAGTTTCGGGTTCACAGCAAAACTGAGTAGAAAGTGGAGAGAGTCCCCATATGAGGACTTCCTTCACTCACGTATGTATTTCTCCATTATCAACATCCCTGCCAGAGTGGTACATTTGTTATGATCAATGAACTTATGTTAGTACATCCTTATCATCCAAAGCCCGTAGTTTACTTAGAGTTTACCCTTTGTGTTGCACATTCTTTTAATTTTTTAAATAATCCATTTTGAGGTAAATTTTTAGCCATTATTTTAAAAACTTAAAACCAACATAGGATTATTGAGCATAAAATGGTAAATCCATATAATCTTCATCTTGGAGATAAGATACATATTTTCAAAAAGGTATTAAAAGCAAACACAATATTCTATATTTAGTTGGAACTAATACAAAAAGTAACAAATTTCTCTATAGTACTGGCCCTAAACGGATTGATCAACCCATAACTGAGCCACTAATGATGGTACATTTGTGGCAGAATAAAATGAACATTTTAATTGCCTATCTCTAATTTGTTTTAATGAGTCAAACAAATATTTTAATTAAACAACCTTAAGTAACATGATGAAACTGAACTCAATAAAAGTTAATTATAAAAATAATGTGATAAAATTAAAGTGCCTGTATTACATTAGAAAATGTCCAAAGGAGATATACAGCTTTGTAGTTACAAAGTAAAATTGATGTTGTAATGGTATTATGGCCCCTTTAGAAGCCATGGGGCTTTAAATAAATCGGGTATTATAAGAACCAAATGAACAATAAATATCTAAGACGCTCTTTAAATTATAGTGAATAGTTCCACACAAATTTGCACAAATTTGAGATCAGATTCTCAAAAAGGATAGACTTTCTGTCCATTTTTTCACTGGTGAGTACCAAGTGTCTAGGTCAGTTCCTGGCATGTAATGGTGACACCTAATAAATATATGTACAATAAAAAAAATAAATGGTTCAAATACTCTATAAAATGAAATAAACGTCCACACTTCCTAATGCAACTTGATTTATTTGATCATCTTTTAGTTTGTTAGTCTGCCTGTTTAGAACTTTAGAATAACTGATACTGAATACAGGTATTTCTCTTTTTTTTTTTAATTTTTATTTATTTATGATAGTCACAGAGAGAGAGAGAGGCAGAGACACAGGCAGAGGGAGAAGCAGGCTCCATGCACCGGGAGCCCGACGTGGGATTTGATCCCAGGTCTCCAGGATCGCACCCTGGGCCAAAGACAGGCGCCAAACCGCTGCGCCACCCAGGGATCCCCCTGAATACAGGTATTTCAAGGAACATTGTTCCCAAAAATGTAAATATATTCAGTTTTTTTGTCTCAAAGATTTTTGGCAGTTTATAACTCAATGAAGAAGATTTAACAATAAAATAAACTGCCCCTAGAATAAAGAAATGAAATTTTGGAACATACAATCTTCAATGGAATATTTAAAACTAATCCTACATATGTATGTTTAATAACATATTACTCTAAGTGTAGGAGATATATTTTGCTTTGAGTTTATTTTGACAAGTCAATATTATGTGATACTGTTGTAAACCAGCTAATCTATGAGAGGAAGAAAACTGGCAAAATATTTTTTTTCTTTGGCTTATATAGTAACTACAGTTTAATAAAAATATTTGCTCTGTAGGAATTATATAGATAGAATCTCTCTATAACATTAGTTTATAAGAGTCTTCTCCGGTAATACTCAGAGGTAGACAATCCATCCCAAAGAAAATGTTTTCAACTTCTATTTAAAATAAAATCAAGAACTTCTTTGTTTCTGTGAGTTTTGTGCCACACAAAATACATTCATGGTTGATTTTCATTTTGAAAATGTGTAAATGTATTTAAGTATATATTTAATGTATGTTAGCATGAACAAGTGTAATTCGCTTTTTTTTAAATATTTTATTTATTTATTTGAGAGAGTGAGAGATAGCAAGAGAGAGCACAAGCAGGCCAGAGAGGGAGAACAGGGAGCCTGATGCAGGGCTCCATCCCAGGACCCTGGGACCCATGACCTGAGCTCAAGGCAGATGCTTAACAGACTGAGCTGCCCAAGTGCCCCTGAACAAGTGTATGTGTATTATAATACATTATATATAATACATTATCTTACATATTATTTAACATATGTATTTATATTCTTAATTATTATTTTGTGCTCCTATATCACCTTATTTTAAAATATGTAACACTGCAGAGTAATCAATATATTAAACAGAAAGACAGTGTCATAGGTATCTGTAAAGGTCTCCTCCCAGAATCCAGAACCCAACAAAATGTGAGACCTCAGAAGAGTAAGACATCAATGAAGGCAATTTTAATTATAAAATCCTACTTATTTTCCAAATGTTCACAATATATTTGTATTGCTCTCTTCACCTGGATTTTTAAAAATTGAAATTTCAAACTAAAAACCGAAATTTATGGCTATATTAGAAAGTTTTACTTTAT
This sequence comes from Vulpes vulpes, assembly GCF_048418805.1. Taxonomy (NCBI): domain Eukaryota; kingdom Metazoa; phylum Chordata; class Mammalia; order Carnivora; family Canidae; genus Vulpes; species Vulpes vulpes. Next base: position 189,136,423 of record NC_132780.1, read on the forward strand.
GGTCAATTTTTTTTACAAGCAAAATTTCCTTATTCATATAATCTACTTATTTAAATTCCTTTGAAGGACAATACAAAACTTCCTGTTACACCTCAGGAAGTTTAATAAAAGTTTAAGCACACTGAATATCTACTTCACAGGAGTATATTCAGGAAAAAAGAAAACTGTTATAAGCCTATTAATTATATTATATATTATGTCAATAATTATTAATATATTAATTCATATATTGCATCACAATATGCAAAATGCATTGTCACCAGAAACTGAAACAGAACTCAAACAAATTTTTACTTTCATGTTGCAATCCAAACATTTAGGATGTTAAATATTTTCTCCTTAAATCTTTTCTCATCTGTCTGGCTCCAAAACTGATGCCCCTCCCTCTTCTTTATTCAACCCCCACATAGTTGTCAGAGAGATTTGTAGATTTAAGAGATTTGCAGATTTCTCTTTTAGAAATCCCTCAAAGTCATGTTTGCATCCCTTTCAAATGTATTAGCATGAGACTTATGGCCTGTTATTTATTCTGGTTCCTCTCTCATATTATTCCCTGCTTTAACTCTAGATACATCTTTCACAGGTGCTTATACTTTCCCTTAACTTACCACCTTAAATCTCTATCATTTGAACAATGCTATCACTTTAATAATTACATTTAGTTGTTTACATAGAAGTTAATGTTTCCTTCCCCTTTAACCCCATTGCCCTCCTTTTTCCTGAAAACATGATTTAATTCCTGAAGATGGCATAAGATGTTGATTTTTTTTTTCAAATGACTACACACTATTATATACATTTTATGGCATTCATTCTGGTAATAATAACATAAAGTATATTTGCTTCTCTATATCTTCTATTACCTACCAATAGAGTTCTCAAAATATTTGTTGTTAGACAACAGAAAAGCAAAAGTCAGAATCGTCCTAAGAAAAAATCTCTAAAGCAAAGAAGATCTGTAACAAAACAATGAAAGGAACTTGGATGAATACATGGAATGATTCTAAGTTTTTAAGAAAAATATTCAAAAAGAACAAAAACACTGTCTATTCCCTAATCATTAGCTGATGCAAAATCCGGAGACCTTGCACAGTTTTTCAGCTGAATCTTGCAATGTAGCAGGGTAACAATAATAAAATACTGTGTGTGCATTTTTTTTTTATGATTAACTTACCTCTTTCCATAGATCCTCTAACTTATCTTTTGGTAAAGTAAATAAAACACTTTGCTTTTAATATGCCCCATAAGGGAAAACACCTCTTCTGATTAAGCTTACAGAACAAGGTAATCTCATTTAGCTAGGAGATATAGCAGCTATTCATGTACCTTGACTAGAGCGATACACCCAACATTTTCATTCTATCAAGTGATATTAAACTTGAAATGTGTGTATGTTATGTGAAACATAGATGAAAATAAAATTCTGATATTAACATGATGGTAAGAAATTCCTATTTCTATTTCTCATATCTTTTCAAAAGTTAAGTGTTTGCTGTTGTGATAATTTAATTATGGGTGTTTTGGCTTCCTTACACAAATCATAAATACCCTTTTAGAAAACAAGCCAACTCTATGGACGTGTGAATTCCCACATGTCCTAGAGTGCAATTAACTTTACTTCTAACCACGCTGTGGCACCTGCAGACAATGAAGAAATCTGTTACAAGAACTATTTCCATAGCATGAATATGCAAGCACTAGAATTAGTGTAATTCATTCAGCTGCAGATTATCTAGACTCCAGCCACAATACGTTTTATTGCCATGTGTCAGTTCACTGACAGCTTCATAAATCCTGCTCAATAAACATTAAATGTTTACTTCATTGTCTCAAAAAAATAGAGAATCCTAGGGAAAGTTTTCTAGAATACAACTATGTAGTTTTGCATCCATATAGCAATGAGAACAATTCTCATTTAAAGATGGAGGTAGTATGTTGGGGAATATATTTTCAACGTTCAGCAAATATTGTTATCTGGGACAACAAACGTCTAGCTGAATATAACTGCTCTGTCAGAAAGAAAAGTAGTAATATTTACTTTTTCTCTTAAATTTGAGTTTGAAGTCTGTATCATAATACAATGCACATGTTACATCAGATAAAGGAGATGAAAATAGGTAACTATTAGCATATTTGATTTAAAGATTAGCTAATCTTGGTTCAGTTTCAGGTAAAGATGTTAAAACTGTTTCCCTGAGAATTGCCAATTTTTTTTTCCTCCGATGGCTTAATTGAGTGAATATTTTAAATTAATATACTGAAAATAGATGTGAATGGATTTTTGTTCACAAATACCTCAAAATCAAATATAATCTAGTCTCCTCCATTAATTCCTTCTAACATGAGGAATGAATCTAAACAGTACTAACTCCAGCTCTGAGGCAGCCACACAAATGCGCAAAGCTCCCTCATAGATTTATTGTTGTTAGTTTTTAGCATGGTTTAGTCTGCATATACGAGAATGTTTATTGAGGCCCTTTCTCTTTGTCTTCTTTCAGGTCTTGGTTTGCATTTTGCACAATGTTTCTGGGATTTCATTTACCCAGCTCATAACCCTCTCTGTGAGTATATGCAGAATAATTTAAATCTTACTTTTCCATTTGATTCTTAGGAAAAACCTATAAATTACAAAACTGAATGGAGGCAGAGACTTCTAGTCTTCTACTGGTTCCCCTGGTGCTCCCCCATTAACTACACTATTTCTCTGTCCTTTTTACAAGACAAAGCAGAGCTCTTCAGTTGCTGATTATCCTTTGTTTAGACAGGCATTCACCAGTCCCTAGCTTTATAGAAACTTTTGTGAGAAGTGGGTTGTAGGCTAGGGGAGATGAATGTGTCTCCGCTGCATCATACTCTGGGACATTTCTCCTTTTTTCCCCTTTGGTGCCAAAAAGGACTATGAGGATTAGAAGGAAAACATTTTGAGGTGTGGAGTAAGATTACAAATGCTAGCTCTGCTGAAATGGCTTCTATCTGCAAGCCCCATGTGAAAGTGATTGGACCCACTGATGTACATTTTCTGAACTGATAATGTAAAGCAGTTAGCACAACTAAAATTGTTAAAAGACCCCAGTGGTCATTTCTAGAAAAAAACTTGGAAGCTCCATTCCAATCAGTAATTCACATTAATAGAGCTATCTTAAAGCACTATTTAGGTGATGCTTTCACAAATAGGAAAATGACAACTCAACTTCGAGTTTAAGATTTGATATGAGAATTTTAACAGCAGTTGGTGAAAGGAAGCTCTATATTAAGGTTCTTTAAATAAAAACACAACTGGCTAACATAAGCAGAAAAAAGCCATTAGACAAATATGAATAAACTTAGGATAGAGATGGCAGGGCAGCCTGATTAATAATGAAAATGTGTATAATGAGGAAACAGCAATCCAACAAAAGAAAACAGAGCAATTAGCACAGTAAAGAGATACTGGACATAGACGAGAGATTTGTTTCACAAAAAACAAAAAAAAGTTCACAAAAACTTCTATGGGAAATAGAGTTCCAATGAACTCTGAGCTCTAAAAGAAGAGTAATTAAGGGCAGCCCGGGTGGCTCAGCGGTTTAGCACCGCCTTCAGCCCAGGGTGTGATCCTGGAGACCTGGGATCGAGTCCCATGTCAGGCTCCCTACATGGAGCCTGCTTCTCCTCTCTCTCTCATCTCTCTGTGTATTCTCATGAATAAATAAATAAAATCTTAAAAAAAGAAGAGTAGATAAAAGTAAAGTAAAATAGCATCAGTAATATTATGGAGGTCTTTGTGCAGATTCTGACATTTAGAACTTTTCAGTCAAGTTAGAGAGTATAAATTTGAAAATAATCCTGAAAGAAGACATGGGAAAATATATTAAAGATTAATTAAATTCTTTATTAACTTTTAATTTTAATTCCAGCATAGTTAACATACAGTATTATACTCATTTCAGGTGTACAATATACTGATTCAACAATCCTATGCATTACTCAATACTCATCACAAGTGCACCCCTGAATCTCCTTCACTATTTCTCCCATCCCCCCACTGCCTCCCCTCTGGTAAACATCAGTTTGTTCTTGTTTTTCATGATGGAATTAAAATTTTAAAATAAATAAATAAGGACACTGAAGTAGTATGAAAGAACCCAGATGATTAACCCAGTATTTATAAAATAAAACAATATTTAGGAAGAAAGACTGAAATGATCCAAACAATTTTTTTTAATCTGCATGGCAAAAATTCTGAGAACAAACTTGGAAATTATTTGCAACAAAAGTAATACACAAGAGGATAATTCTTAAATATAAAAATAAATATTAATATATGTCATAAACATAATTCAAATACAACCAGGTGATATAAAGGGAGAATTCATAGGAAAAACATGCCAGTCAGCTCATGAAAAGAAATTTACTCTCACTAGCAAACCCATGGGAAATGAAAAAAATATATGAAGAAATGTTTTCTTACCATATGGAAAAGAGGTAAATACATTGCATATAAGACTTGAGAATATAAGATATGTTATAAACTGATGCACACATTTTAGACGGCAATTTGAAATGTCTTTAAAAATAAAAAATGCATATATGGCTTGATTAATCATTTCTGATCCTAAAAGTTGATCCTAAAAATACATTTGCAAAACATATATAGTTTCACTACATTGTTTACTGTTATTTTGATTATATCAGGAAGACAGAAACAAAAGTCTAACTATACAAAACTATAATGCATCCATTTATTTGTTTAGACACATCATTCAGAAATGTTACACAGGATATTGTGGTGATTCTGAAAGCTGATTTGACAGAAGAGGTTTTCTATGTACTTCTGGAGATATTTGCTTTAAAACAATTTATTATAAAATTACAATGAAGGGATCATCTATTCCATATTCTCAATAAATTTTTAAAGAATATAAAAATACATACACTTTATATAAAGTGAATATATAAGTACATATATGTATACACATACACACACACATATATATAGATGTTACACAGTAAGGTATAAAAAAATAAAATGGGTAAGTGGCTGAAAGGCATACAGAAATAAAAAAGGAAAATTGCAAGATTTTCCCTGCAAGACAAGAACTCAATTAAATAACTATCAAGCTTGTGAAAGGGAAATAGGGAGGAGGTCAAGAAAGTTTAAATGCACTAAACTCCCATTTTTTATACCATGGAGTCAATAGATATCATCCATTGACAGTTCATAGTTTTTGAGTTTAAATATTTAAAGAAATAAAAGCTAGAAATTTTAATATTCCTTAGAGGAATGGCCTTGGAGATGAGGAGTTATGTAGCAGAAGCCTGATTCTCTGGATCGCAAGAAATATATTACTTTGATATTATTTTTAATAAAAGTAGAACAGTTGCCTCATGCCACTAAGAAACCCTCCTTCACTTACTTCTTTCTAAGGTTTAGTTACTTCCTTTTCTATATATATCTATTTCTCATATGTATCAGATTCCCAATCATTGTCTTGGGGAGTCATTTGTTTGTGTTGCCAAATGCAAAGTGAGAGAAGAGAATATATCTTCATATATGCATATATATGTATATAAAGGCCATATTTCTAGAAGAAAATAAAAAAGAAACATCACTTGTCTACTGAAAGAAAATAATAAAATGGCTTTTTAATAAACAATTTTTTCTTCCAAGTTTTTATTTAAATTCTAATTAGTTAACATATTGTGTAATATTAGAATCAGGAGTAGAATTTAGTGATTCATCACTTACATACAACATTCATTGCTCATCACAAGTGCCCTGCTTAATGCCCCTCACCCACCTCTCGAAGATTTAACCCATCCCTTCCAGCAGCTCTCAGTTTGTTCTCTACAGTTAGGAGTCTATTTTCTGGATTGCCTCTTTCTTTTTCCTTATGTTCACCTGTTTTGTTTCTTAAATTCCACATGTGAGTGAAATCATATGTTAAACCATTATTATTTAAAATTTGTTCTTACTGCCTTTTAAATATACCTGTTTAAAATGAAAACAAAAACATATCTTTAATGATTTGATAGTATAACCTACTAATATTATTTATTAGTTTTTTATTTGGTGTATGTATGATCTTCAGACAACTTCTATGTAAATATTAAAACTGTCATTTTTAAACTCAATCATTTTCCTGAAACCTCATAGTAGTTTTTATAAAGGGGAATGGCATTTATATGGTTTTTCAGTTAGGTATGTTCTTTAATCACACAACATAACCTCAAGCATAAAGCATAAATAATAAGTGAGTACATTTCAAATCTGCAATTTAAGAATAAAGTAACAGGGAAATAGATATGGATATCATGGAAATAGGGATATGTGGCAATTTTCCTTTAGTTCAAGCTTTGAGTTTGTTAGCAGAGAGAAAATCCATTAGCAAAGTATAAAGCATGATTCTCCCTCCTTCATTTGACAGATGAAGAAAGTACTTATCAAGAATACACAGCCTTCCAATATTTCATTCCCAGTGCTTTCATATGTGGTACCTTTCCTTAATTAAACCAAGTATCTCTCTTAGCAAATCTTATGCTGAATTTCATAGGATTTCAAAACAACCATCAGTAAAACACATTATTTACACTTGCCTCTAAGTCTTTGAGGAGACCTGCAAAACAAAGGGAGTTTTAAAGTTGCTATGAGCCAAGGAGGTGAGGATTTTTATAAAGTTACCTGTGAAATTACAAGTGACACAAAAATGACATCCAATAATGAATAGAAATCCTGAATTGGGTTTGTAAGATATATTGTAGCTTTGCATACTTTCTACTATCTGAATGTGTAAATCCTCCTATTGTTTCATATTTCACGTATCTAATTTTCAGAATATATATCTACAGTGATAAATTATGTACATAATATCTTCTAATTGGTTATATTTTAAGTCATAATTTGTGCCCTGTACACCCTAGGGGATGGTGTACATTTCTTTTTGTCAACACTGATTTTCTCTGATCCATATGTTTTGAATTGCTAAAATAGTGTTATTTTTTAATTTGGCAATAGTTGACATATACTAACAAGCATGTATAATTTGATATATACAAAGAAACAATAAAACAAAATTAGATAAATAACCCTGAATCTACAATCCAGTAACAACAATAACAAAATATTATTATAGTGGAGCTGTGGTGCACTGCCTGGATTCCCCCTTCTCTATAGGGCACTTACCTTTCCAGCTGACTGTTCACAGCTATGTACCCCCTCCCCTTGCCAGCAATTCCTGGAGAAATGACTAGTTGATTTGAGGTACAGAGGTCCAATTCACTTGCCTCACATTTCAGAACAGTTCTAAATGTATTCAATGGAATTGATTATTAGGTACCCAGTCTATGTACATTTTATTTCTACATTGGTTACACACGGGGCAATACATTAGTAAGGTTTTGATTTATTTTTTTAAAGTTTTTATATATTTATTCATGAGAGATACAGAGAGAGAAAGAGAGAGAGAGAGAGGCAGAGACACAAGCAGAAGGAGAAGCAGGATCCTCACAGGGAACCCCATGTGGGACTCAATCCTGGGACCCAGATCACACCTTGAGCCAAACGCAGACCCTCAACTGCTGAGCCTCCTAGGCATCCCTAGTTTTGACTTTAAACAACCAAGATCTTTTAAAGAATTTTTTTACTTTGCTCAGGTGCTTACCGTTTCTGCTGCTGTTCATTTCTTTTGGTAAATCCAGATTTCCATCTGGAATCATTTTTCTTTAACTGAGGAACCTTCAATAACATTTCTTTCAATTCAGGTTTACATTTTCTATGTAACCTTTCTATGTAACCATTTTCTATGTAATCTATGTATGTAGATTCTATGGCAATCTATTTTCTCAACACTTTTCTCTAAAAAAATGTTTATTTTATTTCATTTTATTATAACTTTATTGAAATTTAATAGCATAACAGACTATACTTCTTTAAATTGCATGATTTCACCAGTTTCAAGATAAACAGGGCATGTGAAACCATCATCACCACAATCAATATGGTAAACATATCCATCATTCTCCAAAAATTTCCTGTGCCTTTTTTTTAATCTCTGAATTACTTATCACTACAGCTTAGTCTGCACTTTTTAGAATTTGATATGTATAGAATTATGTACAGGTAATGTTGTTGGCTTGGGTTATTTTACTCAAATGATGATTTTTAGATTTATTCATAGTGTTGAATGTATCAGTAGTTTGTTTCTTTTTATTGATGAATATCATTCTATTATACAGATATTCCACGGTTTTTTGCATCTGTTAATGATATTTGAATTATTGTTTTTGGCTATTATACATAATCAGCTGTGTGTGTGTGTGTGTGTGTGTGTGTGTGTTTTCATTCAGAGTTCTAGGATGGTGGGATTCCCTCCAGTACTTCAAAGATGCCATGCCATTCTTTTTTTTTGAAGTTGAAAATTCAGCCATCATTCTTATTTCTTTCCTGTGAATTTAATGTTCATACAGTTTAGTAACTACATGTTACTACATGTTGGAATTTACTCAAAGACTCATGGGAACTCCTAGTCACTTTCTGAAACTCTTCCTTTGTGTAGCACCTTCTTCTCTGATATTGTCCCACAAGTTCAGGTGCCCCAGTCCTGGGATTCACGGTCCTGTCCTCTCAGCTCAGTGAGAATATTGCACTGTACAGGGATCCTCCTCTTTCTTCTGGGGCCTGGGAGACACCTCTGGGTGAAAAGCAGGAAAATCATTTCTTGCTTCATTGTTCTCAGGGTTTTAAGCCTTGAGTACCTGTCATTCATGTTTGAAAACATTGTTTCTTTTATTTATTTATTTATTTATTTATTTATTTATTTATTTATTTATGATAGTCACAGAGAGAGAGAGAGAGGCAGAGACACAGGCAGAGGGAGAAGCGGGCTCCATGCACCGGGAGCCCGAGGTGGGATTCAATCCCGCGTCTCCAGGATCACGCACTGGGCCAAAGGCAGGCGCCAAACCGCTGCGCCACCCAGGGATCCCGAAAACATTGTTTCATATATTTTGCACACTTTCATTTTTTATGAAGACAAGGCTAATCTAATTTCATGGAGGGTGGTGGAAATCCATCTCAATCAATTGTAAATACATCCTTCATTACTAATGAAGTTGAATATACTTTTCTATAAAGGTTTTCACATAAACATTTCATATAAAGTAGAGGATATGATGTAAAGCATGGTGATTATAGTTAGTGTATTGAGAAGTTGCTGAGAGAGTAGTAGATCTTAAAAGTTCTTATCAAAGATGTTTTTCATGTTTTTTTTTGTATAATATCTGCTATTTCTTTTCTTGGTTATGTTTTATCACTTTAAGGTTATTTAGGGCTCTGTACTTTCTGGATAAAAATCCTTTGTTTTTATGTGTGTTACAGATACTTCTCACACTTGGAGTGTCTTTTTACTGTCTTTAATTTTTTTCTTCTTTTTTTTTTTTTTTTTTTTAAGACAGAATGTCTATTTCTAAACACTCTGGCGCCATCTTCAAAGTGTATTCCTTATCTTACTACTTCTCACAGACAGCATTCCTGCCACCTTGGTCCAAAATATCTGTATTATATTAATACCAATTTAACTGCTTTCCCTGGTTTCATATTTGACCTTTTATAGTTAGGAGTTCTATCCCTCTTGATCTACTGAGGTCAATCTTGGTTGTTTATTAATTATTAAGTACTTTCATTTTCACTCTTCAGAGTGATTTATTATCCAAACAGAGCCCATGTTTGGATAATAAATCACATGGCTTACTCTACCTATGGATGGTTTTATTGCTAGTACATAAATATATAACTCATTTTTTTACATTGATCTTCTGTTTTACATATCTTCTGTGCTCTTACTTTAATCATTTGTCTATACATCCTTTGAGGTTTTCTTATAGAGCCAATCATACCATGTACAAACAAAACAATGAAAGCTAAATCCCTCTATTTTCAATTCCTAAATCTTTTATTTCATATGTATCAGTTCCTCCTCATTTCTTAGTCCACAAGTGGACCCAGGTGTGTGCTTACACATGCAAAGAGTTACATTACAGAAGAGGAAATTTGACTTTATATTTGGAACCCAAAATTTTATACTCCCCAGGAAGCATGCCTGCCCTTTACTCTGGAGTAGATACTATTTCTGTTAAGTGCTGTAGGTAAATTTGCCTTATACTCTGGTGGGATACACTATCTTTATTTTTCCAAGGCTATTTGCTATACAAACATCCTTGAAAGGTAGTTTGGAACAAAGAACTAAGATACTAACTTTACTTGCAAGATTTGCTGAAACACAGGAGCATCATGGGAAACTCTCATCCAGGACACATGGTTCCCTTTTGAAATTTTGGCATGTATTCATCTAGAGGTTATTTATTCATTTTCTAACTTATTAATGTTTAGATTTTATGGTATCCTCTTATTTTTAATATATGTAAATTGTGAAAATTCGTTTAATTCCTAATGTTATCTGTCTGTGCCCTCCATTTTAAAACATTTTTATTTAAATTAGATTAACATATAATGTATTATTGGTTTCAGAAGAAGTGAGTGATTCATTAGTCTTATGTAATACCCAGTGCCCTTTACATCATGTGCCCTCCTTAATGTCCATCACCTGGTTACCCCTCCCCATGACCCTCAGTTCTTTTCCTATGATTGTCTTTTATGATTTGTCTCCCTCTCTGGTTTAATCTTGTTTTATTTTTCCCTCCCTTCCCCTTTGATCCTGTTTTGTTTCTTAAATTCCACGTATGAGTGAAATCATTTAATTATCTTTCTCTGACTTACTTCACTTAGCATAATATCCTCTAATTCCATCCACATAATTGCAAATGGCAAGATTTCATCCTTTTTTTTTCTTTTTTCTTTTTTTTTGGCTGAGTAGTAGTCATATCGATAGATAGATAGCATAATATCCTCTAATTCCATCCACATAATTGCAAATGGCAATATTTCATCCTTTTCTTTTTCTTTTTTTTTTTTTTTTGGCTGAGTAGTAGTCATATCGATAGATAGATAGATAGATAGATAGATAGATAGATAGATAGATATAAAACATCAATATCCATTTGTCTGTCAGTGGACATCTGGACTCTTTCCATAGTTTGGCTCTTGTGGACATTGCTGCTATAAGTTTTGGGGTGCAGGTATGCCCTCCATTTTTAAACAAAATTTATCAATCTTGCCAATTTTTAACAGATTTTTGTATGTAATCCATATTTACATTATTGATACATCTTTGTTTCCTAATTTATTGCTTTCTGCTCTTTAATATTTATTGTTGGCTTTTTGAGGTCTATCTTTAGATTATTCCATGGATGTTTTTCTACAACCTAACTTGCTCAACTCATTGTTTTTCAGTCTAATATGTTTCATAAAACTACATGGTTTCCCCAGTAGTCTGCTTTAGTCTTATCCTATTTGTTATAGTATGTTCTAATGGCTTATTATTCAGTTATGTGTAATTGTTTTCCTACAATTATCTAAAACTGCTTTTAGATGTCAAAACTGTGTTTTTAAAATAAATTTTCATTATTGATTTTTAACTTAACATAGTCATTATCAGAAAATGGTGTCTATTTAAGTCTTATTTGAAATTTATGCCCTTGTCTGACATATATTATTTAGTGGTATAAATCTCTCACAATTGTGGGTGACTTGTCACTTCATGAGAGACCTAGATCAGCAAGAGCTACATCCTCAACCTGGCTCCACGACGTTGGGAACAAAACAGATATTTCCTGGTCTACTCCAGCCAGATCTCATGTGAAAAACTAATAGTGATGCACATTCCCTGAATATCCAACCGCCTCCCTGAAATTTCCCCACATTATGTCAAACTTACACTATGTTTATGCTACTCTCCTATTATTCTCTTTAACTATCAAATTATTCTGCTTATTACACAAAGCTCTTCTAAACCATCTTCCTGACTTCCCCTTATCCTCCGTCCATGGATGGATTAAAATGTGTTCCAGCTAATCAGTTGTCTGGGGCACCAAACAGTAAAGGGTGGCAAACAATTCTGGGGTGACAACGGAGGGACTGAAACTTCAGTGAAATTTTAGCAGAGTAGACGTTCTCTTAAAGGTTTTCCTGGGTAAGTACAGTGCGTAGTTGGAGGGAAATCTTTGTAAGTGTGTAATTGTTGGTGACATATCAAAGAGAGTGCTTCAGTAAGAGTAGATGGTTCTTACATTTGATTTTAGGATTGATAAGTCTAGTTTCTCAAGGGTTAGGTCTGCCTAAGCAACCTAAGTTACAAGTTTGTAGCCTGAAACTAAAATTTCCTTGACAGCTGAGGAACTGAATGTTCACTAGGATTCTCCTTCCTCATTCTGTCCTCACATAGGTCACAGACTTCTCTAATACTATGCGTGAAGGGACCTCATATTAACCTTTATGTTGACTTGCTACCTTGGTAAGATATCACACTTTCTAGAATACCCATTCCATGCAGTGCTTCCTTTAAGAATTTAGAAGTACCTCCCATTCTATGTCAAGTCATAAGTTTCATATTTGTGTGCCTTTCATTTGCTGAACCATCTTTGGACTATGCCTATTTGTTTTATTTTATCCTTTCCCTCAGATATGTTTCCAAACGCTAAACCACTTCATCTTGTTTAAATTTAGTTTGAGAACCTATGCTAGAAAGTTTTCCTGGAGGAAATTTATGTTATTTTTAACTTAGTTTTTATCATTCAGAGTTGCCCTGGAATATTTTGCATTCTTTTAATTGCCAGTTTATCACAGGCACAGAAATTTTAAAACAAGCAATTGATTGGTGTAGTTTGTAAATACTAAAATCTGGATTATGTGAACTCTGAAAACCCACTTTTTACATCATTATCAGAATATATGATTACATTAATATGTCTCTTAGTAGATTGTAGGAATGCTGACAAAAGCTCACATTAGACAGTGATATTAATCACACACTTTCTTTTATTCTGTTGTTCTAAGAATCTTTTTTTTAATCTCTCTACCTTTTTGGGATACAAAGGACAGAAACCCACAAATAAAATATTCATCAAAACAGAGGAACCTGTGCCTCATTCTCTGGATTAGCTACTAACATCGACAGGAGAGGAGAGGAAAGCCTACCAGGGAAGTTCTGGGGATATTGTGGACAGTTGTATACAACACAAAGTGTTTCTCTCTCTGTTTCTTTCTCTGTTTCTCTCTCTCCCTCATACTGTCTATATCCTTCTTCTCTTTTATGACTGCTTTTCTCTGTTTAGGTTTATTCTCCACTAATAAATGTAGATTTTCTTCATATGGTAGTTAAAATTAGGATCCTCCTGTATTTGACGTCCAAAAGATTCTAAAATAAGAGAGTCAAGGAAAGAGATAAAGATAGCACATTTTGAGTCATGCTTGTGACCTCTTCAATAGAGTGGCCAAAGTTTTGTTAGCATATGCTTGCTAGGATTGTATGATTGGAATAGTAAAGAAGTAGTTCCTTATGTAATTTTAAGTGCTATTCAGACCTAAAAAGCAGATGCCTACTCCCCATAAACTTCCCTGTGTCCATCACATGTGCATCTGGAGTTTTGCAAAATTACAGTTCCAGGGAAGTTGTGGGTTTGCTAAATATAACAAAGTTGCCTCATAAATAAACTGAATTTGCAAGTGCTAATTAGCTACATAACTCAACTCACACTGTAGAGTTCAGCCAGAGTGGTTGAGATAACAGAGAAATTCCTAATGAAGAATGTTTATGTTCTTTCATTGACACCTTCACCAACCAATACATTGAGTTTAAGAATTGTGAATGCCTTTATTTGAACAAAAAATGATCTCATCATCATAGTGAAATTTGAACATAATATTAGAATCTTACCTTGTAATTTGAGTATTATAAGAAAGTTGTAAAATCATAGATCTATTAAAAGGAAGTAATAGTCACAAAAGAATATCTAAGTACATAGTTAACTCTAGTATAACACTAGAGTTATACTTTGGTTTTACTTTTTCATTTCAATTGCAAGTCTGGTTGATAGGAAAGAAAATAACAGAGCTGTAATTACATAGCTGTAACTATAGTTCACTTTGAACACCAGGCAGAAATTGTTTATTTTATATATCACCTGTGAAGCTTGATTTAGTTATTCTACAAAACAGACATATGTTTTTAACATAAAAAAAGCAGAATAAAACACATGAGGTTTATATGCTTCCAAGTTAGAGACAATTTTTTTGTGTGAATTTCTTTTCAATTATTCCAAACATCATATTGTCTGCTGATGGACAAGCTGTTTTTCACTAGATAAAATATGTAAAATATATATGATGGCATACTGTTATACAATATAAAGTGTAAGAATGCTTTAAAAAATGTTTTCTCCAGTTCTTACCTGTTCTCTTGGCTTATGCTCAATTGATCCTCCCTGCCACCCATATATACTGTCCCAGCCTGTTTGATAATGAACTGTAAATCTTCTTGATACTTATTGGCCAACATTTTATTTTTCAAAGAGAAAATAATCAGTTTCTTACTGGGAAATATTGCTGGATTTAAGTAGAAACAAGATAAAAAATTATTTATAGTTCTAAAGTAAATCACAACCTGTGGTTTATATTTATGATGTATGTTGATTTAGAATTTTTAATCTTATCCAAATAAGTGAATATTGCTTTGAAGGACCCAAAACAAAACACAATTTTATGGTCCAATTCACTTAACTTAAAATAACAAATATATTTAATTACCTACTTGTTGAATCTACAGTGCAAATGGGACAAAGCTGTATAAGAGTACATTGTTTATAATTATTCAAAAGAATCAAATTGCCCTCAAAAGAAATGCTGCATTTACTAATATTCACAACAAAAAGTAGTAATGTATAATTTTGTATCATGCCTGTCCTTACTCTATTCTGTAGAGCCACATCCTCAGGTTCCTTTTCAGAAACATACACTAAAGAACTACATACAATCACTGGAAGCTAATGCAGGGAATGAAAACCTTCTTGTAATTCCTGTAAACAGTATGTATTCTTAATCGTAATCCATGGTTATAAGTCTTTAAATTTTATTTAGTACTTAGCCTATACAATATTGACATTATCGCCATTGTAGATATACTAAACATTCTAAATTTACTACCTATTTGAACTCTAATATCTGTGTGTTCAATGCTAAAAATTTGAGCCAAGCAAGATGGGAAGAGTAAATACAATCACATTAATAAAACACTTGATAAAAGGACAGCAACTGATAATCAACCAATTTGGACAGGGATTAGAAATAAAGTAACCAGGGGGATCCCTGGGTGGCTTGGTGGTTTGGCGCCTGCCTTTGGCCCAGGGTGTGATCCTGATGTCCTGGGATGGAGTCCTTAATTGGGCACCCTGCAGGGACCCTGCTTCTCCCTCTGCCTGTGTCTCAGCATCCCTAATGAATAAATAAGTAAAAAAATCTTAAAAAAAAATAAAGTAACCATTATCTGTCAAAATGGGTAACTCAATCATTATTAAGAGAGTATTAATATTTATGTGATACTTACATGAATATGTAATCTATATCTCATGCAACCTATGCATCATTATAATCATATCACAGAAGAACACTGATGAGTGGAGTGGTTAACTATGCTTGCATAGATAACAAATTACAAAAGAAAGAAAAAAAAACAAGTAAATTAAATAAATTAAGTCTATTTTATTTCTCCTACATCATGTCAGAACCTTCAAAAATGAAAGTCCAGGAAACCACAAATGTTAGAAAGTAGTTAAGAACCTACCCTAAATAAAGTTTGTAAAATTCAATAGAGTCTAAGGATGGCAAAAAATCTGTAGTTCTCTAGCCATAATGTGAAAAGAATAAATATTAGTTTCTAAAGAAGCAGAATTCATCTGATAAAATTAAAGAAATGAAAGATGACTTGATATTTCAAGCTTATATTAATTAAGTTTATATTACCGTAAGAGAGAACTTTCAGAGGCTCCTGGGTGGCTCAGTGGTTCCATCTGCCTTTGGCTCAGGTCATGGTGTCAGGGTCCTGGGATATAGTCCCACATCAGGCTCCCCAGAGGGAGCCTGCTTCTCCCTCTGTCTGTGTCTCTGCCTCTTTGTGTGTGTCTCTCATGAATAAATAAATAAAATCTTGAAAGAGAGAGAGAGAGAGAGAGAGAGAGAGAGAACTTTCAGTTAATTTAATGTTACTTAACATTTGTTTTGTCCCATATTTTATTCCAGGTACATGAGTGAAAATAAGTGAGAATTAAAACGAATTTTAGGAAAATGTTGGGAGGCAATGTATTTGTTTCTCATCTTCCCAAATTCCTCAAAGAGTATGACACATTGAAAATCGACAGTGACTTTAGTATTTGGGTTAAAGTGTTCAGTTTCTTATGAAGTAGAGTACTTGTCACTAATAAAAAGGGATATCTTCTTCTTCTATGTGCAACAGCATGGATGAATCTCATCATGCTAAACAAAAGGAGCCAGAGAGATCCTTTTCATATAAAATTGACTATTTTTTGTCTTCATAGATATGTCTTGCAAGACATTTACTTCAAAGTTCACTTCTTTTTAATTCAAAACATTTTCATATGTAATTTTATTTATAAAACATATTTTAATTCACTTACTGATTTCATTTATAAATATTTATTAAGTTACTGTGCTATGTGTTATAGATCAATTTGAATAAGAAAAGTTCTTTGATCTCAAGATGCTCATAGTGTATTGACGGAGATAGTTAAAATTAGAAATTACAGTGGAATAAAAATACAAAATGATTGACAACCTGTTCATATATTTTTATACTAGAAATAAACTTAGAATACTATGGTTTTCTATAGAAAACCATCTAATAAAGATATGCCTGAGGGGTGCCTGGGTGGCTCAGTTGGTTGAGTATCCCACTCTCAATTTCAGTTTAGGTCATAATCTCAGGTCATGATTTTGGGCCTCACCTAGGGCTCTAAGGTCAGTGGACAGTCTGCTTAAGGTTCTGTGTCTCTCCATCTCCCTCTTCCCTTCCCCCTCTCTAAAATACAAATAAATCTTTAAAAGAAATAAAGATATTACTGAAAGATTATAAGGTCTTCTCAGTACAAATGAGAACACTGAACTCTTAAGACTGTAGATTGTTAATCACTATAACTGGTATGGTATATAGAAATGTTAATGAACTTAATTTATGATAAGAAAATATGTGGGAGGGAAAGTAATTTCATGTTAACAATTCCAGACAAAAAGGAAAGAACAAAAGAACTATAGTTTACTGTATATTCAATGTAAAGTGTGAGATCAGTTTTCAGAATTCACTTAGAAAAGTAATACAACTATGAGAGATTCACTCCATTTTGAATCACTTCCCAAAGTTGTTTATGTTGTGATGCAGTGATGTCTCTGCTATGTGCATTTCCATTTGGTCCTGCTTAGACCAACTGTCTAAGCCACTACTTTTAATTTCAGACAGTGTGATCAGTAGAAAATGCCAAAGTGAATCAGTGAGAACCTTATTTTGTCTCTAACCAGAACACTTCCATAACTCATTTGGAGGACCTGTCTTATTTATTATATTTCCACTTGACTTATTCCATATAAGGAATATATCATTTTAGGCATTTACACATTTTTATTTTACATTTGCCTCTTTACTGAGCAAGGATGATAAAAGCAAAACTATAGATATATGTTATAGGCACAGCAAAATAAGATGAAATAATATGAATTTCCTTTTATTTATCACAGATACTATTAGGAAAGAATGACTTTAATAAATTTTAGCTGCATTTTTTCCAATTGCTCTATCAACCTGTCTATCTAATTGCATATTAGCAAACCCTCTTGGCTCTCTCTTCAAAATGTATTACAAATATGACTGCTTCTCACCATTTCCACCTCTCCTATGCCCATTAAAGCCCCTATTATCTCTCATCTGGATTGCTTAATGAGGCTTTCACTTGGTTTCTCATTTCCCATTTTGCCCCCCATAGTCTCTTCTCAACGGAGCAGCCAATGTGATTCTTTAAATTGTAAATCAAAGAATCTTATTCCTCTGCTTAAAATTATCTAATAGCTTCTCATCTCTCAAAATAAAATTCAAAGATCTTAAATGAACTGCACACCTGCTACCTCATTGTACTATTTCTAACGACTGCCCCATTTAGCTAACTCTGTTCCAGCCACACTGGCCTCCTTTATGTCTCTTGAATCTGCCAAATTTACTCCTAGTCAGACCTTTCCTGCGGGTTATGTGTCTCTTTTATGGGATGCTTCCCTGTAGGCATCCACAGAGTGCATTACCTAGCTTCACTCAAATCTTTGCTTTCCTTTCATTTTCCAGATTATTTCTCTGCTTTATTTTACTTCATAACAACTATCACAACCTAAAAGGTTATATATTTATTTGTTTATTCTCTTTCTATATTCTTGTTTCAACTATGAAGAATTAAGAACCATTAGAATTAAGACTTCTATTTATATTTGTATCTCCCACACCAAGAACATAGGCATTCAATGATCAATTCATGAATGAATGAATGAATGCATGAATGGAATTATGTATCGATATATTTGTTCAGAAATAAGAGCTATTTTTAAAATATCTCCCTTTAGAGGTTCTTGAGTGGTTCAGTTGGGTAAGCATCAGACTCTTGATTTTGACTCAGGTCATGATCTCAGGTTCATGAGATCTAGGCCAGCATTGGGGGTGTCCAAGTTCAGTCTGTTGGAGATTCTCTCTTCCTCTACCCTTCCCCCCACTTGTACTCTCTCTCTATCTCTCAAATAAATAATATTTTTTTAAAAAAGAATACCTCCTATGTATTAACATGCATTTAGTTTAAACAATGTTAAGTGCTCATAGTTTTCTCCAACTGATAGTAAGTTACAAGAGACTACCTGCTGTTAGGAAAGGGCTCACATAGGGAAACGATTGGTAAAAAAAGAATTTGGCAATCTCTAGATTGTATATTTTTGTGAAGGCTCCAAGAGACCAAGTCTAAATAGCACAATTCTGTTCCATTATAGAGAAAGAGTTAAAGTAAAGCTGGAAATTTTAAGTTAAATAAAAATATCATTTGATGTTAGTTATTCATATATAGAAAACAGCTAATTTGCTACACTTTTATGAATCAAAAATAAGGTTTCCAATAAAAAGAGGCATAAAAAAGAGTCATAAAAAAGAGTACTCTGGGAAGAAATCACAATTAGTATCAGAGATTCTAAGTTCAAATTCCAAGTTCTCCTTTATCCAGGTATGATCTTTGTTAAGTTAATGAAATTCTATGAATATCAGTTGAATCAACTATAAAAATATACATTCATTACTATTTCATAGTTTTATAATAAATATATGATATATGATTCTGTTAATATACTATGAAGTGTTGTATGAATCGTAGTTAATATTTTAGTGGCATAAATTATCATGATTTGACTCATTTACATTTACCTATTAGTCAAAGAACCCAGAGTCTACTAGAATAACAGTGCAGAATTTGCTTTAATTTGGTTTTTATCTAATACTGGAGATTCTTGTATTAACGGTTGTGTCTCAAGATCCTTTCTTTAGAGAATTTTATAAACCCATTGAAGTTCAGTCACAGACAGAAGTGATTTATTTTAACTTACTTAGGTTTTTTAAAAAGTGCCAGACTTATGTAACTCTAAGTTTTTTTTTTTTTTTTTTGTTACCAGGAAAGCAGTTTGAAAAAGTAGTGAATTACTTATCATAGACATCTAATTACTTTGTCAAAATTGTCTAAAATTTCCTACACTTACATAGATTTGTCCATTGCTAAGGTTAATACACCCCAGTGGTTTGTCACCATTCACAGAGCCAAAGGGAGTATTATTAGGCAAATTAACACATCAAATTTTAAGTGATAGTAGTTCACAGAGCATTTGTGGGTGCTTAGCCTTAAAGAATAGAAAAGAATCAGAATTTGCTTATCTCCCTCAGCATATTTAGAATAATTATGAGGTTGTGATTGACAAATACTATATTTTCAAGTACAAACTATCATTCACAATGTACTTTTCTTTATATTTTTTGAATATGATAAAATAGTTTGCTTTAAATGTGCTAAATTTTCTATATGAATGAAAATGATGGCTATCATTATTTCTAGTTTTATGCAAGTATAAACTTTAAAACTTTACATGTTTAATACTTTTAAAAATTCATCGACACAAATATTTAGATAATACAATTCATATTTTATAGTACATAATAGATTATATTATGATAATTTTTGGAAGTTTATTATTTATTTCCTATGGATACAAAAAATATAGATTGCCAAAAAATGTTTCTAGCTGATAAGGGTTTATGTTAAAATTGTAGACTATGTTCATATTTTCTTCAATATGTTTAGCTTACTTTTACTATAAAATTATATATTAAAAAATAAGATAATGATAATATTGTAGGGAAATGTTTAGCCTTTAAGAAAAAGGAGACTAGAGGCACCTGCATGGCTTAGTTGGTTAAGTGTATGACTTTGGCTCAGGTCATGATCCCAGAGTCCTGGGATCCAGCCCCAAATTGGGCTTCCTGCTTAGTGGGGAATCTGTTTCTCCCTTTCTCATTTCCTGCTTGTGCTCTCTCTCTCTCTCTCTGTCAAATAAATAAATAAAATCCAAAGAAAAAAAGAAAGGGAAGAAAGAAAAAGAAAGAAAGAAAAAGGAAGGAAAGAAGGAAGAAAGGGAGAAAGAAAGAAAGGAAGAAAAATAAAGTAAAAGGAGACTTGGCATCCTTTCAGTGCTTTGTTGAGCATTCAACATATTAATATGATTAAAACAAAGTTAAAAACTAAAAATAAAAATGGGATTTTTTTAAAAAAATTTCAAAATGGTAACTGTTTAAGTTTTTGTTATATTTATTTAACATTTTGGAAATATTTTCTTGTATTCTAAACCTCTATTTTGCTTTTATTTTTACTATGGTGAGGTATCTTAAAACACAAGAAAAATATATAATCTTGTATTTCTTAATTACAGTAATTTAAATTTCATTTTTAAGGTTTACAAATTTCTCTTGAAGTAGATCTACTGCCCACTCATAACTGAAGAGACTCTAATACATCCAAAAATGGCTGCCCTGTCCTAAAATCCTTGTTTAAGGACAATAATAACATTATGTTGACTATTTGTTAGTGGTTAGGAAGGTAACCTGAAGGATAGCATATCTGAAGATGTTTGTTGAAGTCTATTCCATTTATCTCTTTTCTGAAAATGCTTCTGGTTCTTCTAAGTCTCCTAAGAAGCATTTGCTCATTTACTTTTAGAAATGGGTATATTGGGTTTCTAAATAAGAATAAGATCTGTTTATGCAAATAATTACTTCTATTAATAGAAAATAGGTAAATTAATAAAATCAAGTTATGATGCATTGTTTTCATATATTTTAACAAAAATATAACATAATCTTGTTTCTAATGACTTCTATCATTACTATTTTACTTTGTATTTTTATTCTTTTTTAATTAAAAATACTTTGAGATATAACTGACCTATAACATTGAGGAAGATTAAGGTGTATATTGTGTTATTTGATATATCTATATATTGCAATATGATTACCACCATAACATTAGCTAACTTCATCATATCACATAATCATCAGTTCATTTTGGGGTAAGAATATTCAACATCTCATCTCTTAGCAAATTTGAAGTACATAATATAGTATTGTTAACTATATTTACAACACTGTACATTAGATTTCAAAAACATAATTATCTCCTGACTGTAAGTTTGTATTCTTTGACCTGTACCTCCCTGATTCATCCACCCACTGCTCATCCCCAAGCCCTTGTAATGACCATTCAACTTTCTATTTCTACAAATATGGTTTTTTTAGGTTCCACTTATAGGTGATATCATACCATATTTGTCTTTTTCTGTCTGACTTATCTCACTTAACGTAATGCCATCAGAGTAAATCCATGTTGGTGCAAATGGCTGGATTTCCATACTTTCATGGCTAAATAGTATTGCATTGTATATATTTATCTCATTTTTATCCTTTCATCCACTAATGGACACAGGTTTTTTTCTTGGCTTTTATCTTGGCTATTGTAAGTAATGCTGCAATGAATATAGGAGTGCACATATCTTTTTTAGGTCCTGTTTCTATTTCTTTTTTTTTTTTAATTTTTTTTTTTATTTATGATAGTCATACAGAGAGAGAGAGGCAGAGACACAGGCAGAGGGAGAAGCAGGCTCCATACACCGGGAGCCCGACGTGGGATTCGATCCCGGGTCTCCAGGATCGCGCCCTGGGCCAAAGGCAGGCGCCAAACCGCTGCGCCACCCAGGGATCCCCCCTGTTTCTATTTCTTTTGGATATATACCCAGAAGAGGGATTGTGAGGATACAGGGTAGGTATATTTTTTATTTTTTGAGGAACTTCCATACTGTTTTCTAGAGTGACTATAACAGTTTACATTCCCACCAGCACTGTACAGAATTCCCTTTTCTCCACATCCTCAAAGGCATTTATCTTTTGTCTTTTTTATTAAGACAGTCTTCACCAGTGTGAAGTGATATTTCATGGTGGTTTTGATTTACATTTCCCTATGATATGAAGCACTTCTTCATGTGCCTATTGACCATTTATATGTCATCTTCAGAAAAATTTCTGTTCAGGTCATTTATCCATTTTTTCAGTTATTTGTTTTTCTGATGCTGAGTTCTATATGTTCCTCATACTTTTTTTCTTCATATATTTTGGATATTAACTCTCAATCAGATTTTTGGTTTTCAAATACTTTTTCCCATTCCACGGGTTGCCTTTTCATTTTGTTGATTGTTTCTTTTGTGTGCAGAAGCTTTTAAACTTGGGTACTCCCACTTGTTGATTTTCACTTTTGTTGCTTATGCCTTGGTGTCATATTAAAACTTTTTTTTTGCTGAGAACAATGATAAGGAGATTTTTCCCTATGTTTTGTTCTAGGAGTTTCATGGTTTTCAGTCTTGCATTTGAGTCCATAATTCATTTTGAGTGAATTTTTGTTAGTAGTGTAAGATAATGGTCCAAAAACCTTCTTTTGTATGTAAATATATCCAAATACCTTCTTGTATGTAAATATACAGTTTTCCCAACACCATTTATTGCAGAGTCTATCTTTTCTGTGATAGTCTTCTTGGCTGTCTTGTCAAATATTAGGTGACCCTGTATTACTTGACACCTGTATGACTCTAGGCTCTCTATTCTGTTTTCCACTCCTCTGTTCTGTTTTTATACTGGTTTATACTGTTTTGTTTACTATAGTGTTGTAGTATAGTTTGAAATCAGCAAGTGTGAGGCCTTCAGCTTTGTTCTTTCATAGGATTGCTCTATTTGAAACTTCTATAGATCCATATGAATTTTAGGATTGTTTTTTCTATTTCTGCAAAAAAAAAATGTTATTGGAATTTTGTTGGGAATTACTTTGAATCAGCTATGAGTTAATAGATATTTTAACGATACCAATTTTTCAATCTATGAAGACAGAGTATCTTTCCATGTGTCTATGTCTTCTTCAGTTTCTTTCATTAATATCCCATACTTTGTGCTGTATATTTTTTTACTAGCTCAGTTAAATGCATTCCTAAATATTTTGTTGTTTTGACTGTAAAAGGGGTTATTTTATTTCTTTTTCAATAATCCATTATTGCATATGAATGCAACTGATATTTGTGTATTGATTTTATATCCTGCAACTTTACTAAATTTGTTGATTATTTTGAACAGTTTTTGATGAAGTCTTTAGGATATTCTATACACAATGTCATGTCATCAGCAGAGACATGACTTCTTCTTTTCCAATTGGTGTGAATGTTACTTCTTTTTCTTGCCTAATTTCTGTGGCAGAACTTCCAATACTCAGTTGAATAAGAGGGGGCATTTTTGACTTGTTTTTGATCTTAAAAAGAAAGCTCACAAGCTCTCAGCATTGAGTGTGATGTTAGCTGTGGGTTTGTCGTATATGGCCTTTAATATGTGGAGGAATGCTCCTTCTGTATCCACTGTGTTAACTACTTTTGTAGTTTTTCTTCCTTTCTTGCTATCTTCCTTTGTGAAGTAATATTTTTCTGCAGTGGTTTATTTGGTTTCCTTCTCTTTGTGTCTCTACTATAGGTTTTAGAACTCTAGCTATCCTGATGCTTAGATGAAACATCTTATGGATATAAAGTCTACTTCAAGATGTTCATATCAACTGTTTATATAAAGTTAGCTTCAACTGCATACAAAAAATATTTGCTTCTTTTTCTCCTACTTTTAACTTTTACACTGGAGTTAAGTGATTAATATGCACTATATTACAGTATTGAAGTATTTGGTTTTGACTTAAAGCTTAACCTTTACTGGTATGTTTTATATTTTTACATGTCTTCATGTTTCTAACTCGGATATTTTCATTTCAGCTTGAATAACTCCTTCCAGGATTTATTTTTAGGCAGGTAGGTATAGTGGTGCTAAACCTCCTTAGTTTTTGTTTGTTTGAGATACTCTTTCTCTTTCTTTTATTTTTGAAAGATAACTCTTCTGGATAAAGTATTCATAGTTGGCCATTGTTTTGTTTGTTTATTTTAGCCCTTTGAATGCACCATTCCTCTCTCTCCTGGCCTTCAAGGTTTCTGCTGAGAAAACTGATGATGAAGTTACGATGGTTCATTTGTTAGTGGCAAGCTTCTTTTCTCTTCCTGCTTTAAAGATTCTTTGTCTTTGATTTTGACAATTTTATTATAATGTGCCTGGAAAAGGTCTCTCTAAGCTAAATTTGTATGGAGACCTACAACTTCATGAACTTGGATGTCCATATTTCTCCCATGTTTTGAAGAGTTATTGGCCATTATTTTTCTAAATAATCTTTTTCCCCTTTTATCTCTCTTTTCCCTCTGGTACTGTATTAATGTGTAGGTTGATTTCATATTAACCCTGTTGACTTTCTTTATTCCTTTTCCTTTTTTTTTTTCTTTTGGCTTCTCTTACTGGATAATTTCAAATGATCTGCATTGGTGTGCACTAATTCTCTCTTCTGATTCTTCTATTCTGCTATTAAACCTGTCTGATGAAATCTTCAAAACAGTCTTTGTACTCTTCAGGTCCAAATTTTCTGTTTCATTCTATTTTATGTTTTCTGTCCCTTTGCTGAACTTATTTTGTTTTTGTACTATTTTCTTGCTTTAATTAAATAATTTTTCTATGTTCTCTTATAGCTCTTTGGGCATCTTGAGAACAATTATTTTAAATTTTTGTCAGGCAATTTATGTATATCCTTTTCTTTGGAATCAGTTAATGGAGTACTACAGTATTTCTTTGATGGTGTCATGTTTCCCTGATTCTTCATGATCCCTGTAGACTTGTGTAGGTGTCTGCAAATTTCATGAAGCAGTCAAGCCCTCTTAGATGAGCAAAGCCATTGGTAAGGAAAGACATTCAACTGTATGTGAAGGCACACTGCAACCTTCTGTGACTCCAAATCTAGATGTGCAAGGCACTAAAGGGGTGGGGATGTGTGGTGGCTGTAGGTTCAGGGAAACATGATGTCTCATTGGTTCAGGCTTCTGGGGTCCAGAAGCCTTTAACAACTTCATGGTCCTTGGCATGTGCTGCAGGGTGCCCTGTAGCTATTGCAGTGCATGCCAATATCTAGAGTCCCTAAAGCTTGTAGTGTGCTCACAGTTGGCTCTGGCTCTTCTAGCTGATCCTGACCCTAACCACTACATAAATGTCCCTATCAACACACAGACACCAGCAGCCAGCCCTCAAAATTAAGTCTGTGCACAACAATGGCTCCAATCACCACCAATGCCTGACCTTGTCCCTAGCCGCTGGACTTGGAGGTACTGGTGAGGACTCAGGATCCCTAACAACTACTACAGACCCACCACAGTGCTTGCTGAGGGCCACACAGTCGCCAATGTTATGGACCCCAGTGGTCTGAGGTAATGAAACATCATGACCCCACAGATCTGGAACCATGGCAAGGGATCATAGTGTAACTTCAGAAGATGCTGGTGATGGGAGTTTGGCCACAAGAATGCAGGTGCATAGCTTTAGGGGCTATCTATAGATGAGGCCAGCAGTGCAGGCCAGTGAGAGGAGGAAGGGTTGGAGGTAGGTTCATGAGCAGCTGTGAGGATCTTAGCTGTTGTCATGCATCCCATGGCTGTAGGATAGGGTCTTGTCATTGACATGCACAACAGTGCAGGCTGGTGACAGGAATTGGGCCAGCAATGTGCAGGTGCATAGTTATGGGAGTTAGTTTTCAATGCGTACGCAGTTGTGGCAGTCAGCTCTAGGGATCTAGACTAGTGTCTTGCATTTGTATAGCCACAGAGGCTGAGACTGGTTGCCAGTATGTTTCCTGAATTTTAACAGGAAGTGAGATAGAGGGAGTGGGGTTAGACTGAGGTGGCTGGTGTCTGTGCACACAAAAACCTGTGAAGGAATCCTCTGTGGTAAAATCTGTAGAGGGTCCACAGTGGCTGTTCTAGACACTGGTTTCTTGGGCAACAAAAGCTGCTGGGGTCTCCTGGAGACCAGGCCACTAGGAACTGAAGTTGTCTTGCTGTGTGGCTGATATTAGTAGACCCTGCCTTCTTCCTTGTTCCAACCCTCTCTATAAACCTGATTTTCCAGTTTCTGGGTGGTTTAAACTGAAGCAGGCCTTTTGGCAGTACCCAAAATGTACTGGTTGCTCCCTCCACTCTCCCTTTCTTGGTCAAGGGAACTCTTTTGGGCCAGGGAGTTTGCTTTTGGCATTGAGTAGTGCCAGCTGGGGGATGATGACCAGGCAGAATGAGGCTGCTCTTCCTTCTCTTTTTCTGCAGCTATTCTTAGGGATTTTTTGTTGCTGCTTATACTTTAGAGTCTCTCATATATATATTAAACTGGATAAGGAGTGAAAAGTTTTCCTACTTCACAATTATTATGAAATCTCATTGTTTGAATCCTAAATAGATAGCAGTCAGCCATTATGTAGCATATGGGATTGCTATAGAAGTCCATATGCTTTGTAACAGTTGGTGTTCAAATGAAAATGTGTGAAGTCAAATAAAAATGTGGCCCAGATGACAAAACCTAATTACCAGCAGCATCAAACTGCAGAATTCTTTCAAACTACCTATGTCATGTTTTTCAGTTGTTTTTTAGGCATTTCCTCAGTAAAAAATAACTTTCAACAAGTTTGTAGACTATAATGATATAACCGTCTATTTTGAAAAAATAACATACAAAGTTAAAATACAACTTTCATTCTACTTTTCATCCACAGATTAATAATGATAATTTTCTTCTCTAAAAACTACTCAGAATTGGGATACCTGGGTCGCTCAGCAGTTAAGCATCTGCCTTTGGCTCAGGGCATGACGCTGGAGTCCCGGGTTGGAGTACCACATTGGGCTCCCTGTGACAAGTCTGCTTCTCCCTCTGCCTGTGCCTCTGCCTCTCTCTCTGGGTCTCTTATGAATAAATAAATAAAAAATCTTTAAAAATTAAAAAAAATAAAAAAAAAAACTATCCAAAATTAACAAAGAAAATAGAAAAATAAATGAGACTAGGAGATATCAATATTCTAAAGCCTGCTTTTTCTTGCTTACTCTCTCTCTTACACACACTCATTTATGTATGTATGTGTGTGTGTATATATATATATATATACACACATATATGTATCTATATATGTATGTGTGTCGTTTAAATGGGCAGGAAGATTCTTAGAGGGGATATTCATGGCTAAATGCATAAAATAAGGAAAACCAAACATTGTTCTTTAAAATAAGTGGCCGAATCTGAAATTAAAATCTAATAATCCAAAAACTAAAAAAAAAAAAAAAAAAATCTAATCATCCCTCTCTGGAAATGTGAAAACATACATGTAGGCTAGCTGGGTATATTTTTTGAGCCGAACTTTGTATTAATTATTTAAAAGCTAGAAAGGTAGTGTTATAAAAGTAAATCCTACAAACAAACAAAACAAAACAAATATTTGAAGGAAGCTTCTTACTGGAGAGAAATAAAGATGAGATGTTCTGCATTTGTGTAGTTTTTGTGAATAGTATCTACTGACTGTGAAGACAAAAATTGAAAGAGCTTACACTAAATAGTAGGTTACAAGAAAAAACTTGTAATTTTGAAAAATACCTTTGTTCATGTTTTGACACAGATATCCAGAAAATAATTCGTTTAGAAAGCATTAGTAGTCTTGCCATAAAATAGAAAGTAGCTAGGAATCAATATACATCTATTATAAGATAAGAGAAAGTACACCCTTACTGCTTTGCCTTGCTTAGTCATTCATTACTTATCCATTTATTGTTGTTTCTTCTGCTTTCTTTAAACATATGGTGAATGAAGTTTGGCAAAGTCACAAAATAGATATATATTTATTTTTACCTCAATTCGTACAGTTGCATTGTAAGTGTTGTTTCTAATTACAAAAATAAAATCAATTTCTTTTTTAATGGGAAAATTCAATAGGATATTTACATAGAATGTAGCTAAAACCTTTAATAAAAATTTAATATGAGAAGCAAATCTAATTTAAAAGAGATATTGAAGATCTACCAAAAAAAGTAAATGTCTGAAAGAAAGACTCAAATAATGGAAATTAAAAAGGAAATTTTATCAGAAATTAATAAAGTTAAATCTTGAGTTTTTAAAATTTCCATACCTGAGGACTCCTGGGTTGCTCGGTGGTTGAGCTTCTCCTTTTGGCTTAGGTTGTGATCCTGGGGTCCTGAGATTGATGCAGATTGAGTCCTGCATCAAGCTTCACAGAGGGAGCCTGCTTCTCCCTCTGCCTATGTCTCTGCCTCTCTCTGGGTGTCTCTCATGAATAAATAAATAAAATGCTAAAAAATGGATAATTTTAATATGTAAATCAGCAAAAAGCTACATAAAAGAAAGAGAGTCACTAAAGTGGATCAGGCCTCCAAATTTCTGTCATGGAATTCTAACATAACTTTAAGAAGCAGGAAACGAATATGTAAACTAAATCATGTAAGTATTTTGTAAATGTTGTAGAGGAATGTCTGTGCCATGGACCTCTTTTGTAATTTGGATAGCTATAAGATTTTATCTTTCTTAAGTATAAAATAAAATTCATAAGATTATAAACAAGCAATTATACCAAGTTACAAATATATTTTTAAAACTGTGATAAATTATGTGTTAACATATCACATAAATATCTAACATTTAATTTAGTAACTCCTGTTATTTTAATATTATAAAGTTAATCATAATTCAAAATATCTGTAGTATGTATAATTTCATATGAAACTATCTGCAATATCTATTAGTGGCAGGTCAGATTTATAGCTAATACTGCTACCTATTGCTGTCTACTTTCATGATTAACGGAAATACTAAATTTCAGGTTAGTGGAGATAAGATGTCATTTTTTTCCAGTCAAGTTTATGAACTCTCTGATATCTCAATGTAAGCTTCTTTACATCATAGAAGGGAAATAAAAGTTTTTAATTTTTAATATATTAGCACTAATATACAATATAGAGGGTATGTAAGACTATCTCATGTATAAGATAGCAATAACTAATCTAAGTAAGCATTACCCATCATAGTATCTGTCATTAAAGGCATACTGCACATACTATACTGATATGGAAAGATTGCTGTGAGCTGCAGAACATTGTATAGAATATCCCACCATGTGTGTAAAACACTAATGTGAGCACATATTCATATATATGAATTATTCATATATACATATATATCCACATATACATATATCTCAAAGTAGATACACAAGGAGGGAGAGGGGAACCTGGTGACTGGGGCATTAAAAGATAAACTGAGGGGATCCCTGGGTGGCACAGCGGTTTGGCGCCTGCCTTTGGCCTGGGGCGCGATCCTGGAGACCCGGGATCAATCCCACATCGGGCTCCCGGTGCATGGAGCCTGCTTCTCCCTCTGCCTGTGTCTCTGCCCCTCTGTCTCTCTCTGTGTAACTATCATGAATAAACAAATAAAAAATTAAAAAAAAAAAAGATAAACTGAGGCAAATTAAATTTTTTACAAATTTATTTGGGCAAACATAGACTCAAATATGGTAGCACGAAATTGAAGGTGCTTAGGAATGCTTCACTGACAAGAGCTAAAGGAGAGGTTTTTATTGGAACAAAGCAAGGAAAGCATCTGACTAGCTATAACTTAAATAGTTACTTTATTTCAGAAGGCCTTTTTAGCTATTTGTGATTGATTGGTCTTAAATTTCATTTTCTCGGATTCAGGTGCATTGACTGTGGCTTAGGTTTTGATTTGTTTACATAGGATACCAAAGCATTAGAGCAACTTCAGTCTAGTGGCCTCTCTGTTTAATTACTTAAAGAGGGAGGTGAGAGTAGACAATACATTCCTCATGTACCTTTCTTTTTTTCTTTTTCTTTTTGTTTTTTAAGGATTTAATTTATTTATTCATGAGAGATACCCAGAGAGAGGCAGAGACATAGGCAGAGGGAGAAGCAGGGTCCCCATGCGGAGCCTAAGATGGGACTGGATGCCAGGACCCCCGGATCATGACTTGAGCCAAAGGCAAACGCTCAACTACTGAGCCACCCAGGTGCCTTCTTCGTGTACCTTTCTTACCAAATGTCTAATTGTTCCTACTTTAAAAACTTACAAAACAATTAAAAAGCAAACAAATCATTACTGAAATCATAAGAGCCATTCTTCATTAAAAATAAAGGAATCGTCCTAATTATTGGAAATTTTATTTTTTATTTTTTATTTTTTTTTATTATTTTTATTTTTTTTCTTTTTTTTTTTTTTTTTTTCATTTATGATAGTCACAGAGAGAGAGAGAGAGAGGCAGAGACACAGGCGGAGGGAGAAGCAGGCTCCATGCACCAGGAGCCCAACGTGGG
Organism: Vulpes vulpes; assembly: GCF_048418805.1. Lineage (NCBI taxonomy): Eukaryota > Metazoa > Chordata > Mammalia > Carnivora > Canidae > Vulpes > Vulpes vulpes. Next base: position 189,167,225 of record NC_132780.1, read on the forward strand.
ATTCGATCCCGGGTCTCCAGGATCGCGCCCTGGGCCAAAGGCAGGCGCCAAACCGCTGCGCCACCCAGGGATCCCAATTATTGGAAATTTTAAAGCAAAATATTAGGTATACATATGCTTCTAAAAATGTCTGAGTATTTTCTTTCACTTTGCTGAAGATTCTATAGGTATAACATATATATAATTCTCAAGCAAACTGATATGCCAGGGCATGTAGGATGGACAGTTTTGAAAAGGATAAGTAGTCCAAAAAAATTTTTTTTTAAGTTTTCATCAACAAAGCATTTGACAGTCCAGTAATAGCTGAGAGTGTGGCCTTGGGATATGTAAATATCTCCGTATGTCACTTTTTTGCAAGCCTACAGATTTCAGGCTAGTGACAGTATTAGGCAGCTGGACTTGTCGATAGCTTTCTGACAAAAATAAAACATGGCAAAGTACATGTTTCATCTATGTCTGTTCTGTCAAAGTCCAGTGTGTCACACTGCACAGGAAAGATGCTGCTTGGCTTTGGATTATGTTCATACCCACCAGTTTATAGGTGCCTGGAATAGAGTATTACAGTGAAAAACTGGTGGAAGCAATAGCATACACACTTTAGTTTTCTTCTGCTTAACGGTAGAAAATTAACTGTTCCAGCATGAGCCAAATTTCATTGAATGTCTTCCTTTTTTTTTTTTAAGCAGAAAAGTATACCAAAGGATTCATTAGCAGCAGACCAGTCCAACAGATACAGTTTTATATCACAACTGTGCACTACATAGGTGTGAGACATTTCAAAAATTATTGAAACTCCCTAAGCCTCAATAATCTCCTTTCTAAAATAAGGATAATTATATGTACCTCATGTTGTGGTAATGAGAATTAAATGATATAATATGCATAATCTACTTAACAGAGTGGCTGACACTTTGTGAGCTTTCAAGAAATGAACTATGTAGATTAAAGAATGTATCCTACCCTGAGACGAGCAGAATTTAAATCCTTGCTTCACTACTTACTAGCTATGTCACTATTATTCAGTTGGTTAACCTTTTTCTGACTCAGTTTACTTCTCTGCCTTACAGGTACAATAAAAGCATATGTCTCTAGGGAATTGAAAGATTTAGAGATTATACACACACACATGCACACACAATGATTAAATCAAGGTCTGACTTAGTAAATGCTCACCAAATGTTATCTATTATTATACCTCAAAGCACAATATTAAATCCTCAATTCATATTTCCATTTTAGTTATATATATCTGATTCAGACTTTTGACTCATCAGTCCCACAACGAAGACTCAAATAAATTAATATTTTCCAATTATTGCCAAAGTTTAAGCAGTTAAAATAGTTTTCTAGTTATTGCTAAAATTTAGGAACAAAGTATTTAAATTTAAGATTAAAGAATAGTAGACAGTTAGACATTAGAAAGATAATGCTTCAAGGAAAAGTTACAATTATGATTGCCAATATTTTTTTTTGCTATTATACAAAATATTTACCTGAGAAATCCAGTAAGAATAGTTTTCCAACTTCAGGTTCAATAAAGAGAAATAAAAGTGGTACAGTGCTATATCAATAATTGAGTGGTCTCCCAACATGTAATTTATTAACAGATATTTTCTTCAGCCAAAAATATGACTATATATATATATATATATATATATATATATATATATAGGCTTCTTTATATTTTTTCTACCATTCTTACCATGCAACAAATTTTATATTATCACTAGGTAAAATTCCATATTGCACATAAAGAAATGCCTCTCATTATTTGTGTCTTCATTACAAAGGACAATTATCTACTTTCAGAGATCCTACTTAAAGTTATTTTTCTTATTTTAAAAAGAAATGATCACTTTGCCAAGTTCCCCAAATAAGTACTATAACTTAGTATGTTATGCCGCTTATAAATTATTTTTATATTTAAAATAACATAGAAGTGAAAACCTTACTTACAACAAAGTCCTCACCAATCGCATGGGGAAGTATGAAATTGGGATGGCTCTCCAGAGTTGTTCCAGATTGAAAAAGTAGGCAGGGCCTTTTGGCAGCCCTCTCTCATGTTGACTAGACATTTATTATGGGCATTCAGAGGTAAAGGGTATATAACCATGAGCAAGACACCTCCGATTAGACAAGAGCAATTCATAGGGATACCTGACAATTAAGAGCATTAGTATCTAGATCTTGAAGCATGAATCTGGAGACACACAAATAGCATTCACGTTGTGGAATTCATCTGTTGAGAATATGGACCTTAACATACATACCTATGTACCTGAAAATGGTGGCCACCAAAGCAGTTCTGCAAAAGGTGGCATGAATTTTGAGATTGGGCAGCAGGTGATAAGAAAGCCATTAGTGGGGCGCCTGGGTGGCTCAATGGTTGAGCACCTGCCTTTGGCTCAGGATGTGATCCCGAGCTGGGGATCAAGTCCCGCATCGGGCTCCCTGCACGAAGCCTGCTTCTCCCCCTGCCTGTGTCTCTGCCTCTCTTTCTCTCTGTGTCTCTCATGAATAAATAAATGAATAAAATCTGAAAAAAAAGAAAGCCATTGGAGATTATATATGATTCTTTCCTTCTGTGCTAAAACTCATGGCAAGATTTCATCTGCTGTAATTTACAAAGCAGACACTTGTGGCTATAGTTCTGAGGGAAGAGTTTGAAAATGCTAAATAGGTAGTAGATGTTGTCTATTATTGGGGGAATTTTAGAAGCTAGAAGAAGGAGATGGACTCAGGGAAGGACTTGCCGGTTTTTAAGCAGGCATGAAAGATAATAGAGGGAATCTAGAATATAAAGTTTTTATAGGACTGAAGAATTCAAGTAATTTTAGATCCTAAATCAGAACAAATGGAATTACGAAAAGACTTCTATAGACAAAAATCCAGTAGAACTTGTAACTAAAATTAGTGTTTTAATACAAAGATCTGACTAAGGGTGCTGTTGAACCATAGGAAAAAATGGAACTTGGTTAGGAATATATGAACTTTGGGACACCTGGGTGGCTTACCAGTTGAGCATCTGCCTTTGGCACAGGGCGTGATCCCTGGATCCTGGATCTAGTCCTGCATCGGCTCCCTATGGGAAGACTGCTTCTCCCTCTACCTATGTCTCTGCCTCTCTCTCTGTGTGTGTCTCTCATGAATAAATAAATAAATCTTTTTAAAAAAGGAAAACTATGAACTATTTAAGAAAAGAGCATTACCAATACTATTGACTAAAAATGTTGTAATTGTGTTAGAAATAATAAAGTTCTCTTATTCTACTTGCACAGGTGACAAGTTGCTAAACTATGCTATCCTGCAAGAGTGGCCTAATCAACAACCTCCAATAATAGATGATGATGATAGATGATAGATTAGATAGATAGATAGATAGATAGATAGATAGATAGATAGATGAAAAATAGATGATAGCCTTTATTGCAGAATTTTTGTAATAGGAAAATATTGAAAAAATTGGTTGAATAAAATATAAAACATGCTTAAATGTTGAATGTTAGGAGATGGTTAAAAAAATGAAACATCCTGGTAAGAAAGGACATAAAAAGGTCACCAAAATAAATTCTTCAATAAAAAAATATGAGATGCTGTATTGGTATACTAAAAATAATTATTTGCTTTCTTCTATAATCTGTTCTTGAAAATATGTTGTATAGCAAATTTTTAGATAAAGTGAGTCTATAATCGATGCTTTTAAATGAGCAAATGATAAACTATCACACATTCAGAAATTACATTAGTATATTTATTACTTTTAAAATGCATTTCACTTCATACTTTTTTATCTATATATGTATATCATTAAACTGTGGGCCTGTAGCATATTTTTAAACTGTTCATCTATATGACAGAGAAACTCCAATGGCTTAATTGATGTTTTTAAATATTTAAGGAAAAACTTGTAATCTTTTACAAAATCTTCTATGTAATAGAGAAAGAGCAACTGCTTCCCAGCAGTTTTTGAGGCCAGCAGAATTTTGATGCCCAAATTGTCAAGTAAAGGAAAATTATATAATGAGAAAATCACAGGAAAATCTCTTTCATGCAAAATATCAAAGAAAATTTATGCAAAAATATTAAGGAAAATAGTAGATTTAATTTAGTAATATATAAAAAGTTAATACTTCAAGAGTAGTTGGGATTTGTTATGTATACTGTAGATTACATGAACATTCAAATAATCAACTAACATAATTTACCATGTTAACTTAATAAAGGAAAATATACAATCATCTCAACAGATTGAGGGAAGCCATCTGATAAAATTTCAGCACGTTTGTGATAATTTTCTTCAAATTATGAATGATATTTTCTTAATCTGATAAATAATACACCCATATGTGCATACACAGACAAAACCTTAGCAATGTTATTTTAGTGATAAAATATCAAATGATTTCCTGAAAGTTCTGAAATGAGATAAAGTCTTTTACCGTCACTTACATTTAACATTGAAATAAAACTCTTTCTAAAAGTGCAATAGGCAATAGAAAGAAATAAATGATATGTGTTTCAGAAAGGACAGATTAAAGTTGTCATTTACAGATGGCATGATTGTTTATATAGAGATCCAGAAGAATCTACAGATGTTCTATTAGAATCAATGAATTAATTTATCATGGTCACTGGGTACAAAGTACACATAAAAATGAATTTTACTTATACAAGAAACATAGCTTTTCTAAATCATACAATTTACAATAGTGTAAGAAATCTGTTGTCTAGGAATGAATCTGAAAATTAACCCTAAAAAGTCTATTCTGAAAACTATAACTTTATTAAGAAAAATTAAGAATACTGTACAAATAAGTGAATAAGGAACATAATATATTTATGGATTGGAATAATCCATATTGTTAAGATGTCATTTCTTCATAAGTACTGTATATGCTCTAATACCATTTGAAATCTCAGAAAATGGAGGTGCTGAAATTGACAACCTCATTTTACAATTGGTATGGAAATGTAATATTCAAGAATAGCCAAGACAATAATGAAAAGGAAAAAGAAACTGAGGCTTATAATACCAGGAATCAAGACCTAATTTTAAGATATGGTAATAAAGACTGTATTTTCATGAGTGAATAAATAAATTCATTAATTTATCATAATTCAGAAATACCCTCTCTTGCATCCATTGTTGCTACACACACATGATACCAACTGTACAGTGTAGTTGGGGAAAAGATGGCGTTTTCAATAAAAATGTTTAGGGCCAAGTATTAAAAAAAAGTAAAGCTTGGCTTCTGCCTTATCTTATACATAAAAATCAATTTCAAGCATATGAAAATGATTATTTCAAAAATGTATATCAGAAAACAGAGCATCTCCTCAATTTTGCAAGAACCGCCAACACACACACTCACACACACACACACGTACACACACATAACCACTATCTATAAAAAGATATGTTGAACTTCATTAATATTAAGAACTAGAGTTCATCCAAAAGAACCATTAAAACATTAAAAACTATAATCATAAGGTGGGACAAAATATTTGCAATATACATTTATGACAAAACATTTGTATCCAGAGTAGATACCTAAATCTAAGTAAAGGAAATACAAGACCCAACTAAGCCCAACTAAGAAAAATACTAGAAAAATATCCAAAGGACTAGAAAGACCTTCTACAAAAGAGACTATTTAAGTGGGTAATAAATACAGGAAAAGTGCTCAACTTCCTTAATCATCAAGAGAATGCAAATGAAAACTCTGAAATACCACACTACGAGTACTAGAATGGCTAAAATTAAAAATGATAGAAAACTGCAAAATAAGGCAAGGATGTGGAATAAAATAATTCATAATGATACATTAACCAATAAAATAGAACTTTTTAAAAGGATTTTAGCAATAGACTAGAAATGATATATTAAAAAAAGAAATTAGATACATATATATGTATATATGTATATGTGTATATATATATGTATATATATATATATACATGTATAATTTCCCTTTAACAAGTGACATAAATGAGTTCAGGATATTGACTTATGAGAAAAAAAGTGATATGCCATCTTTTTAAATATGAGACATTGAAAAAAAACAAATATTTAAGCCAAAAGTTTTATGCAGAAATTGAATATATTATTTGTTATAATTTTCTCTCACAGATGTAGATTGTCTTTTAGCATCTTTTGACTTACCATTGTAAGGCTCATAACCAGTAGAAGTGTCCCATGTCAACAAAGTTCATTAGACTTATGTTCCATTGAAAAATAAATGTTCACTGGGGGGGACACTTGACGGGATGAGCACTGGGTGTTATTCTGTATGTTGGTAAATTGAACACCAATAAAAAATTAATTTATTAAAAAAAAGAAAAAGAAATGTTGAAATATAAGGGCATATTTTGTTGAAATCCATCTGAACAATTTTTTTCTAAACTTTTAACCACATGGTATACCTTTTAAAAATCTATGAGACATGGTATAATCAAGTTGTTGGAAGAACAACAATATTTTCTGCAAGAAAAACTTTGAGGTGAGGGAAAAAAAAGTTTCAATGATGAAAAGCAAGAGCAAATAATTTGAAGGATTAGAATTTTCTCCCTCACAATTTTGATGAAGGTCCCAATGTTATTTTTTCTTTAAATCTGTAATTTTTAAATTTCCTATAATATTTTCTACTTAATATTTTCATTAACAAGAAAAACAAGATAAGAGTATTTCAGTTTATCACACAGACTATGCCTTTGTAGTACCTTTATCAATATATAACTAGAACTAATTACAGCTCTAGTAAGTTTAGCTAGTGAAGTCTCTGAAAGGGAGGAGATGCCTAAGCAAAACTTATTTAATAAATGCAATTGTCCTCCAATTAAAGATAACTAGGTACTGTAACATTTTTCCCCTAGGTCAATTTTCCTAGCTAAGTAATCACAGAAACCTTCCTAAATTTTCCTTATTCCTCTTGAAATTTCTATCTTTTATTTCCATTTCCTACTTCTTGCTACACACTTCTTTGGAGCCCATGATCTCTGTAACCTCAGTGCCCACTCATTACTGTATCGCTAAGTCCAGATTTGATGATAGGGGATCCTCAGGAGGCAGGAAAGTCAGTAAAGAGATAAACTTTAAACACATCCACAGTTCCTCATTTCCTATCTTAATCATGTTTCTCTTTGGGGGTAGACTTTTCTATTTGGGACTACTTCATATTCCTAGTATTATTGGTTTCTACTAAAGCTCCAATAGTGAAATCCTCAGAGTAGCCTTTTGAAACTAAGGAAAATGCTATTGTTTGTATTTTCTGTGATATTATGATGGCTATATCAGTCTTCTTATATACAAATAGATCTTAACACTGGCTGCTCAATAAATAACTCATGGAGCTCTATCACACATATACACCTCCCACCAAGAAAGAAAGATAATAAGAGTAAATAGCCCCCCAAATAAAGATAAATCTTATTCAATGAGTGGGCTCCAGGCATTTATGTTTATTTAAAAAGCAACAGGTGATTTTGGTAAAATAAAATGAAAATAAAGTACATGTAAAAATAATATATAAACATATAACATTATGTAGAATAAATATACATGCAAGTGAGTATACACATACTACATATGTAAATAAAATTAAGTTTATAATTCCTTCTTACAAAAGTAAGGAGAAAATAAGTACTAAAAATTAAAGAAGAAATCAATGAAATTGAAAATAGGAAATCAATAAGTAAAATAAAATAAAAAGCTAGTTCTTTGAAAAAATCAAAAAAAGTAATGAGTTTCTAGCCAGACTAAATTAAAAAGAGAGAGAGGATGAAAATTATTGGGTTATCTAATTAATATCAGAAATGATTGAAGGGACATCACAACAGATACTGTGGACATTAAAAGGATAATAGACAAACACGAGTGGGGCGGGGCAAGAAGGCGGGAGGAGTAGGTTCCCCAAGTCACCCGGCCCCACCAACTTACCTAGATTACTTTCAAATCATCCTGAAAACCTACGAATTCGACCTGAGATTTAAAGAGAGAACAGTTGGAACATTACAAGAGAGAAGAGTTTGCGTTTCTTTTTATTTTATTTTTTTAAATTTATTTATGAGAGTCACAGAGAGAGAGAGAGAGAGAGAGAGGCAGAGACACAGGCAGAGGGAGAAGCAGGCTCCATGCCGGGAGCCCGACGTGGGATTCGATCCCGGGTCTCCAGGATCGCGCCCTGGGCCAAAGGCAGGCGCCAAACCGCTGCGCCACCCAGGGATCCCAGAGTTGGAAGGTTGGAAGATGGAAAAAAAATAAAAAAGAATCAAGAGGGGAAGAGGACCCCGCAAGGAGCTGGGCTAAGACCAGGCACCGAGAGCCTCCAGGACAGCAAAGACTAGACCCGGAGAGGCGGGAACTTTAAAAATTCCCACCGGATTCTTCCCAGAAGGAAAGGCACTTAGCAGGGAACTGAGGGAGAACCGCAGGAGGGGCGGGGGAGCCTCGGGTCTCCGGGGTCACTAACAGAGGAGATGCGCCCCAGGGGTGAGCTTGGTAAAGGGCTGGAGGACACCTGGGGTGCCTTGGGGAGAAGCTCAGGATGCGGCTCCGGGGGAGGGGGCTGCACCCTGCTGCCTTCGGAGTCGGGGCGGGAGCGGGAGCGGGATTCCAGCAGCACAGGCCCCAGATCCCAGGGCGCTGGGGACATAGCCCAGGATCCTGTGCTCCCCCAGGACAGATGAAGGTGGGGAGGGCACAGGAGAGGACTGTCCTGCCACAGGGCGCCTCCAAGCTGTGTAGGTCAGTGCCCCCCACCGCCCTGGGAGCATCCAGGCCAATGGGGACAGCGGTAGTTACTTGGGAGCTGACTCCGGAGCTGGAGAGCTGGCCGCGGCCAATGTGGTTGTTCCTCCTGGCATCACCCTGTGCCTGGAATGGAGTGGGGCCACCAGGGAACAGTGGCCTCACGGGGTAAACAGCTCCCACTGAGCCATGCACCTGGCGGGGTTGGGGGGGCAGCTCCCAGGTGCATACACCTGAAAGTCAGGCAGCAGGCCCCTCCCCCAGAAGACAATCCTCAGATAAATTAGTTTATCCCAAAGACTGTAGTAAGAGATGAAGAGGGACACTATATCATACTTAAAGGATCTATCCAACAAGAAGACCTAACAATTATGAATATTTATGACCCAATGTGGGAGCTGCCAAGTATATCAATTAATAACCAAAGTAAACATACATAGATAATACACTAATACTGGGAGACTTCAACACAGCACTTTCTGCAAATGACAGATATTCTAAGCACAACATCTCCAAAGAAACAAGAGCTTTAAATGATACACTGGACCAGGTGGATTTCACACATATTTACAGAACTTTACATCCTAATGTGACTGACTACACATTCTTCTCAAGTGCAGTGGAACTTTCTCCAGAATAGACTACATACTGGGTCACAAATCAGGTCTCAACTGATACCAAAAGATAGGGATTTTCCAGGGCCAGATCGCTTCCCAGGGGAATCCTATAAAATGTTTAAAGAAGAAACAGTACCTATTCTACTAAAGCTGTTGCAAAAGATAGAAAGGGACAGAATACTTCCCAACTTGTTTTATGAGTCCAGCATCACCTTATTCCAAAACCAGATAAAGACCCCACCAAAAAGGAGAATTATAGACCAATATCACTGATGAACACAGATGCAAAATTCTCAACAAGATACTAACCAATAGAATCCAACAGTACATTAAGAAGATTATTCACCATGACCAAGTGGGATTTATCCCCAGGATGCAAGGCTGGTTCAGCACTCATAAAGCAATCAACATGATAGATCATATCAGCAAGAGAAAAAACAAGAACCATAGGATCCTCTCAATAGATGCAGAGAAAGCATTTGACAAAATACAGCATCCATCCCTGATCAAAACTCTTCAGAGTGTAGGGATAGAGGGAACATTCCTCATCATCTTAAAAGCCATCTATGATGGGGTGAGTGTCCCAAAAGGCCACAGTGGGAACTCCAGCCGTGGTCCAGGAGACGGAGGGAACAAAGACCACTGGAAGGAGCCGGATAGGAAAGACGGCAAAAAGGATCAAGACTCCCGATCTGCACCTGAGCCAAAGAAACCTGAAGAAAATCCAGCTTCCAAGTTCAGTTCTGCAAGCAAGTATGCTGCTCTCTCCATTGACGGTGAAGATGAGAACGAGGGAGAAGATTACACCGAATAGACCTCTGCATCCTGTGCTTTCTCCTAGTCTCTCCACCCTGGAACATTCGAGAGCAAATCAAACCTCTATCCAGACAAGACAATAAAACTCACCATCTCCTGGAAAAAAAAAAAAAGCCATCTATGAAAAGCCCACAGCAAATATCATTCTCAATGGGAAACAATGAGAGCCTTTCCCCTAAGATCAGGAACACGGCAGGGATGTCCACTCTCACCACTGCTATTCAACATAGTACTAGAAGTCCTAGCCTCAGCAATCAGGCAACAAAAAGAAATAAAAGGCATTCAAATTGGCAAAGAAGAAGTGAAACTCTTCCTCTTTGCAGATGACATGATACTATACTTAGAAAATCCAAAAGACTCCACCCCAAGATTGCTAGAACTCATACAGCAATTCGGCAGTGTGGCTGGATACAAAATCAATGCCCAGAAATCAGTGGCATTTCTATATACTAACAATGGAACTGAAGAAAGAAATTACGGAGCCATTCCCATTTACAATTGCACCCAAAAGTATAAGATACCTAGGAATAAACCTAACCAAAGAGGTAAAGGATTTATACCCTAAAAACTACAGAACACTTCTGAAAGAAATCGAGGAAGACACAAAGAAATGGAAAAATATTTCATGCTCATGGATTGGAAAAATTTATATTGTGAAAATGTCAATGCTACCCAGGACAATTTACCATTTAATGCAATCCCTATCAAAATACCATGGACTTCCTTCAGAGAGTTGGAACAAATCATCTTAAGATTTGTGTGGAGTCAGAAAAGACCCCGAATAGCAAGGGGAATATTGAAAATGAAAACCAGAAAAAGAAAAAAAATGAAAACCAGAGCCGGGGGCATCATATGTGGGATTTCAGGTTGCATTACAAAGCTGTGATCATCAAGACAGTGTGGTACGGCACAAAAACAGACACATAGATCAATGGAACGGAATAGAGAACCCAGAAACGTGCCCTTAACTCTATGATCAACTAATATTCGACAAAGCAGTAAACACTGTCTACTAGAAAAAGGACAGTCTCTTCAATAAATTGTGCTGGGGAAATTGGACAGCCATGTGCAAAAGAATGAAACTAAACCATTCTCTTATACCATACACAAAGATAAACTCAAAATGGATGAAAGATCTAAATGTGAGACAAGAATCCATCAAAATCCTAGAGGAGAACACAGGCAACACCCTTTTTGAACTTGGCCACAGCAACTTCTTGCAAGATACATCTATAAAAATGAACTATTGAGACTTCATCAAGATAAGAAGTAAGAAGCTTTTGCACAGCAAAAGAAACAGTCAACAAAACTAAAATACAACCTATGGAATGGGAGAAGATATCTGCAAATGACCTATCAGATAAAGGGCTAATATCCAAGATCTATAAAGAACTTATTAAACTCAACAGAAAAGAAGCAATCCAATCATGAAATGGGAAAAAGACATGAACAGAAATTTCACAGAGGAAGACATAGACCTGGCCAACAAGCACATGAGAAAATGCTCCATGTCACTGGCCATCAGGGAAATACAAATCAAAACCACAATGAGATACCACCTCATCCCAGTGAGAATGGCGAAAATTAACAAGACAGGAAACAACACATGTTGAAGAGGATATGGAGAAAGAGGAACTCTCTTGCCCTGTTGGTGGGAATGTGAACTGGTGCAGCCACCCTGGAAAACTCTGTGGGGGTTCCTCAAAGAGTTAAAAATAGAGCGATACAGATTCAGTGAAATGTCGGGACACCTGCACCCAATGTTTATATGAGCAATGTCCACAATAGCCAAACTGTGGAAGGAGCCTTGATGTCCACTGAAGGATGAGCAAATTAAGAAGATGCGATCTGTGTATACAATGGAATATTCCTCAGCTAGTAGAAACAACAAATACCCACCATTTGCTTCAACATGGATGGAACTGGAGGATATTATGCTGAGTGAAGTAAGTCAATCGGTGAAGAACAAACATTATATGGTTTCATTCATTTGGGGGATATAAAAAATAGTGAAAAGGATTAAAGGGATAAGGAGAGAAAATGAGTGGGAAATATCAGTGAGGGTGACAGAACATGTGAGACTCCTAATTCTGGGAAAGAACAAGGGGTGGTGGAAAGGGAGGTGGGGGGGATTGGGGTGACTGGGTGACGGGCACTAAGGGGGGGCTTGACGAGATGAGCACTGGGTGTTATACTATATGTTGGCAAATCAAACTCCAATAAAAATATATATAAAAAAAGATAATAGACAAATTCTATAAACAACTCTCTGTCCACTTATTTGACTAGCCAAGGTAAAATGGACCAAATCTTTGAAAGACACTGTATATCATAAATACACATAAAGTAACAATTTGTATAGGCTTGCATCTATTAAATAAATTAAATCAACAATTTATAACTTTGCAAAGGAGAGAATACCAAGGTCATTCAAGTTTACTGATGAATTCTAACATGTGATGAAAACATTAAGCCAGCTCTCTACAATTTTTGTCAGTAGATAGAAGCAGTGGAAATGTTACCTAACTCATTTGATCATGTCCATATTAACTGCTACCAAAACTAGACCAAGACATTTTAAGAGAACTATAGTCCAATATTGCTGATGACTATAGATATAAAAATCCTCACCAAAATATTACCAAATTGAATCCAAAACTGTATAAAAATAATTATAAATTGCGACTGAGTGGGGTTTATCTCAAGTGTGCAAGTCTGAGTAAACATTCAAATGTTGATTAAATGTTGAAGAAACACTTACAGACATGTTGAAAAGCACTGAAATTGTTCGTGCCCATTCCAGATTGGTGAGTTACAAAATTTAGAAGCTGTGTCTAGAATCAGCTGTTTAGAAATCAAAAGGGAATATGTTTTAACTAGCAAGAATGATCTACTGTGATATTTTGGGGGGAAAAGGAAGAGAAATTTTTCACTTGTGCACTTGTATGTGAGAAGAGTTTATAAACAGTTTATATGACATGTTACAGAACTTTTAAAGAAAAAAATTGATTAATGTAATCCATTTCATTAACAGGTCAAAGAAGAAAAATTGCATGATCATATTAATACATTGCAGAAAAAGTGGTTAATAAATTTGACACCCATTTCCCAAGAGACCTCTTGGTAAACTAGGAATAGAAGGTACCCTCCTTGCTTTGATAAAGACGATTTACAACAAAACAAAACAAAAACAGCTGACATCATATTCAATAGTGAGAAGGTGAAAACTTTCCTACTAAGATCAGGAACAAGGTAAGGATGACCCCTCATCACAGCTTTTCAACAATTTTTGCTAATGCAATAAGACAAGAAAAGGAAATAAAAGGGATACAGATAGGGAAGGAAAAATTAAAAATGTTTTTCTTCACTGATAACATGAACTTCTGTATAGACAATATGCAAGAATCAATCCAAAAAACTCACAGGACTAATAAGTTATAGCAAGATTGGAGGATACAAGATTTATATATAAACACAATCACTTCCCTACATATCCGCAGTGAACAGTTTAATCTGAAATTAAAAACACAATACCATTCACATTAGCACCTCCCAAAATAAATAATTAGGATGAATCTAACAATATATTTAGAAGATATATAAGAGGAACACTATAAAAATCTGATGAATTTTGTCAGGTAAGAATGAAATAAATGGAGAGATATTCCACATTCATGAGTAGGAAGGATCAAGGTCAAATCTATAGATGCAATGCAATCCCAAGGAAAATATCAGCTCATTATTTTGTGGATAATAAAAAACTGAAATTCTAAAATTTATGTGGAGAAGAAAATACCCTGAACAACGAACACAATATTGAAAAACAAAGCTAGAAGACTAAGATCATTTCAGTTCAAGACTTACTAAAAAAACTACAGTAATCATAACAGGGTGATCTTGGTGAAAGAATAGGCAAATTGATTCATGGAACAGAACAGAGAGCCCCAAAACACATCTGCCTACAGTCAACTTATCTTTGATAAAGAAGCAAAGGTAATAGAGTGAAGCAAAGCATCTTTCAAAAAATGGCACTAGGGGGGCTCCTGAGTGGCTCAGTGGTTGAGAGTCTGCCTTTGGCTCAGTCGTGATCCCAGGGTTCTAGGATCGAGTCCTGTGGGAAGCCTGCTTCTCCCTCTATCTATGTCTTCTGCCTCTCTAGGTCTCTCATGAGTAAATAAATAAAATCTTTTAAAAAACGATGCTGGAATTACCTGACATCCAGATGCATTACTATAAAGCAGAACTTTCAGACTTCACAAACATTAATTTAAAATAAAGCACAAACCTAAATATAAATATAAAATTATGAACTTCTTAGAAGATAATATTGGAAAGTATCCGGCTGTCCAAGTGTTTCATAATGAGTTTTAGATACAACACCAACAGCATGATCCATCAAAAAAATTACTAATCTAGGATGTATTTGTTTTAAAAAAATATTTTATTTATTCATTTAGAAAGAAAGCGTGTGTGTGAATGGGGGGAGGGACAAAGAGAGAGGGAGAGAGAGTATCTCAAGAAAGAGAGAATGCCTTCAAAATATTCTCTATTCTATTTTTTTACAATAAAATCTAAGTTGTAATGCTTTAGTTTGCCTGCCACTAATTTAAACTGAAGTTTCCAACATCTGATACAAAATACTTTTCAATTTTACAGTTTTTATAAAGAAATTTTTAAAATTATGTCAAGTTTTCTTAGTCTGAAGAAATAAAAAGTGCTGAAGACACTTGGATAATAATTTAAAGAAAGAAGTGGACTCACATTTCGTACTTTTAAATAAATCTAAAGTCTAGATAAAAATAATTATAAATATTTATTAGTAAACAAATTACATTTTTAATATAATAGAAAAGAGCACATTTAGTTTTAATGGTAAAGTCTTTGAAGACTCAAAATCTAGAAACCATTAAATTAAGTATTAATAAGTTGGCCTACATTTTTAAAAATAAAAATTATTTTAGAGGAACTGCATATGCACAGAGTCAGGGCCAACTTTCATATATGTATTTTTTTTTCAAAGAGCCAAGCCAATGAAGAAAGATAAATTACTGGTAATGATAGTAAAGTTTTTAATATTACTTTCTTATTAGCATTTTTGAAATCCTTCTGCTTTGCTAAGCTTTATTCTAAATGGGTTGAATATATTCATTTATATAATCTTTTATAGAAAAGTAAAGAGTGGGACAAAGGGGTTAACTTTTATTTCCAAAATCTTGCAATATTATTTGAAGTGTAGTAGAGGTAAATTCAAGATTAGATTCTTTTTGATAACTAAAATATAATATGCTTGTATGTGTGTTTATACATATATATGTGTATATATATATATAAACATATGATTCTAAAGATTCTTACCTTATGTACTGATGCAAATAAGTAAAAAATATAAGGCCTAAAAAGTAATTCACAGGAAGTGTGAATAAATGAATCATTGTCATAAGATAAATATAACTTAGAAAATAATGTATTGACATCTTTCATTTAATCAACACATTTAAAAAAATCAATAATATTTATTATCTCAACAAAAATATAGGCTAAAAGGAAACTTTCATGGATTATTTTTGGAATTGTAATATGAGGCACCCCTTGGGAGGCAATTGATAATACATACAAAAATATTTTTTCATGCATATTTTTTTTCTTTAGAAACCTTACATGTACAAATGTTCTCTACTAAAGAGTCAGGTAGTTAATGTAAGGTTCTTTGAAGTTGAATAGAGATGGAGTCAAGACTAAATAAACAAGTTTACTTTGATAAAAAGAGGTAAAGTTGTTTCCTTGAGTTCAGGGGGAAAAGAAAACGAGTAGAATTAAGTATTGACAGTGATAAACTGAGCATCTAAGGCATCTTCCTTCTGAGGAGAACTTTTCTCTTTTACTTTTTAGAAATTAAGAATGGCATGAAAATTTTTCCCTGAAAATCATCTACTTTTAGCATTTATGTCTACATGTATGAAATCTTGTGTTTTTTTGTGTGTATTTTGCAATATTCCAGGTCCAAACCATGAAAAAAAATACAAATATGTCATTAGTGCCATGACCCAAAAGGTATTCCTTTTGCAATAATTACTTGTAACCAATGTTCATTGAACCAAGATAAAAACCCTCCTATGGTGATGACTCCTTAGGCCTACAGTCTGCAGGGAGTGATTCTTGTGTGCTCTGCCTGAATGAAGGGATAGAGTCAAAGGCATTCATCTCTGCTGCCCTCTTGAAGAAAAAGAAGTGACTAATATTCAGTATAATATTCATCTTCACCCATGAAGGTTTTTTAAGAACACTTGCCAACATTGAGGAATGGCATCCTCTATATTAACTATCTTTTATAAAGCACTATTTCAGGGCCATAGTAATCATCAGTAAATGATGATCAAAGTCTTCCAACTGTAGTGAGATTCAAAACCATTAGGTAAATTTTATGGAAGAACTGCAGCTAGTTCTCTTTTTTGTAAAATGAATAATCATAACTCTTTCATTTTTTAACTATTTTAATCTGGGGTTCAACAAGTATGCAACAATAGCTGTATCCTATATATACAGACCATTCCACATCTCTGTTATTTGGGGACTATATTATTAGGACTTATTATTTTATTGTTAGACTACCTTTTGTCAATGTCATTAAGTAAATTTAACAGAGTTTACAATTCATTTGTCACATTAAAGGTTTTATATTCTCTCCAAAACACATATTAAAATACAAATATAACTACAGCATATACTATCTTACATTTTTTCTTGTTTTTCTTTACTATTGCTGAATTTCACCTCAGATTTCATGGAATGATGAATTACCAAAAGATTATAAAAAATAATGCATTGAAGAGTCATAGATTTTTGCAAATATACTTTTGAAAGTTTTTCACTTTCTCCTCAGCCAATTCTTAACCCAGCAGTCAAATATCAATTATATATATTAAATTATATTATCAGATCACACACCTGACCCTTATTCTCCTTGCCTTAAGGCTGTATATTAAGACCCCCATTCCTTTACACCTACTCAGATCATCCTTGGATCTCCTAGATCGTAGCTTCACCTACGCCCATCTTTCCTACTTCAGGAAGAATGGTGTACTATGAAATGACTCCTTGAAGAGAAGGGCTCTGCCTATCTAGATTGCTGCATCTGAAAATCTATCAGCTTTTAGTGATGATTAATAACAATTAAAAATAAGGAAACCATGACTAATTTAGAGAATATAGCCTTTCTGAACATTGAATGACATCAGCGTTGGTTTACAAACTCCAAGACATATAAAATGTAGTGATAAATCCAAAGGTAAGCCAGCAATAAATTAGTATTCATAGTATCATACTAAGAAAATATATCAAATGAATTAAAAGATTAATTTTTATCAGGATTCCAATAAAACTTGAAGCTCTCAAGATTTTGGCATCGTGCTTTGTAGGAATAAGTGCTTAATTTCTTTCTTTTGATTGAGCAATTGCATTCCTCATAAATACCTTATAATCTTTTGATAACTGTCCTCATAGGATGATTTCACTAATCACATATTTCATCATTTGATTTGCTTCTTATTTGCATCTTATAGCTGACTTTTCGTGACCATCTATTTATGTTTAGTTATCTCTCATAAACACTAGTCCATGATTAAGAGATTTTTCACAAGTAATAAACAAATACATCAAAAAAGAAAACATTTGCTTAATATCAAACAGACTCTGAGAGTTCATGCATTTATTATTTTTTTTAAGATTTTATTTATTTATTCATGATAGAGACAGAGAGAGAGAAGCAGACACACAGGCAGAGGGAGAAGCAGGCTCCATGCTGGGAACCCGACGTGGGACTCGATACCAGGACTCCAGGATCACGTCCTGGGCCAAAGGCAGGCACTGAACCGTTGAGCCACCCAGGGATCCCCAAGTTCATGCCTTTAAAGTGTTTTCTTTCCAGCATTAGGCTTATTTTCAGATTTTACCCCGTTGATCATACACAAACTTCCTGGCTGATGTGCAGTTGTTTTTATTATCTGAATTTCTAGGCTTATCAATGGGAAATTGTGGAGAAATTCCAGGAAATTTTAGATCAAAATGTCTCAACTGATCCTAGCATATACGCCAACAATGTTTAGGTCTACTGCTTTGACACTTAAGCAGATCTGTCTCCAACAATAGATCTGAGATATACTATATCATTGCATCCAGTGAGTTGTAACAGAGATGTGTCTAGGACACTTTGCCTACTTTTTTGTTCCTTCTAAATTATTCTGTTTCTAGTTCCTGAACTGCCTAAGAAAACGTTGGTTACTGTATTCTGCCTTTGGTCTTATATAACAGTATCCACATTCTATTATAATAACAAATTATCAAATTTAGTGGCATAAAAAATACTCACTTACTATCTATTAGTTCTGTAAGTCTGAAGTTCAGCATGGTCTCACTAGGATAAAATCAAAATGTAGGCAGGGCTATGTTTCCTAATGGAGGCTTTGAGTATGAACCCAGTCCCAAGCTCAGATTGTTAACAGAATCTGCTCTGTGTGGATGTAAGGCTGAGGTCCCTGTTTCCTTACTAGTTGTCAGCTGAGGGCTACTCCTACCTAGCTCCTTGAGCTTTCTGTTATTTCCACAAGGGCCCCTCCATCTAAGGACCCATGATAGCACACTGACTCTTACTAGGAATAGTTCTGACTTTACTTTCTGAGCATTTCACTGACTTCCTCCTATTTAAAAGGTCATGGAACTAGATTTGGTCCTTCTGGATAATCCACTATAACCTTCCTATTATAACCTTCCGGTAACGTTAATGACATCTGCAAAGTCTCTTTTTCCATGTAATGTTACATTTTCACAAATGCCAAGGCTTCAGTCATAGACATCTTTCAGAGGGATCATTCTGCCTATCGCAATTATATAAGGTCTCATTATACATTCGAACTTTTCTCTATAGTGTAGGGAAAGAAAAAGACACACTGTTGGTAACATTTCTTCCAAGTAGCATAGTGATTCTGAAACAAAATTCAATTAACTTACATTGGATGAATTGTCAGGATCTTTTACCTAAAGTGATTTAAGATTTCAGAATATTTTTCTTTGTTTTTTCTAATTAGTCACTACATTAAAAATTGTATTTTAATTTTATTTCTCAATAGCTGAATTATGTTCTCTGATTAAATGGTATTTTCCATGAAAATCCTTATATTCACATTATTTGCTGGAAACCATTTTTATATTGATTGAACATCTTCCAATTCGTTAATTATATGGGAGAAGTTTTCATTTAAACAGAAACTTAAAATCGTGAAAATATTGAGCATCATTTGTCATTTGTCATGATTAGAAAATTTTAATCATACGTATTTTATTCAGATCTTATCCTATGACTGAAGAAGGCTGAAAAATTATAGGTTATGTTATTGAAAATTGTATGTTATATTTAATGTATTGGTTTGATTCATAAGGAACAGGGAGATTTATATCTGAGTGATTTTCAAATACATGTCATTCATCTTATTTCTTTCTATAAATTAAAAGTGCAGAAGAATATTATTTTATGGGGATTATTATATTAATTTTTAGAAATTTTTCTATGCACAATAAGCTTAAGAATAAAGAAGCTAGAAATGCATTATACACCATAAAATATCGTTTTTACTCCCTGTGTGTACATACAAACAGACAAAACCACTCTTTATTTTTTGTACATCTAATCTTCTACATGAGCCCCAGTAAACTCTTATTCCTCCCTCAAAGACAAATATCCAAAAAAGATGCTAAATAAATGAAAAATACTTGCAATTCCCTATCTAAAGTATTATATTTAATGGTGGCATTTTTTTTCTGACTGCTTGTCCAGACCCAAAAGACAAACACAAGCATGTCAGCCCTCACCACTTAGACAAATGTCACCATTACTAAAATATACAATAAAGAAATTCAGTTCAGATTGAAAGAAAGAAAGGAAACTGTTCATCCATACCTGACATTATCATGTGTTTATAAAATCCAAGTTGGGAGTGGGGGAAGCTACTACTAAGGTTCCAGACATAAACATAAACATACATAAACACACACATTCAAAAGTAGGTTTTCAATTCACATTCCAATGCATTGCATTTTTGTTGTTGTTGTTGTTGTTGTTTGTTATGTCTGTGTTCTCATTTAGTTGAGGGGAAAATAGTTTGTATGGCATAAAAAAAATTGTGAGGCCAAAATACAGATGAGGAGCGTGAAGAAGGCAGGGTGTATTTTATCTTCAATTGGACCTTGTGGACTGGATATGAGCCCCTGTTGTTAATGAGAAGATCAAACATCCCAAGGGATCTTTCCTAGAGATAGTGAGATTTGGAGCATGAGCAGAAAATGGGATTTTGATGCTACCTTGCTTAATGTCTTTATATTTCTTGTATCTCAGATAGACTTTGATAAAATTATTTAGACCTATGTCATGATCAAAAATTGCTGAAACTACTAGTTTTGATATATGAGAAAGGATATCATTCATTCTTCAATTTTTTTTTTTTAATCTAAATCTTTACTACAAATGCTATTTGGAAGTGTCTCTCTCTAATTCCATATATATGTCATTTCCATAAACCTAATCATTCAAGCTCTTACACCACCTAATTTAACCAATAATATTTTGGAAAATTGGAAAATAGGAATACAGATTCCACTTGATATACTAATATTTTAGGTAGCTTCAGTAATTTCTTTTTTAGATTTTTTTTCAGTTGGCTACATTCATCACTTTGCTTAGCTGGGCTAGAAAGTCCTTGAACTTGATTTGCCCATCTGACTTCTGGTGCTCCACTTTTCACTCTATCCTGTAGTCTATTTGCTGCAGAGTTATAGGCTTTCCTAAAGAGAAAGTGGAAGCTATCAGGTCTCTTAGCATCTAGGTCTATACCAATCACAGTATAATATCCAGCACATTTCACATTTTATGAACTGTAGGATTTTTTACTAGATATAAGAAAATATAGACAGTGATTAAGAGCACTGGTACTGGAATCAGACAAATATGTAAATTTTGCTCTGGCATTGTTATTACTGTCTGGGTCATCTCCAACAATTATCTAAAATTTCTAAGGTTCATTTTCCTCTATTTTTAAAAAGATATTATTTATTTATTCATGAGAGACACACAGAGAGAGGCAGAGACACAGGCAGAGGGAGAAGCAGGCTCCATGCAGGGAGCCCGAGGCGGGACTCCATCCTGTGATCCCAGGATCACGCCCTAAGCTGAAGGCATACCTCAACTGCTGAGCCACCCAGGCATCCTTCATTTTTCTCTGTTATAAAATGAGATTTCAAACAGTTGATGTTAAAAGGAATTTGGATAGCTTCATCCATAATGGTTTATGGCAAATATACCTTTATATAAAATATTTTATTGTAAAAGCCATCATCAATAGTTTGTTTTAGCAAATTAGCATTGTTTAAATCAATTGGTCTGAAATGAATAATGTGAATAATGTGTCTGTATATTCCCTTCCTCTTTAAAAGGTGAGACCCATAGTCATTTCTTTGCAGTCCCATCATTTAAAGTTACTTAAAATGATGAAATGATCAGGGATAACTAAATTATTACTACCATAATCTATAAGACTTTAAATAAATAAGCAGCACTGTCATTTTATCCTACCTGACTAAATTGAAAAATAATACAAAATAGCATTCATTTAGTTCTCTGAATATTTTTGCTGTTGCTTAATTTTGAGTTGGAAAATCAGCACTTGAGAGCACAAATAGTACTGTATTTTCATTCAGTTCTGTGGGTTAATATGAGTGTGTCTTATATATATATGTATAAAGAAATGGAGACATTTAGTATTGTGCTGATGACATTCTACGCATTCACCCT
Source organism: Vulpes vulpes (assembly GCF_048418805.1). Classification (NCBI taxonomy): domain Eukaryota; kingdom Metazoa; phylum Chordata; class Mammalia; order Carnivora; family Canidae; genus Vulpes; species Vulpes vulpes. Next base: position 189,189,243 of record NC_132780.1, read on the forward strand.
TAAATATTTCAGAATACATTTTCCAAGAATCTATAACCCTGGAACAATTATCAAAATTATTAATTAGAACACTGACATGGTAATTTTATTAAATCAATTGTATACCTTCAAATTTCATAAATTTCTCCAATAATGTAATTATTAGTAATTTTTGTTTTCCTAGTGTTGGTTCCAGGTCAGACCATTTATACTTATTGCTATCTTTCTTCCGTCTTCTTCAACCTGTAAGTGTTCATTAGCCTTTCTTTAGCTTTTGTGAACTTGACACTAAAAAAAAATTACAAACCAGTTATTTTATTTTAAAGATTTTATTTATTTATTCATGAGACACACACACACAGAGAGAGAGAGAGAGAGAGAGAGAGAGAGAGACAAGCAGGCTCCATGCAGGGAGACCGATGTGGGACTGGATCCCGCGCTCCAGGACCACGCCCAGGGCGGAAGGCAGGCACTAAACCGCTGAGCCACCCAGGGATCCCCCAAACCAGTTATTTTGTAGAATGTCCCTCATTTTAGTTTTGATTCATTCTTACTAATGATCTCATTCAAATGATGTATTTTTGACAGCAGTATCACAGAAGTGATGCTGTATCTTTCTCAGTGGCTGGTAAGAGGGCACATACTGTCAGCTTGTTCTGTTACTGCTGATGTTAACTTTGATGATTTGCCTAAGGTGATAACAACTAGGTTAATCCACTGTAAAATTGCTAATTCCTACTTGTAAAAAAAAAAGAAAGAAAGAAAAGAAAAGTAATTAGAGAGGAATTACTTGGAGAGTATGTAAATATCCTGCTCCTCATCAAATTTTACCCTTGAGGTTAGTTCCCACTCATGATTTTGTCTCCTTTAATTATTATGATAGTTGCTAAATGGTGTTATTTTTAACTCTATCATTCCTTCCATAGATCAGGACTAGGACAGCTCTTTTTTTTTTTTTTTTTTTAATGTCCAGGAATACCTGGAAGTATGGAACTGACTTTTGGCCACAAGATGGGTGAGAATTCTAACTACTGATTTATAATATGATTTTTATTTTTTTTTATTTTTTTTTTTTAAGGATTTTATTTTTTTTAATTTTTTTTTTATTATTTATTTATGATAGGCACACAGTGAGAGAGAGAGAGGCAGAGATATAGGCAGAGGGAGAAGCAGGCTCCATGCACTGGGAGCCCGACGTGGGATTCGATCCCGGGTCTCCAGGATCGCGCCCTGGGCTAAAGGCAGGCGCCAAACCGCTGCGCCACCCAGGGATCCCTATAATATGATTTTTAAAGTTGGAAACTTTTCTGGTGTCACCAGGCCGGTTGGCATATTGATCACTTACACCTGGTGTAACCAGTTACAAGTTTGGCTCGGTTATGTGACTAGAAAGGCATGAAAGATCCCACTGGGAACATTTGGAAAGCTCTTATAAAACCAAGAAGACACACAAATTGTAGTGACACACAAATTCATATTCCAGAAATGCAGTATATCATATATGAATAATTCTAAAGAACTGTGCCTGGAAGTTTCTCAGGCTATTAATGCTTGTCTACATACTTTCCATATACTTTAACTTTATTAAGATACTTGTGAACATTCACTCTGAAGTCTATGAGTCTTCAATTATCTAGCCATGTGAAATCATTATAGCACTTTACAGCAGGGGAGATCTATACCCTCACTCCCACTTATTTATTTATTCCTATCAGTATGCACTCATAGATTCTTTATTTTACAAAAATTCTGTTACTATTACTATTTCTTTTGATACTCAGATTTTCTGCAGTCTATTGGGAGTTCTTCAAGTTAGTTCCACTGTATTATTGATATACTATTATTTTATATGCATTTCCCTATTTCTTTTGTTTTATGTGGTAGGAAGATGCCCATATTTATGTGTGTATATGTGTATGTGTATACAAAGTTTTTTCAATATTCCAATTAAACTCACAAAATCATTTATTCTTATATTTTCCTTCTTTCTAACAGTCTCTTTTCCACAATGAAAAACCAGCTTCTGATTATCCTCAATGCATTTACTCAATTGCCAAATCCTTAAATACACAGCACTTTCTTGATTGTTATCCCATACCTCTCTGAAAACAAATTTGTAACTAGATTTCCATATTTGCTTGTGGACATTTTTCTCTTTAGTCTGGACATACATAGAAAATTATTGTGTTTAATATGCAGGGTAGGTCTTTTTCCCCTTTTATGTCCTGTTATTTTTTGTTTTGTTTTTGTATTCTATATTAGTATTTATTTCATTTTTAATGCTTTAATTTGCTTATTTTTAAGATTGATAATCACATGGATCCAAAAGTCAGGATCTTTTATCCTGAAAGAAATGTTCACTTCCCTTTTAATTTCTCCCCTCCTATTCACACCCATCTTATAACTGTTGCACCATTTTGAATTCCAATCAGCCCATTTGCCCACAGCCTTGCCAATAGAGTTTGTTGTCAGGTTTTGCAAATTTTGGCAATCTAATAGGTGATAAATGATAATTCTTTTAGTTTTGCCTTTTCATTTCTCTTATATACATAGCAAAGTTGAACATTTTAAATTACTAAATGACCTGTATATAATTTTGCTTTGTTTATTATTGATTGTTGACTATTTTCTCAGTTTTTCTCCATTTTCCAAGATTTTAAAGGATATTTATATATTAAAGATGTCATATTTATCTGTGCTTTATGTTGTAAATATCTTTTACAATTGATTGTCAGGGCTCCTAGGTGGCTCAGTGTGTTAAGCGTCTGATTCTTGATTTAAGCTCAGGTCATGATCTCAAGTCATGATCGCAGGGTCATGGGACCAGCCATGTGTTAGGCTCTGTGCTCAGCAGGAAGATGCTTCTCTCCCTCTCCCTCTCCCTCTACTCCTTCCCTTGCTCTCTCTCTGTCTCTCAAATAAATAAATCTTAAAAAAATTATTGTTTGCCTTTAGAATTATGGCATCAAAACGTTATTCTTTTTCATTGTGTAATATTTTTAAATCATATTTGGATATATTAATTTTTTTCTTTTATTCCTTCTGGATTTTAAGTCATATAAACTCTTTCCCTACACCTAGAATATTCAAAACCTTATGTATGTTTTCTTTTGCTATGTGTGGTATTTGTTTTGTTATAGCTGTATAATATTTAGAGATTATTCTTATAAATTGTAACATATATTATCTTTTTCCAACCGGCTATGCAGTGTTCTGGACACCACTTATTAAAAAGTCAATCTATGCCTTAGTAATTTCAGATGTTATCTTTATAATATATCAAATGTCCCTTGACAATTCAGATCAATTTCTGGACTTCCTATTATATTTCATTGCTTTTTTTGTCTGTTTATGCATCAATACCACATTATTTTGAATAACATGGTTTTAGAGAATATTTAATTTTATGCCAGTCTTGCTCCTCATGTTTCTAGTTATACTAGTTATTCTAATAAAAGTATAATCAATGTGTTAATGCCCATAAAAGTTTGTAGGTTTATTTATTGGGATTATGCTAAATTAATAAAATTAATTAGGGAGAAGAGTTATCTTAGTATGTTGAGTCATTCTATTAAAGAATGACAGACATATTTCTTTATATTTGTGCAAGTCTGATTTGTTTCATTGAGAAGTACTTTAACTTCATAAACAGTTTCCATGTTTCTTTTTAAGTGTATTTATGTTTTCTCATCTTTTTCTTCTTCTTCCTCTTCTTTTTTTTTTTTTTTTTTTTTTTAGAGGGAGGAGAGACTGAAGAAGAGGGAGAGAAAGAATCTTAAGCAGGCTCCACACTCAGTACCAAGTCCAATGGAGGGCACAATCCTATGTCCCTGAAAATCATGACCTGAGCTGAAATCCGGTGTGGGATGCTTAACCAACTGAGCCAGCCCAGGTACCCTAGTTTTCTCATTTTTGATATTGCTATAGTGAATAGATTTTTCTCTACCATTGTGTCTTAGAACTGGTTGTTGTTCATGAGTAAGTAGGCTTTTTAAATTCTATATGTTAGTGTTTTCTGCTACTTTAGTGTATAATTTTACATTTATTTATTTATTATTTATTTATTTATCTATTTATTTTTAAAGATTGTATGTATTTACTCATGAGAGACACAGAGACATAGGCAGGGAGGGAAGAAGTCTCTGCAGAGGCAGGCCAGTGCAGGACTCAATCCCAGGAACCTAGGATCATGCCCTGAGCCAAAGGCAAACACGCAACTACTGAGTCACCCAGGCATCCCTATAATTTTATTTTTTAATCAAAATTTTGATTTCAGCTTTGCAGGTATACTATCCTAGAGTGTACAAATAGAAAGAGTTGTACTTCCTATTTTACAACTTATTGTTTTTAATTTGTCAGGTAATTTCAATATAGTGTTAAATACTGGGGGTCTTAGTTGGCATCTTTAATTTGTGTCTGGTATTAATGGAAATCCTACTGTTTCCTTATTAAACAAAATACTGATTTTACAACTAATTTGTTTTTATTTAGTTAAGGATGTATCAATATGTATCTTCTTAGCTATATTTTTATGAAGAGTGAAAATTTAAATTTTTTGTAATTATCATCTTTAGAGGTAATCACATGATTCTTCAACACACTGGTAGTATATTATTTAATAGATTTATAAATATTGAACCAACCTTGCAGTACTATAATAAATGCCAATTGCTCATGGTGAATTGCTTTCTTAAAGTGATGTTGAATACTGGTTGCCAAAAATTTCTTTAGGATTTATAATTAATATGGTAATTTTTTTTAATATGGTAATTGTTAATTTTATAGCAGTTGGGGAAAGAGATGGCCAGATGGTTGGTAAAACATTATTTCTGGATCTGTTTGTGAGGATGTTTCTAGAAGATAATAACATTTGAATCAGCAAACTGAGTAAAGATTCACCCCCACCCTCACCCTCATCATCTAATCTGTTGAGATCTCATATAGAACAAGTGGAAAAAGGGTGAATTCTTTTTATCTCCTCTTGGACCAAGATATTCATTTTTACCACCCTCTCATAACATGGCTTGTGTTTCGGGGTCCTTTGGACTTGGGACTTGCATCAACATTCCTACTCTGGGAAATATCTTTGGTCTTTGATCTTGGACTCGTAGTTACACCAATGACTCCCCTCATTCTCAGGCCTTTGGACTTGGACTGAATTATATAGCACCTGTATTCTTGGTTCTCTAGCTTGCAGACACCATTTCATGACATATGTCAGCTTCTATAATCATGTGAGTCAATTCTCATCATAAATCTCATCTATCATCTATCTATTTATCTATCTCTATCATCTATCTAATCTATCACCTCCTATTGGTTATGTTTCTGAGAACACTAACACAAATATTAAATCATTCATTGTAATTTTAATTTTTGTTCTCATTCATATTGGGAGGAGGAATTTATCAACTCTGATCTTTGTGCTTTTTTTTTTGTCCTCTTTTTTTTCCCTGCAGAGCCTTAAATTTCCCATTTTTGTCTCTCATTACCATTACAATTGGATATGGAAACAAATATCTCTCCTTTCCTTACACTTTTTCTTCCTTAGTCATGATGCTTTGTAAACTTACCAATAGGAACCATGCCTACTGTGTTCAGTCCTCTGAAAAAAAACATGTTTCTTTTTCAGAATTTTGACAGTTATGGTGGGATTTTTCTTCCTGGCAACTTTTTAAGTCGATCTTCTACTTGCTATCCTTTTTCCCCTGGACAGCAATGCTTTTTATAGTGGTATGACCAAAGGATGTGAGAAATAGCTGCTTATTTGGCATTTTTTTTCACTTACAGGTATTTTAATTGTAGTTTTCATGTCTTTCAGATGTTCTGAGTGTGAGGATTTTGTGTAGTTGTACAGGTTCTTATGGGGGATCTATATTGTTTTTTTGAGAATGTGGAGAGAGATGCAGATATTAGAGCCACCATTTTCCTTGGCCATCAACATTCTCCTATTTTTGCATGAGTAATTGGTGTATTCAGTTGAAAAAAAAACATTTCTTAAGGAGAGAATTGTTTTTATTTTGTCTATAGTTATCCCAGCTAATGTGCTCTCATGAACACATTATTATCATATAACCTAAAGGAGCCAAAATAGAGGTTATGAGGACAATTATAGTAATCTTAAGAGGTGAAAATTTTCACTGTAGTGTTGGAATAAAAGTCAGCAAATTAAATTCCTAGAACATCAGCTTGAGTTCTTTCATAGAAAAAAGTTCCAAAGCAAGTTTATTGAGTTTTCCTCTGGGACTTCTCCCAGATGTGCACTAAATTGGTGTTTATTGAGGAAACATGTTCCATGAAATCAGTTCCCCTTCTCCAAATTTTTCTATTTTTATTAAAATGACTACTAAATTGAAGGTAGAAATCAAATTGTTTGAGAGTTGTATATTTATTCATATTTACTCCTTATTTGGACCACCCATCTGCTTCATCTACCCACTTTTTAATATATGGCACTCAAATGTTGAGAGCAATGACAACTATATTCATGAACTCCATCTATGTATAAATGTGTAAATAACCATTTAACCTTTAAATATCTTGATAATCATTCAGCAAGCCAAAGGCATAGATGTCACCAGTTTTAATGCACACACTGATTTGTTCTTGGGTTTTATCACTTACAACCATTAAGAATTGAAAGGATAATTTATCTTGAAGGTTGAAGCATGTGTCTTTTAACAAAGTGTTATCTAGGGACAAAAAAAGGAACCATAAACAGATGGATTAGTTCTCTGTGCACTAAATCTAAAGGGTACTGAGCTGCATGATATGTTCTTTTTCGCTTTTTCTTTAGCTCAAGGTCACAAGTGGAAAATAGTAATTCTTCTCTGAAAGCCTCATACCCTATGAGGGTAAATTTTATTATGAGTATGCGAGCTTTATATTAATTGTTTTGTTTTTCTGCAATTATGCATAAAATTGTATTAATTATATTTATATTAGCTTATTGCTTTTCCCATGCTTTATATATTTTTAAAGGGTTACTTTATTAAAATAATATCCAATAAACCCAGGCAAGCATATAGTGCTGGACAGAATAAAGAACAAAAAGAAATAACATTTACTGAGAATATATATTAAATGTTATTTACTTTAAATAGCTAGCTCATTTAATACCTACAATACTCTTATAATTTAGATAATTTATGGCAATTTTATATATGAGGAAATGGAAGTTATATCCTCTATGCAAGTTGTACAGAGTCACAGTTTCTCTGTTAAGTAGCACAGCCTAGAATAAATATCAGGGTTATGTGACATTTTCTATAACATGATACTTGGTAGAATATTAAAGGATCTATACAAAATCTATATATAGCATTAGTATTTATAAAAATAGTTATTATGCACTATAAACTATTTTGAATGTGCTATTGGCAAAGAGTTGATACACAGATCAGTAGAACAAAATGGACAATCCAGAAATAGACCCACATATGAGTGGCAAAGGATTTTGGAAGGAGATAAAGGATAAAGTGTACCTTTTCAACAGTTTTGCGGGAATAAATGGACATCCTTAAGCTTATAATTAAATTCAACCTAAATATTACAACTTATACTCTTAACAAAAGTCTATTATAAATATAAATATAAAATTATAAAACTTTGAAGGAAGAAATGGAAGAAAAATCTTTGTGCCCTGGTGTTGGAGAGTTCTTAAATGTGATAGGAAGGAACAGACTAGGAGAGAATGTTTGCAAATCACATATCTAGCTAAAATAATTTTATCTGAATATATAAAGAGCTCTTAGTACTCACCAGTAGGAAAACAAAAACCCCAATTAATAAAAACACATAGAAGACCTGAAAGGACACTTCATCAAAGATGATATATAAATGTTTAAAAAAAGGACATAAAAATTGTTCAACATTATTAGTGAATATGAGTATGCAAATTAAAACCATAATAAAATACCAGTAAAACAACTTGTAGGATGGCCAAAAATAATTGACAATATCAATTGATAATAAGGATACTGAACATTTGAAACTCTCATGAATTGCCAGTGGTTATAGAAAATGGTACACCTACTCTGAAAAGAGCTTGACAATTTCTTATAAATACATAATTACTATATGGTCTAGAAAGCACTCTCCTTTGTATTCACCCTAAAGAAAGAAAAACTTATCTTAAAACAAAAACTTGTACATGATTATTTATGAAATTTATAATTCCCCCAAACTAGAGACAACCTAAATATTCTTCAACTTGGATGAATTGCAGAAGTGTTTTATGCAAATGAGAGAAGTCAATCTCAAAAGTTCACAAACTATTAGATCTCATTTATATGACATTCTCCAGAGGATAAATCTATAGTGGCAGAGAAGAGATAGTTTCCAGTGACCAGTAGTAGGAGGACAGTATTACTTAAGGATATCACAAGAGTGTTTGGGGGTAATGGGTCTCTTCTGCATTCAGATTATTATATGGTTATATACCTATACATGTGTTAAAATCCATAGAACCATTCACCAAAAAATATATTACAAAAGACCTATTGCAGTACTCAGGAAAGGTCAGTAATAGTGTCAGTGGTTTCAATGTTATTCATAAAATGCAATTTTGAATGATATTGCAGGTTATTATATGAAAACATAATTCCGTATGGAAAAAAATACCGTTCTCTGAAATATATCAATGATAAGGCCATAGGGACACATGAACCTAAGAAACAAATTAAGTATGTAAACATAAACCAATAGAAATTATCCTTATGATAATTTTTGATGTTTAAATGATCAATATTTCAATTTTCCTGTAATGTATTTGATTTTCCCATAAGATATTATTAATATTTAATATTTCTAAGTTCACAATACCAGCTATTAATATGTCTCACTTGAATAACAGACACTCTTTTAAAGAAGTTTGTTTTTGAAAATAATTTTAAATATACAATTTTTTTAATAAGTTCACATCATCATAAGATCAATTTTGCGACAATAAAAACTAACTTAAAAATAATATATTGGACAGCCCCGGTGGCTTAGCCGTTTAGCGCCACCTTCAGCCCAGGGTGTGATCCTAGAGATCCAGGATCGAGTCCCACGTCGGGCTTCCTGTGTGGAGCCTGCTTCTGCCTCTGCCTGTGTCTCTGCCTCTCTCTCTCTCTCTCTCTCCCTCTCTCTCTCTCCTCTCTCTGATGTGTCTCCATGAATAAATAAATAAAATTTAATTAATAATAATAATAATAATAATATATTATTTCAGCTTAGCACCACCTTTCACTTCCAAATGAATCTCAGTTTGGTTAGCATAATGTTTTCTTAATCTGTCTTTAAAGAAGTTAGTAAGGCTCTCAATTTCTTACTGGAACACAGAGCATTCATTTTCATACCTAATAAGATGCTTCCTTCCTTTCCTCCAAGTAGCTAAGTTCTCTCTTAATTTGGTTGAAATCCAGCTCCACTTTCTTTCGTACTTTTTTTCTTTGCTCTTATCCCCTATAGATCTTGTTTGAATGACCTTTTTAGCAATAGTCCATTGTTGCCTGATATTGTTCTATTCCATCATTTCTTATTAAATAATTCAAAAATTTCTTCAGAGAAAGAAAAATCTTTTATTTCCTTTGTACAGAGGCACAGTGTGCATATAGCATGGTGTTATTTTCTATGTGATGTTTGATGAATTTATGATGATACACCAATAACAGCAGGATAATAAGATTAACTTTTATTCCCCTAGGATGCCAGTCTGTTAATTAGGGGGGAAAAAAGATAAGATGATGTAGAGAAAATGCTACTACTGATACTCAAAATGTGTATCTCTTCCAAAAATAGGTTATGATATTTAAAAGAAACAGGTGAACTTAGAAAGTTAAGCTGCTTGAGAGCTGACAGCTGCCCTGTCTTATTATAGAGATATTTCCTGGGCTTGCTCAAATAAGCCCTAAGTGTCAGCACTGACTTGCTCTTATGGAGCAATTGAACAAGCTCTGAGTTATAAGACACGTGTCAAATTACCAGGGTACGCAGAGAGCACCCACATTCCAAGGTTACCACTGTAGGATGACCATGGAAACCAATGAGAAATGGCCCATGTCTATACATGTGTATGAGTTTTAGTTTGAACAAAGAAGAGAGTCTTGATGGGGGTGGGGAGACGAGTTTTCATATTTGGATAAGAAATCCCATAAATCCATTAGGATTAACACATTCTGAAGATAAATTAAGAGCTGTATTGCTTAAGATACTCAGCCTTATCCTTGGTTGTGAATGTGTACCTTTTGTTAGTAAGCAGCTGACTCAGCAGTAGTTAAGCGTTTACTAAGAAAGGTCTCCAGTTGTTTGAGACAGTCTATATATATATATATATACACACACACACACATATATATCTAAATGTTACTTCTTTTATTTATTTATTTTTTTAATTTTTATTTATGATAGTCACAGAGAGAGAGAGAGAGGCAGAGACACAGGCAGAGGGAGAAGCAGGCTCCATGCACCCGGAGCCTGACGTGGGATTTGATCCCGGGTCTCCAGGATCGCGCCCTGGGCCAAAGGCAAGCGCTAAACCGCTGTGCCACCCCGGGTTCCCCATGTTACTTCTTTTAAAAGCTCCTAAAAACAAACAAACAACCAAATAAATAAATAAATAAATAAATAAATAAATAAATAAATAAGTTCCTTGATGCTGATACTTATCTTTAAGTCTTTCGATACCTTGCAATATTATCTGTAGAGTAGATTGCAAATTTTATTGTGTGGAAGTTAAATAAATAAAGTGTAATTTATAGGAGTTGATTTTTAAAAATATTTTATTTATTTATTTGAGAGAGAGAGCGCGCGAGCATGTGGAAATGAACTGGGGGAGGAGCAGAAGGAGAAGGAGAAGCAGACTCCCCATTGAACAGAGAGCCAGAGGTGGGGCTGGATTCAGGGTTCCATGATCAGGACCTGAGGCAAAGGCAGAGGCTTAACTGACTGAGCCACCTAGATACCTTTCTAGGAGTTGAATTTTAAGACAGGAAATATCTTAGACATATAAGTAAATTTTAGCTCCTGCTTTTCATATCAAAGTGTAAGCATACCCTGAGTTACCTGCTATACTAAGGTAGGTCTGAAAAAGTAGAAAACTAGTTGAGATCAAGCAGAATTCATGATGTAACAGTTTTGTTATTGGTGGACACAATAAGATAAGGGTTTTGAAGAGAGACTTGAATAGTAAGCTGTTAGGCTTGTGAAACATGCTATTTTAGTTGGTTAAATATTTAGCCATATTTCCCAGGCCCACCTATTTTCTAGAGGAAGTAGTTACTTTGCCGAGAAGCAGATTATTCAATACAAATACATGCTTTCCTAAGTATCCCTGGTCACAGAATCACTTAACCCAAGGACAGGAAAATATATTTGGTCCTAGTATTGGTTTGGATAGGGACAGGAGGTTATGTTGTTTTCAGTTTTCATTATTATTTTTATGTTGTTGCTTCTTACTCCTCTGCTGAGCACTCATTTTTTGAATCTCCATTACACTTGTATTGAATCTTTCCATCCATTCCCCCGTGTCTAACCTTTCACTTACCATCTTTTTCTGTGACTCATTCTTGTGTTCTGATAGGATTTCTTGAGCTAATGCTCTCAATCAGTATATCTATTTTCTACAGAATTCAGTCTTTTATCTGCTGTCTTTGTAGATTTTTAAACCCTGTAATCATGTTTCAGTTTTGTATTTTTATGTTTTATTAGTTAAGCAATATTTTCTGATCTCATGCATCCTAACATTTTATATAACAGTATCATGTGATTAACCAGCCAAAGTATGTACTTTGTGTTAAGACTATGTTAAGATAATTATGTGGATATGAGATCATATCTGAATTTTTAAGGAAATAATAAATTTAGGCTTATGAAAATGCTGCATTTTCATGTGTTAGTAATTACATTTCCATTTTTGAAATATGAGACCTGTAAACTTAAAAGGTATTGTTTCTAGACATTAATTATCTGTCTAAATGAAAATTCGAAGGTACTTTTTTTTAAAAAAAAGAGTTGTTTCTTTTTCTGCAGGTAGGAAACTAGAAAAAGAATGAACAAAATGCTAGAGAACAGATGACTTCCCACAAATGTTCTATAGGGAAAAATGATAGTAATTTGATCTTATTTTAATATTATACTAATAAATATATTTAACAAAGTATTACGCAAAGACTTTGAAACATTCTGTTAAATTAGTTAATGGTGTTCTCTAGAACTAATACTTAATTTCAGATGTGTTTCAAATGTATCTACCCAACATCATTGATTGCTTTGAATTTTTTAATGCACTCTTTTTAAGTGCTGAGGGAAAAAATATTGCTTAATCTGGCACTGTTACATTTCCATTGCACTGAATTTTACTGCTTTCCAGCTTCATTTTGTCCCAATAGAACATTTCATTTTATGGCAGGTGAAACTTGTGTCACTATTTTTCTACCCCTGAAGCTTACTAGCTTTGTAATGCAGCATGTTCATCCTCCTGGGAAAGAGGACATACCTTACTTAATTGCTTTACTTCTAGGGAAAGCAAACAAGACCTGCTTTTTGAACTTACTCAATTGTGTGTAAAAGCAGAACGAAAGCAACAATATCCAGAATTATAAAATCATATTCTCAGAATTATCAGGTCACACGAGTATAAAGTTATACTCAACTAGAAAGTTTCTAAAATAAGACAACAGCTGGAATGTTTTCCTCCTGTAAAATCTGTAAAATTGGGAATCTAATTCTAAAAACTACTAGACTTGCAAAAAAGCAGGAAAATATGATTAAAATGAGGAGAGAAAGAGTTAATTGAAACTGACCCCAAACTGAACCACATATATATACATCTGAGCTCCATTTAGTGGGTAGTTATTATAATACAGAGAAGGCAAGAAGAAGCTGGGGCAGGAGAGATGAAAAATAATCATTTTGCCTTAGGCATGTTTTTAAATTGCAGGGTCATAAAATGAACATCCATTGAGAAATATTAAGTATCAATTTATAAAAGAAAATACACTAGAGGTTACCAAGGAGGTTTAAACATGAAGTCAGGCATCTGGGATCCAAGTTCTGAATATTAGAATTTTACTTATGCAGAGACTTGATAAGTGGAGCCCATATTTGGGACCCAAAAAGAAACAATTATATTTTTTCACTTCAATAATAACAAAGAACAGCCAAAGGAATAGTGAAAGGTCAATGATGTAGCCCAGGATGGGTTAGATGTAGGCCCAAAGTTTTGCCTTTCCTAAGTAAGATTAGAACAGAAGAAAACTCCAAGGAAAGTTGTGCCGACACCAACACCTAAAGCATTCATCTGACTTGAGTGGGATTTGTTACATAGTGATGAGGCTATAAAATCCAAAAAAGAAAATTATTTGCTATATCATAATCAGGAAAACATTAAATTGCAAGATTGCATTGATGCTCTGTGTGCTTAATAGATAATATTAGGAACGTTTTTTAACCAAAGGAGCAGATATAATTTTGATCTTACAGGAAATTACAAATTTCCACCTAGTACAAAATTAAGTTTAAATACCTATTTAAAGAAAATCAATAAAATAAAGGCAATATATTCAATAGAAATAAAAATAAGATAAGTCAAACATATGATTTGAAGAGGTAAAAAAGAAACAGGAAACCAAATGCTATTAATATGTGAAGAAATCCTCAACTTTCATAGAACTCGGAGAAATAAACACTAAAATTATACCACTTAATATCCATACAATGGTAAAAATTAGAACTTTCTAGGATTGAGGGGAAAAGATACCCTTCATATGTAGCTGAAGGTAGTATAAATTGATCAAACCATTCTGAAGACCAATTTAGAAGTACTGTTGAAATTTACTATACCTATAACCTCTGGACTATCTATTTAACTCTATGACACATTTAATTTATAACACAAGTAATCTATCACATGAGTCCATTAACAGATATCTAACTATTATCAATCTACTGTTTTCTATAATGGAATATAATTTGAAATTAAATACATATAATACAAGGTAATGCTAAGAAGTAATAAAATAATTCAAATGTAAATTACTGAGTGAATGGGCAAATATAACAAAATAATTTTTCCCAAAAATATGCATGTTTTTGGGAAACTATTACAAATCTAATAGTAGTTATTAGACGTGCAGAAATTAAATACACTAAAACTGGGCATCTAATATGTTGAGATGATAGGAAATTAAATGTGGAGAATGAAATGAATGGAACTGAAAGAAAATATATTTAGAAAAATAAAATAAAGGTTCTTATAAACACAGATGGTGATAGGGTGCTATGGAATAAAAAGTAAAATCAGTTTAACTTAAAGAATTTGAAGTAGATATTTAAAGATATATCATGGTTTCATACCTAAATAAACAAATTAGTAAATATTAAATGATAATTACTATCATTGTCATAATTATTTTGAAAGAAAATTTAAGGGTTGTCGTACTGATTTGGCAGAAATTGATGCCTGTGTTATCTATAATTATCTAGAGACAGCAAAACTTTATAGTTAAGAAGATGGGCTTTGTAGCTAAATTATTTAGGTTTCACTTTTACCTTGGGCGAATTAAATAATGCCTTTGACACTCATTTCCTCAATTTGAAAAATGCACCTAATATGATCATTTTGGCAGCTTATTGCCAAGATGGTCACCACCGATGCCTTCATTCTCAGTATCTGCTTTGTATTTTGTCAAATGAGAATGGAATATGTTCTTCCACCTTTGAATTTGAATTAGTCTATGATGGCTCTCACCATAAAATTTCCAAGAAGTGAAGTTATACCAGTTCCAAGTTTAGCCTTAAGGAAACTGGTAACGTCCACCTGTTTTGTTTTTGTTTTTGTTTTTGTTTTTGTTTTTGTTTTTTTAACTTACTCTGGAGAAAGGCAACTACAAATAAATTCATTTTGAGATTTCCCGCTGGAAGTCAAAGGTAGCAACTTGAAGAAGCTACCTGGCGGAAGGAAATCCTGACAACCTGTAGCTGTTCATCTATTCTTGGCTAGACTACAGACAGGTGAGTAAAGAAATGTTTATATAATTCCAGCTGCAGTTGTCCTCAGACTATAATATGAGAAATAACCAAAAGAATATTATCAACCACCAAACAAGTTATAATAAAATGATATGAATAGCTGAAGCAAAAGTGGGTGTCTTTGTATTTCTTGTTTCTGACATTAGAGGGAAAGCAAACCAGCTAGCAGAGAAAATTCAGAGAGAGCAAACTGAGAAGATAGATACATCATCATCATAACAGCATATACTAATAAGGCAACAGAAGTCATATACTAATAAGGAGCATGGAGAAAGGGGATTTTTAGGAATAATTTTTGCTAAAATAAGATTATTGACAGTAAACTTAACCAAAGAGGTGAAAGACTTGTACAATGAAAACTCTGGAACATTGATGAAAGAAACCAAAGCTGGTACAAATAAATGTGAATACATCCTGTGTTCATGGATTAAAAGAACATTAAAATTCCAGTCACAATATTCCTTTAAGCTAAAGCCTAATTCGGAGCAAAGTCTCTAACTCCATTCAATTCTATAAAGGCTGGAAGAGATGAGGTAGCTGCAGAAGAAAAGTTTGAAGCTAGCAGAGGTTGGTTTGTGAGGCTTAAGGAAAGAAGTCATCTTGATAACAGAAATGTGCCAAATAAAGCAACAAATGCTTATAAAGAGACTGTAAGAAGTTATCCATATGATGTAGCTAGGATATTTAAGGAATGTGACTACACTAAACAACAGGTTTTCAATGTGGATGACACAAACTTCTATTGGAAGATGCCATCTAGGACTTTCATAGCCAGAGAGAAGTCAATACCTGACTCTAAAGCTTCAGAGGATAGTCTGTCCAATAGTAGGAGCTAATGTAGCTCGTGACTTTTAAGTTGAAGCCAGTGCTCACTTACTGTTCTAAAAATCCTTAAGAATTATGCTAAATTTACTCTACTGTAGCCTAATCTAAGATTATGCTAAATCCACCTGTGCTCTATAATGGAAGAACAAAGCCTGGATGACAGCACATCTGTTTACAACATGGTTTACTGAATGTTTTAAGCCCACTATTGAGATCCACTGCTCAGAGGAAAAAAAAAAAAAACTTTAATTATATTACTGTTTGTTCATTGACAATGCACCTGGTCACCCAAGAACTCTGGTGGAGATGTACAATGAGATTAGTGTTGTTTTCATGCCTGCTAACACAACATTCATTTTGAAATCCATGGATCAAGGAGTAATATCATCTTCCAAGTCTTAATATTTAATAAATACATAAGACTATAGCTGGCATATATAATGATTACTCTGATGGATCTGGAAAAGGACATTTAAAACCTTTAGGAAAAATTCACCATTCTAGAAGCCATTAAGATTATTCATGTTTTGGGATCCCTGGGTGGCGCAGCGGTTTGGCGCCTGCCTTTGGCCCAGGGCGCGATCCTGGAGACCCGGGATCGAATCCCACGTCAGGCTCCCCGGTGCATGGAGCCTGCTTCTCCCTCCGCCTGTGTCTCTGCCTCTCTCTCTCTCTCTCTCTGTGACTATCATAAATAAAAAAATAAAAAAAAAATTAAAAAAAAAATTAAAAAAAAAAAAAAGATTATTCATGTTTTATGGGAAAAGAGCACAGTATCCACATGAACAGGAATTTGGAAAAAGTTGACTCTGACTCTAATGGATGACTGAGGGGTTCAAGACACCAGTGGAGGAAGTCTCTGAAGATGAGGTGGAAATAGTAAGAGAACTAGAATTAGAGGTGGTGCCTGAGGTTGTGACTGAATTGCTGCAACCTCATGAGAAACTTTGAACAGGTGAGGAGTTGCTTCCAATGGGTGAACAAAAAAAGTAGCTTTGTGAAACAGAATCTGCTCCTGTTGAAGATGTGAAAATTATTGAAATGACGACAAAGTATTCAGAATATGAAATAAACAGTTAGCAAAGTAGTGACAGGTTTGAAAGGATTGACCTCAATTTTGAAAGAAATTCTGCTATGGGTAAAATGCTATCAAATACAATACATGCTGCAGAGAAATCAGTCATGAAAGATAAAGTCGATGATGCTGTAAACTTCACTGTTGTCGTCTCTTAAGAAATTGCCAAAGCCACCTCAGCCCTCAGCCACCAGGATCCTGATCAGTCAGCGGCTGTCAACATTTAGACAAGACCCTCCTCCAGTACAAAGATTAAGACATACTAAAAAAGTTCAGATGAAGGTTAGCAATTTTTTAGCAATATAATATTTTGTTATGGTATAGATATTGTTATTTTAGGCAGAATGCTTTTGCTTACTTACTAGATTATATAGTATAGTGTAAATATAATTTTTATATGAACTAGAAAACCAAAAAATTCCTTTGACTTGCTTTATTGTGATATTTGCTTGGTTATGGTGGTCTGGATCCAAACCCACAATATCTCTAAGGTATACTTATATTGGTAACACTTTTTTTGAATGTCCCAGTTGAAACAAGTGAAAAATAGATATAAGTCAGCTATAATATAAGTAATACAAGAATTAATTATGTACATCTGCACATATCTATACACATACACACTCAAATACAAAATATCCTGATACATATTTATATCTAAAACACAATCATTTGAGATTAAAATATGCTTAATATATATGGAAGTATATTTTAAAGGAATACAGAGTTCAAGAAAATCAGAATGATTGATACTCATTGCTTCTATTTCTGTATTCTCTGTTTTTAGGTAATCATATCTTCAAAAGCTACAGGATATTTTATCTTTGGCCTCATTCTTTTTTTAACCAACTTGAACCTTATTCTGTCTGCCCAACACACCTCATTTTACCTCTTCCTTTTATATGCTCTCAGAAATTTGCTAGAGTATCAGGTCTCTTATGCTATATTCCAGTTTTCATACATAGGCTATTAAGTTCAGTAAGAAAGAATGTTGAAGGGGGATGAAGAGTTAGCTCCTTTGTTCTACAGGCTTTACATTTTATACTGAAGGAAAATAGTCCAACGTTTCCTGTCTTTGAATTTATACTGTTTACTTTTCTTCCTTCAAAATGTTTCTTAAAAGTTTGTCATTGTAGGAACTCAACTTAAGACGATATTCTTCTCTATAATTGCTGGACAGTGAATGCTATATAAAAACTAAAATACAAAGAATTATTTCACCTACCAAATGTCAATTAACAATTTTGATTGTGTTTTTACTGAATCAGCTAAATTGTTACATGTGTTCAGATGATCCAAATACAGAATAAATGGATTTATTCCTTTCATTGACAATTTCTTTTGATTAATTAAAATGAAACAAACCACTCTATTTTTTTAGCAGATCTTTTTGTCAAAATATTGTGAGATCTACTTGGCATAACTGACAAAATTTCTGCAAATACTGGCCTCTACGGTCAAGAGTCCTTTGTCCAGCCACATTATTCTTTGACATCAATTAGATTCTAAAAACTTCAATTATTACAATGATTATGTGTAATTTTAATAGCTACTGTTAGATTACATTAAATATGATGAAGGTTTAAAACTACCTTCAGAAGCATATGACTTTACCTACTTTTCTATACATTTGTTATGAAGTGTCATTAGCAATATAATTCATCAGTTGGCTTTGCCTATAATTCTTTTTTAATACTAGATCTTTAAAATTTGTAGACATAAATAATATTAATAATGCCATACATTTAATGAAATTTTCTAAGAAAACATAAAAAATAAGAAAGTAACCCAAACCTTCTTTTCACCTATCAAATGTGTATAAGCTAAAGATATTGATACATTATTTATTAGCAAATTATACTCTGAAGCACCTGATAAAGTGTTAACATTTGTACTATTCAAATCATGCCATAATTTTTCAAGAAAGGAAACACAAGCAAATATTAAAAGGGCAAAAAAGAAAAGACATACTTCAAACCAAACAACTCAAAATGATTAATATTGGAAAAGATGCTCAAATTTATTAAGCCAGAAATGTGCATATTAAGTTATACCTAAGTTTGACAAAAATTATTGTTATATGACTTATTCCTTTAGTAAATGGGAGGAAAGAGACATTTTAACTTATAGAGACTTTTTTTAAAGGTTTATTTATTTATTCATGAGAGACACACACACACACACACAGAGAGGCAGAGACACAGGCAGAGGGAGAAGCAGGCTCCTCTTAGGGAGCCCGATGCGGGACCCTGGAATCATGGCCTGAGCCAAAGGCAGGCGCCTAACCATTGAGCCACCCAGGCATCCCTTAGAGACATTTTAATTATTTTTTTTTCAAATCAATCTGTAAATAAATATTAATATAAAATTATAAATATACTGAAGCAAACCAGCTTTTGAGGATCCATTCATTCTTATAAATGCCTAACAGCATCAGAATATTTATAGGAGGATGTTATCTTTATAACAAATTAAAGAAGTTAAAAAATCTTGGAATATATGAAATACTTATTATAGGGGAATGATTATATGTGGTCTTTTTATTCCATATGATAGTATGAAGGTAACAGAAATGAATAAATTCACTGTATGTCAATGACTTAAAGAATTTCCAAACATAATATATAATGATGAAAGCCAGAAGCAGATATATATTTATAACATAATAAAATTTTATAAAAGAAATAACAGGATCAATTTATGGGTATGTGTTTATCTTTGCACAACTCTGAGGAAATTATGTAGAAACACATCGGATACTTAAAATTTATTGATAGATAAAATAAAGGAGGTAAAAAACATATGTATAAAGGAAAAAAATTACCCATGATTTTAAAATAGTGTTCTAATGGAGTTATTTATTCCAAATTATATGTTAGCATGTATAAAACGTGTAAAAAATAAGATCACTGTAAATATCAATGCTGGTTTTCTTATGGTGGATAACTTCAAAGGCATTTAGATCCTTAAAATATTCTTTAATATCCTATTTACTTTAAATATGATATCAAGAGAACGCTCATCTCATTTATTCTATTGTCTTATGTTTTTTACTATTCCATCATCACTCCTACTGTTTTATTTATCTCATATATATTTAATTCAAATGTACTGAAGTTCTGTAATCTAAATCTATTTTTTTTGCTTGTGATAATACCTCCATTAAGTCATAGAGAGGATTTTAAAAATGAAAATAAATGGGGGGTTGCTGGAGGAGAGAGAGGAATGGTGTGACAGGATGATGGACATTGAGGAGAACACATGATGTGATGACCACAGAGTATTACATGAGATGGATGAATCACTGACCTCTACCTCTAAAAGTAATAATATATTATATGTTAATTAATTGAATTCAAATTTTAAAATGAAAAAAGTGAAAGTTATTTGAGTATAATTTAAATATGGTAAAATAAACACCTTTGAAGTAAACAATTCAATGACTTTTAACAGTATTTGACAACTGTGTTTTCCCAGTTTGGGGTCATTATGAAAACTATAAAGGCATCTGTATAATTGGGGTCCTGATCAACAATTTCAGATCACTGATAATACTGAAGGAATAAAAGAGATAAAAGAAAAATCTAGTCCACATTGTAAAAGAAATTTTGTGAATTCAACAAGATGTTTTAGAATATCTTCTAAAAGGCAATTCTTACTCATGTTTTTTTTTTTATTAAGTGAGTTATAGGATATTCTCACATATTTTGAATATTAACATCTTAGAAGAGAGATGGCTTGATTTAAGGAAGTTTTTAGAGATTATGAATATGTGTAGTATGTTGGTTGTGGCAGTGGTATTATAGATATATGCATGTGTTCAAACACATCAAGATGTATACATCAAATATACGCATTTATTTGTATATCAATTGTACCTAGATAAACCTTAAAAAATAGGAAGTGACCACATTATATTAAAATAAAAGAAAAGGACAAATGAGTGCAATGTACTTTAGATTGATACTGAAGAATATATAATACCAGCTAAAATAATTGCTAAAATTGATTTACATAATAGTTACTCTTTTTAATCAGTATGTGAGTTTTGTGATATGAAGAGTAACTCTGTTTCCCCCTGAGAAATATTCACAATTCTTTCCCTGAAATAAGTTAACATCCTCTTCTCAATATGATTTGGAGTAAAATTAATATGACAAACTATATGGCACTTTATACCTCCTCCATATAAAAATACCAAGTGATTTATGGTAACAACTTTGAAAACTTTTGCACATGATGTTCTCTTGTTCTTCAAGCTTAAATTCATCAATTCACATTTGATGCTTATCATGAAAAGTCTAGTCAGTGCTTGGGAACTTTTTGGGGACATATACTATATGTCTTAATTTTTCTTAGTAATAGAGTTAATAAAATTTTCAGTATTTTGATAAGTAAAAATCAGTAATTTTTAATTTTAGAATTTTATTTTCAGTTTTTTTTAAGATTTTATTTACTTATTTGACAGAGAGAGAGCACAAGCAGGGGGAATACCAGAAGAAGAAGGAGAAGCAGATCTCTACTGAGCAGGGAGCCCAATGTGAGGTTCTATCCCAGGACGCTGGGATCATGATTTGAGCTAAAGGCATACCCTTACTGAAGACTGAGCCACCCAGGTGCCCCTATTTTAAATTCAATAAAACTCAAATTTAATAGTTAATCAAGTGTGATCAAGTTTATCTTCCAAAAAACGGCTGCAATAATGTCTCCATCCCACATTTCCTCAAGAAACTTCCACTACTCTAGGAAGACCTGAAGTCTAATTTCTTTCCTTTGAATTTGGGCAAGCATGTAACTTGCTTGTAACTTAAAGAATATGGTAGATATGAAACTGCAAGACTTTCAAAGTTAAACTATAATAGATGAGGCAACACTTACCTTATTAAATAGGTTACTTGTTTTGGGGGCATTCCATTGGTATTCACAAATTTTACTACTCAGACTCATTTACTGGAGAGACCGTATTTGGGGTTCAGGCTGCTGAACTCCCACCTGACAGCTCACCACATGAGCGAGCATTTTTTTAAAGATTTTATTTATTTGAGAGGGAGAGAGAACAAAAGCAGGGGGAGTTGCAAGTAGAGGGAGAGGGAGAAGCAGGCTCCTGCTGAGCAGGTAGTTGGATGTGGAGCTTAATCTCAGGACCCTGAGATCATGACCTGAGCCCAAAGCAGATGCTTAACTGATTGATCCACCCAGGTGCTCCAAGTGAACATTTTGGGTGGCCAACCAAGTTGAGCCTTAAATGGACTACCACTCCGGGCAATATTTGACATAATCTCATGAGACTCAAGTGAGAATTGCCCAACCAAACCTTTCCTGAATCTTGACCTAAAAAAAATCATAGGTAATATAGAAATTGTTTAAGTTTTGGAGTAATTTGCAATGTAGCAATAATAAATGAAATATCATTCATTAAATAGAAAGTGTGAAATGCGTAGGCAATTTGAGTCAACCTCTCACTTATCTTGAGAGTCCTAATTAGACACATAAATATTAGCAACAAAAGGAACGGTAGGAATAAGTGTAATTTTTCATTTCAATATTGAGGTACATGGCCTAGAGAAGATAACTACTTATCAGTAGATTAGGGACCAGAACACATTTTCATGATTGCTAGTCTAGCATTTTTCAGCATTTCTAAATATCTTTACATTTAGAGAGTTTAAGTAACGATAGAATATTAATTGATATTTTATTAATTATTCCTATTTTCTTTCTTTTAAAGAAATAACCCCTGCATATCTTTCTTTGATTCTCAAACTCATTCCCAATACCTATATTTAAAGTTTACTTTGTACAAAGTACTATATTAAATACTGAGGGATTAAACATGAAAATCTCATGTAACTGAAGTGGAAGTTTATTATTTAATATAGAAGATATTTAACTCTTAAAATTATGAATAAAGTATGATTAGTTACATAAGAGTTCCATTTTAAATATTCTTATAAAATAAGGAAGAAAATTTGATTCAATAAAACATCAGATTTATGGCTACCAATGGTGTTTGAATTAGCTTTCAAAGAGTGGATTGTGTTTTAATAAATAGAGGTGTATAGTTACAGCTTTTCAAAAAGAGCATATGCTGAACAAAGGCATGAAAACAAGTTATATTAAAGAGATGATGACTGTCCTCACATGCCAGGATATAAAATATGTTTGTGTATACTGAGTGGCAAAATGGAGAAGAGGAATGAGTCCTGGAAGATGATAATGGACATGTTGATTGGCCATATGGAAAAGTGTCTCTGATACTAAACTGAAGGGATAGGAGGGCAGTATCATAAATTAATCATGGTCAAGATACTTCTCAAAATATGAAAAACTTTTATTACTAACTCACCAGCAATAATAGATTAAACTTTTGATTGTGCTGTTTAAAATGTATTACTCTCCAGTTACTCTTAGATTTTTTTAGAATAGATCCATTTTAATTGTGTTTTTAATTTAACATAACCCGCTATAATAGTCAGCTGTGATAATACTTATTACCACTTTGGGTAACTAGTAACTTTTGATTCACAAGCATCACTCAATAACAAATCTAGCTGCTCAAGCAAATAACTCAAATAAGTATCTAAAAGGTAGATATGACATAGTTGCAAATGATCCACCCTGTTCTAGGAAATAAATGAGTATTTCATTTCTATAAGGCATTATTTGTTTTTATAAAGCAATTATTCCAAGCCAGGGAGTTTTATCCTAGAAATTTTACTTTTTTCAGAGCACAATTCCTTTTCTTAAAGAGCCTACTTATAGCGACTGGACAATCAACTCTTGCAGTGGTTTATCTAGTCAATTATTCAGTCTTTTCAAGCAAATACTTGCTATGTGCTTGACCCTCTATTATGAGTTGGGAAAAAAAAAAAGGCCATAACATCCCCTCCTGCCCTGACTCTTTTTTCTTTCTGTAAAATAAGTATGCAAAATGAAGCTCAGTAGGAAGTCAAAGATCATCTATCCAATATTAGGGCCAATATTTATGGCCAAAAGTTACCCTGACACAACTGGAAAGCACAGAGCAGAATTAAAATTATAATGTTGTCATTTTATAGAGAAAACATTTATTTGACCACTAGTATGTAAATTCACCAAAAAAATCTGTTCTGACAATTTTAATTAACTCCATTCTCCTACTCACAGAAATACCGTGCTTTATTTTTCAAGCCCAGTATTCCAGAAAATTAGTATATTTAAGAAATAGCTAATGAATATAGTAACCATCTCAAGTGAAGGTACATTTGAGCAATTGAAAATGCCCAACCAAAGGGGATATCCTGGTATCAAGAAATAGAGAAAATAAAGAAGGAAAAAACCCATTTTACAGGATAAATACAATCATTTTACTATAGGTATTTAGCCAAGAACCAAGTTGGCTTTCAGTTCATTAGCTTCCATAGCCTAGGAAATAATTTGAAATTGTAAATCAGCTTGCCCTCTATCTGAAAAAGAGTATAATGGACTCAATGAGTCGCACATATAATAGCAGGTAAAGGGTGTCTCGAAAGCATGCATGAATCTATCATTGTTCATTAAATCAGAATTTTCAAAGTGAATCAAAAGGAAGATGCATTTTAAAAATATTATGTATTATTGCAAATTTAACTTAGAAACAGAACTATAGATTGCCCAGGGTCTCTCTTCTACAAATAACAATGTGCTACAGTATGGATTAGCTGCAACATATGGAAAAATTCGAAGCTAAAAAATAATAAGCCTTGTTGCTTACTTTCATTAATTTCCTAACAATGAAGTAGATACAATAAAGCTAGCTGAGATAACTTTCTTACTCTTTTAATGCATGTGAATACTTTAAAAGATTCTTGAAAACCTTTAGGAGAGATTTTTAGGGAGTGTAAGAATTACTGAGGGGTGGGGTAGGAGTGGGCAAGTCAAACATCCTGGGGAAGCTCATAATCAGAGCCAGCCCTATTGCACATCAGGGAGAGAAACAAGCTCAATATGGTTTACTCAGAGTTCATTTACATATATATTAAATATATATCACTGCTTTGGAGATAATCACAGTTTTCAATATTTATAGTTTAGAATCAATGGCAACATCACTTGCTGTATGTGGCATTAGGACAAAAAATACTAATTAGGTGGAGTATTCTCAAATTAGTTTTATTTCACTGACTAGCTACAGGATAATTGGAATATACATGATGGAAGGGAAATATCCATATTATGCGAGACATCTAATGTTGAAACACTGAGAAAAAATAAGCAGGGACAACAGAATGATAGCGCTATGACTTGCATCTTTGTTGTGGCACAAGCTTATCACCCATACCCATGAAACAGATAATGTAGCACTTATGGCAAAAGAACCCTAATTTTAATTTTCCTCCAAATTCCAAACACCCTTGAAGTACTGACTATGGTAAACCAACCTATTATGTAGTGATTAAAAGTGTGAGCTCTGGAGTTAGATCCTCTGCATCCTAAAATTACCCCCACCACTTACTATACATGTAGGATCTTGGGCAAGTTATTTCCTTCTCCATGCCTTCATTACTTCATTTGTAAAATAATGGTATCGACTGTACCTATTTCATATAGTTGTTCTGAGATTTAAATGGATTGACTCTTATTAAGGATTTATAATTGAACCTGGCAGGTAGTATGCACACAAGTAATGTAATCTACTAATGTTACACTCTAAAATGCATTTTATTCCATTTTACTTGCTTTATCACTGATTTTATCTATGTATCTATCTATATATCTATCTAATTTTATTCTGGTTCCAAAAAAAAAAGTAGTCATCACATGGTTTTTTGCTAACAGGAAACACAGAAATTTCCTTTATAAACATTGTCATGCCATTCTAAGCTTTCCATGTTTATTAGAACAGTCTTTTTGCTTTTTGATATAGCCATCTAGTAATTGTCTTAAACAATAAATGTAAATTCCACGCAAGACATCCACGCAATATTGAAGAGAACTCCATTTCATTTTACACAAGAATACTGTATTACCTACTTTGAGCAGAAATGTAATCATACACATTTTTAATGGTTGTATAAAGCTGGAGGAGTGAGTTTTAGTCCAGATCCCAGTGAAAAATTAACTTTCTGCAAAAGTCACTTAAAACAATTTAATTCAAACTTGGGGAAAGAAATAGATTTTGTTAGAGATCACAGAAGACAAACAACACTTTTATTAATGAGAGTCATAGAGCTGCAAGATAATGCACAGTTTCAATCTTGTAGGTTAGGTAAGCAGTAAGGCTCTTTATGCAGATACTTTTTATGCTGAAGAAGAAGTGTTGAAAACAATGCTATAAAAAATACTTGATGGTTGCTCTCCAGGAAAGATGGGAATATAAGGTCTCGCTCATTTGAATAGACTATTTCATGTATACTTCAGAGAGACAGCTCCAAACTCCAACACAAACTCTGAACAATAGCTGATAAATAACAGTGAAACTTCTATAATTTACAGCAGATACAGAAATTTGTACATAATAGTATGCAGTATGTACTTTATGCAGTGAAAGGGGCAGGAAATAGGTGGAAGAAGTTACAAAGGACCCCGCCGAACAGGTCCCTTCTGCAGGCTGAAGGGTGGAGCACCTATGAAAGGAATAGAACAAACCTTCTTCCAGAATGGAAGGAGTGCTTAGGAACTAGCTTGCTGTCTGCCATTTTCTCACAGTGTAATGGCTTCCCTATTATGAATAATGTTTAGAAATGATGCTCAGCCATAAATTGATATCTATCAGTAGTCACAAAATGTCTAGCACTGAAGATCAATACTGACAATACTGAGAAACTTGCTCAAAATAAAAACCCTTACTCCAAGACCATGTACAGGCATGAATTTTCAATGTATATTATCTATGTTATGAAAAAGTTAATGTGAGCACATTAACATGCAGACTACTCCAGAATCACTAAAATACCCAAAACTATTGGCAAACAAACCCTAAACCAGTATCTTCCAATATCTTCATAAGACCTTAGCATTGTGCTGTATGTATGTGTACATGTGTTTGTGCATATGAAATCTAGGAAGAAATGAAACAAGTGAATAAATTGATGACTGAGATATTATAGAGGAAAATAGTCACAAGTTATTTGCTAAGATTAGCATCAGTGATTTTCTCCAGTAAATTAAAACTCAATTGAATCAAATAAATCCTACTATATAATACCATCTTATAACAACTCATATAATCACATATTAATATTTGTATAAGAAAAACAGAAAACATAAAAGAGAATGCAGAACTTGGACCAAAATTAAATTAGTTTTTTTTTAAAATAAGCCTTACTAAAATAAACCAGAACTTACAAGATTATTTTAAAATTTCATTGGAATAATAAAGATCTATAAGAAGTGAAATCATTTTTTTTTCAAAAAGAAGTGATTTGAGGAAATGTATGTCCTTTAAGTTTTCTAAAAGGTATGATAGTAGTAATAGTAATAGTAATAGAAAGAAGCAAACACGGACTGAAAACAGTGACTAATGAAATAGAATTGATAACTCAAAGACCAAATAATGGAGTTTAAAGATGTGATTTTAAATAGATACGCAAAGTAAGATTTTGTATATGGTGTTAGAGTAAACTCTATGGAAAATAAAAGTAGATTTCAATTGAAAATTTTGTAACCTGTATTGTATAGATACAGAATTCAGATATGTTAAAGATCTAAATGTGAAAGTAAAAGTAATGTAGCTGCTAGTATTTATGATATAACTATTTAGAATATATTCAGCCTAGTAGTGTGGAGAATTTCAAAAAGGGCTCTAGCATAAGACTAAATAAATAAGTGAATATATTCGTAAAGAAATATGATTCATTTGATTTCATCAAAATTATGGATTTCTGTACAAAGGGTGACTACATAAACTCAGTAGGCCATTAATGGCTTGTAAAATAGAATTTTTAATATAGACAATAAATAAAAGCTAATATCAAGATGATTTAAGAAACTTGTGTAAATCACCCAGAAACACAATGGAAACATAGATAAGAACATGGATAGGTAACACTCAGGAATGGAAACCTGAATGATAGTAAATCTATGAAGAAATTCTCAAATCATTAGAAATAGAAAAAATAGTATTTAAGGCAACAGTGAGGTAGATCCCAGTTTTCTCCATCATATTTGCAATATTAGAAAATTGCATGATGCCAGAATCTAAACAGTCTTAGACAACATAATGATAAAAGTGACATTCTAGCATCTTGACTGTATTCTGTTGATTAGGAGCAAGTCAGAGCTCTTTCTCACACTTCTTGAGAAGGAGATTATAAAAGGAAATGAATACTGGAAAGTCAGGAGCATTTGTGGTCACCTTGGGACTTGTCTGTCACAGTCTGCCCTCTGGCTCCTGAAGATTTAAGTTCCCACATATAAAATGTAGTAACTTCCTCCTAAAGTTCTCAAAGGTGATGGTCAGTTTCATAAGTCCATTTGGCCAGGCTGCGATTCATAGGTATTCAATAAAACAGTAACCTCAGTGTTGCTGTAAAGGTGTTCTATAAATACGATCAATGTCTACAATCACTTGACTTTATGTAAAGATCAGTTTAAAATCTGAGTGGGCCTGATTCAGTCAATTGACAGGCCTTAAAAGCAGAACTGAGGTTTACCTGAAGACAAAATTCTGCCTGTGGACTGCAGCTTCAACTTTGTGCTTGAGAGTTCCAGCCTCCCCTGTGGATTCTGGAGTTGTATACAGCCCTCACAACCAAATAAGTCAATTCCATAAGATAATTTTCTTTATATAGAAAGATACCTACTACTGGTTCTATTTCTCTGATTGGCACATCAAGATACTCATCACAAAAGAACATGAGCTCAAAGATCAAAACCTCATCATCTCAACAGCATCGAGACTGATGAGTTTTCTGGTTTTAATTCATTAAATATAACTCCTAGGGAGCACTATTCCTCTCAAGTTTTGGACCCATGAAACCAAAGAGAGAACTTATCTGTTTCCAACATACCCACCACTATAATGGTGCAACACAGGATAAAATCTGTAGACATTTTTATTGAAAAGAAGAGTGAGTGCAAGGAAATTTCCTCTTAATCTTTTAACCCGTTAACTGCAACAAAGTGTCCCCTCTCAAAGTCCCCTCAGATGCTCTATTGTGGAGAACCATTCATTATAGTTATACTTCTGACTTCTTTTCATATCCTATATTGATCTTTATTTCTTAGCAACCCTTTTTTCTATGTTATGATTTGAGGTTACAGATACATACAAAATTTGTGTAAAACTAAATTGCATTGCAATTGTTCACTCATTGTGGTTACTGGGTTAATTTTTGAAAGGGAGAAACATTATAAAGATATTTACACTCTACTTATACTAAAACTATAAACCTTATGCATAAATTATGGAGAAAATGTTAAAAGGAGATCAGGTAATAGTGGGAGGAACACATCAATATCCTTTTTAGAGGACTTGTTAGGAGGAATGCTTCCAGCACAGTTTGTAAAGTGAAAGCAAACAAATACTATAATGCTAGACAAAAAGTCTACAGGAATAATTTTTTAAACAATTAAACAGCCTATAATAGATTATACAATAGAATTAATGTTCCTGAAATAAAATCTTGAAGATTCAGAGGTCAAAGCAGGTTTCAATGTAATCAATAAGGAATAAACAACACAGAGATTTGTTGTTGACATTTTGAACAGGGAGTTTATAGAAACCCATTTTAGTGAAGGAAGATGCTCTACAGAATTTTAACTTGTGATCTTTTATTTTTCCTTTATCTGCTGTTTTTAAAAAGCTCCAGAGAGTGACTTTAGATAACTAGAAGGATAAACACTTTTGATGCAGGGATAGTATTTTGACTTGTGTGTGGGTGAGAAGTCAACAGGGATGAAGGAGACAAACCTCTTAATCTTTGTAATCTTTGCACTACATCGAGGCAGTCAAGCTCCAGAGATGGAAGATGATTTAACATTTAGTAGTTAATGGTTTTATAGAAAATACTGCTTTTTAAAATTCAATCTTATTTGAAAATTATTTTTTATTATTTTTCCAGGAAAAAAGTGAGATAAGTCCTTTTCATTTCAAAAATTGAAAAAAGAAAACAGATAAATGCCATGGAAAGATTCCATGGACTGGAATGGCATAAGATCCCAACAAAAGAGTGCTGAGTGTTTTGGGGGTAACTAGAATGGTGAGGATCACAAAGATCATGCTGTGGTCCTCCTGAGAGCCCAAAGCTTCCCAACAGGAATTCATTTGGCTTGGGTGGTATGGAGTAGGAAGGTGGTGAGGTGGGAGGGATTAGTTTTATTAATTTTCTCATGTTTCATGGCAATAAAAAGAACTTGATTGTGAAGTTTAAAATATGGGTTTCTTCAGAAAGCTTAAGGTAATCACTAGAAGAAAAAAAAAAAAAAAAAGAAAGAAAGACACATATACCAAGTAGTTAGATGGGAAAAGATTTCACCAAGGAAACACACAAAATGCACAAAATCTGGAAGCACCATTCAATGAACACTCCCAAGCCAAATTCAATGGTCTAATCAGATAAAAGGAAAAACACCAAGGACATCATGTCTATACTGTATTCCTTTTGAACTCCTTAATTCAGCTACTATTTTAGTGGCACAAAATACTAAACTCCAAGGAAAAACCTTGTATGAACTATCAGGGCTTTACATCATTCTCGCATTTTAAATGCACATTAGCTAAAACACATTAGTGACTATTTACTGTTTTAATATCACATTTTAATGTTTTCTATTTTTTTCTTTTTCTTTTATATGCACATATACACACATGTGCACGTGGACAATCATCTCCTGTCTAACCCATCAGAATAATTTTCTAAATATCATTTCTGTGAGTCAACATCAATTGCCTGGACCAGTGCAGCAGCATTCATATTGTCTCCCTTTTGCCACCAAAATTGTATTTTCTACAAGTCGGTCAGTGAGATTTTGAAAACCTTAGATCATATTATTCCTTTCCTTAACACTTTTTAATGAGGATACCTGGGTAGCTCAGTCAGTTAACTGTCAAATCTTGATTTTGGCTCGGGTCATAATCTCCAGGGATTGGATCCCAGGTTCGGCTCCATTGTGGGAATGGAGCCTATTTAATATTGTCTCTCCTTCTCCCTCTACCCCACCTCCTCTACCATGCCTGGTACATGCACACATGCTCTCTCTCTTTCTCTCTCAAAAATAAGAAAATACAACATTTTAAATGATTTCACCATTTCAAGTAAAATAAAATAAAAATTCCATGACATGGCCTACAAGGCCCAACATAATTTGTTTTCATAATGTTTTCAATTTCTGATTTACTTTCCTCTTTATTATGAAAATAATAATATGACAGCCTGCTCCTCTAACACTTTTCTCAGTATTATTCCAGTTCCCACAGAGAACAATTGACAGTTTGGTATATATTTCTAGGCAAATTTTCTATTTCCAAGTGTTTTAGTTGCCTATTGCTAAAATAAATTAACGCAATCAAAATGGTTTGAGCAACACAGATATATTATTTTATATGTCAAAAGTTGGCCATGGGTTGCACAGAATGAAAATATAGGTATCAGCAGTACTGCTTATCTTTCTAGAGGCTCTGGAGAAAAAAAAAATTTTTTTTTCTTGCTTTTTCAACTTCTAGAGACTTCCTGCATTCTTTGGCTCCTGGCCCCCTTTCTCTGTCTTCAATGACAGCATTGAAGGGATATAGTTTTTCCACACTACCATCTCGTATTCAGAGAACCAGACAAAAACTGTTTTTTTTTTTAAAGACCTTTTAGGACTCAAGTGATTAGATTGGGCCACCTAAATAATCCAGTATATTCTATCTCAAACTCAGCTGATAAACAATCTTAATGGCATCTACAACCTTGATTCTCCATTGCTGTGCAAGGTAACAGTCACAGGTACTAGGGATTAAGATGTGAACATCTGAGGCTTTTATTCTGCTACTACAAATATTATTTTTGTTTTAGTCTTGTAAGAAAAAATCAGATCAAATTGCTTGGCTTTATTAATTTTATCTCCCTATAATAATAACTGTTGGTTTTTCTATTTCAATACACAGATTTGCTTCATTATGTTTAAAAATGTATTATTCCAGAGTATGGCTATCAACTAATTTAATTACCAGTCCCTCGTGATGATTGGACATTTTTATAAATTTTGCCATTATAAACAATGATGCAAACATCAACCTCATGCCTATTTATAGTTTGTACATGTATTATTATATTTATTGGGCAGATTCATAGACATAAAGTTTCTGGGTCACTAGCAAATTTACATCTAAAATTGCTTTAAAAATTCAAGGTGTTCAAATCACTTGACATCCATAAAAGTAACTATTATGAATCATTTATTTTCTTTATCTGATTATTTAAAATAACTTTTACTTCATTGTTTGATTTGCCTTGTGCCTAATTACTAATGCAGAGAGACTTTGGCTCATATGGTCATATAAGATAAACGCCTCCTTATAGTTTATTGGCCATTTGACACTTTTTTGTAGAGGAAAATTTGGAATTTAGCTCATTTCTTAATTATTTTTAATTATGTCAATAATTACTTTAATTATTTAATCCTATCACATATATTTTAATTTTGATTTTAGAGCCTTTTATCTTACATAAAGTAGGTAGTCAATTTTGGAAGTCTTACTTTTATGCTTTCTGAGTTTGTGTCTTCCTTAGAAAGTAGTATGTTTGTGTGAATGCATTTTGTTTGTTTTCCCACATCAGGCCTAACAGGTATTTTCTTATGTTATAAGATTGTTTTTATTTTATTCATTTACATTTGTTTACTTTGGTATGTTCACTATTTTAACTTGTATTTATTTTTGACAAAAAATTCTTAAATACTTAAGGTATATAATGTAATGTTCTGATATGTGTACACTTTGTGAAATAATTCCCACCATCAAACTAATTAATGTATTCATCACCTCCCACAGTTACCATTTCCATTTGTGTGAATGTTGTGGATGAACCTGGATAAACTTATGTTAGTTGAAATAAACAGATACAGAAAGACAAATACTGCATGGTTTTACTCATAAATTAAATTTAAAAAAAAGAAAAGAAAAAAGAAAACATGCCAAACTCTTAGTAACAGAGAATAGAATGTCAGTTACCAGAGGCTGGGAGGTGGTGGGAAAGGGGAGATATTTATCAAAAGTACAAATCTTTAGTTATAAAATTAATAAGTTCTGGAGACCCAATGTACAGTATGATGACTATGATTGACAGTAATGTATTGTATACTTGGAATTTGCTAAGAGAGTAGATTTTAAGTGTTCTCATCACACACACAAAAAGTTGTGTTTTCTTTTTATTTAATACTTTAGTCATGAGTATTTTCCTTGAATAATGTTCAATAACATGATTTAGAAATCTGTGGTTTTAGAGTCAATAACTAATTCCCATGGACAATATACATTCAGTTCTGCTATAACACAACATAGGCATTCCTAAAAATCATTATGGTATGCATAATTGTTAAATAAAAATACAATCTTACTGGAAAAATGAGGTAGGGGAAACATACTAAAAAAGTCTGATCAGCAACACATAGAAACCCAAAAGTAAGAATCTAAGGAAAAACAATGACAGATTTCATTATGTATTAAATGGTTAACAAGCATAAATCCTAATAAATATGATACTTAATCTAGAAAACAAACAGTTTGCAGAAGTGAGCATTGGAAGGATTACAGTTTATGAATAATTTGAAGGGTAAAAGGAGGAGAAAATTCCAACACCAGATGTGCATGGGTATGGCTCATAATATACACAATAAACTAAGTAGCTGGTAATTGAAATGTGAGTGTGTTTTGTATATTCCTATAAGGCTCCACTTTGCTGGGTGCAATTTGCTGCATTTGTTTAGTGCTTTTCTAGGATGAAATTACACATGAGCAAATGGGAAATTTACATTATATTTCTTTTTTTTTCCTGTGATCTATCAATTATATTAGAACAAAGTCATGTTGTAAAAACAGGCATTATAGCAGAACTGACTATAATTAGAAATGTGACCTGAATCATAGCCTATGTCTTTTTATATGCATGAGTCACTTTTTGTGTACTTCCTCTGATCTGTTTCCTAGACATTGTCAGTTATAGTAATTAATTGTATCAATTATTTTTTCTTATTTTTCTTTTTAAGTACATTATTGGCCATTATTACACATTTTATGTTCTACCCACAGTTTAGAATGTTTTTTAGAATTTCACAAAATCTGGATGTGCTTTATCAAGAGAGTGTTGAATGTATAAAATGAGAAGTACATACTTTTACAACATAATGGTGCAGCTTTGCTGTCTCAGGTTTTGCACAATGGAACCCTCTGGCCTCAATCAGGCTACTAACTCTGAGACACCAGTCTGTGCTCTTGATTTACTTCAGTAGAGCATATTTCCATGTTGCCTTGGAAAATTTTTATTCACCCTACTATCATTTAAGAGCTAGAACTAGGCTGTTCTAGTACATCTCTGGGAAAATTCTGTGAATTGGGTTGAACTGGAGGGTAATTCATTCTAGAGTCTTCTTCTCATAACCCGTGGACAGTGAGTGCTCCTGAAAAAAGCATGACAATTCAGGGTCTGAATCTGTAGTTGGCTATATTAAATTTGTTCCAAGACAACAAAGTGAAAACTCCAAGGATATTTGATAACTTTCGAACTTAGGGATTTAAAGATTTAATTATGATCAAAGAAGAATAAAACAAATACAATAATAAGGATATAAGATGATAAGCTAGAATCAGAAAAGGAAAAACTAAATCTGACACAGGTGTCTAGAAAAAAATTTAGGGGAATAACAACTGTGCTAAATTAAGTAGTAAGTTATGCTTTGATAAGCAGAATGGAAACTGACATGATAGAATGAAAGAATATTATGAATGTATGTTTCAAGTAGTCATATCCATCCATTTTTCAGGAACACAGAGTAGTCCAGAATGACTAAAGTGTTATATATTTAGAAGAAAGTATTGAGATACAAGTCTCAAGTGCTGGACAGGGCTTGATAGTAGAGATCATGTGGCAAGCATCTTGCTTTGGAAGGCACTAGAACAAAATATGTTGGAAGTCATTAAATACACACATATGGCTATAAGACTTTTGTGAAAGTGGGACAGAGAAAGCTTTATTTGTTAATAAAGAAAAGCATAATACCCTATAAACAAATTATAAAACCAAGAAATGGGAATCGATGCATCATAGTGGTAAGACTGAGACTCACAGTGAACTTCATGGGCTCAAAGCCTTGTTCTACTATATCCTAGATGTTGTTAAGATCATAAGCAAGTTAGTCAATATTTCTATGCTCATGTTTCTTTATCTTTAAAGTGAGGGTGAAGATAACAATACTTTTTAGATTATTTTGAAAATTAGAATTGTATCCTCCAAAGCAGCTAAGAATATACAATGGGAAGAAAGGGAGTCTCTTAATAGATTATATTAGAAAAAGTAGACCACTCCATTCAAAAGAATGAAACTAGATCCCTATTTTGCACCATACACCCCCCATACACACACACACACACAAATTCAAAATGGGTTGAAGACTTGAATGTAAGATGTGAAACGAACTCATAAATTACCTAAAATATAGGAGGTACATTTGATGTTGGTCTTGGCAAAGGTTTTTTTGGATTTGACACCAAAAGCAAAGGCAAAAACCTCAAAAAATGAACAAGCATGACTACATCAAACCAAAACCACTTTGCATGGCAAAGGAAACCATCAACACAATGCTATCAAAAAGAACAGAGATAACAAGTATTGGTAAGGATATGGAGAAAAGGGAACCTTTGTGCATTGTTGATGGCAATGTAAGTTGGTGTAGCCCCAATAGAGGAAAGTATGGAAGCTTCTCAAAAAATTGATAATTTAATCACCTTATGATCCAAAAGTTCCATCTCTGAGTATATATCTAAAGAAAAGAAGATCACTATGTCAAGGAGACACCTGTTTATTCCAGGAGGCAATTTACAATGGGCAAGACATGGAAACAATCTATGTCCATTGAATGGATAAAGAAAAATATATCTATATCATAGAATATTGTATAAAACAGATGGAGGACAGGGAAGGGAAAGGGATGCCTGGGTGGCTCAGTGGTTGAGCATCTGCCTTCGGCTCAGTGCATGGTCCTGGAGTTCTGGGATCCAATCATACATCAGGTTCCCTGTGTGGACCTTCCATCTCCCTCTGCCTATGTTTCTAACTCTGCCTGTGTCTCCCATGAATAGAAAACAAAAAATAAAACAAAACAAAAAAACCCCAGAAGGTTGGAGGAAATCCTCCCATTTGGGACGACATAGATGTACCTTGAAGACATTATGCTAAGTGAAAAAAAAGTCAAACAAAGATATACATCTCACTTATACATAAATTCTAAACAAACAAACAACTCATGGAAACAGAATTGTTAAATGTGGTGGTATGGGGTGAAGGCATATGTAAAGGTGGTCAAATGTCTGAACTTCCAATTATTAGATAAACAAGTTCAGGGGATATAAGGCTCATCATTTTTATTATTGTTAACAGCGCTGTATTATATATTTGAAAACTGCTAAGAGAGTAGATCTGAAAAAGCTTTCATCACACACAAATGCAAGATTTGTAACTGTGAAGTGATGGTTGTTACCTAAACTTATACATATATAATATCATTATGTTGTATACTTTAAACTGATAAAACATAATATGTCAATTATGTCTCAATAAAACTGGAAAGATAAACAGTTAATGCACGTGAAATAGAAAAGTTTCTGGCACATAGTGATTCATAAATATTAATATGTATTTTTATTACCATTATCATTCCTGCAGTTTGTTTTCATAATGTCATTCTAAGGAAGAGGGCAACCACTTCACTTCTGTATTAATGACTCACATTCACTTAACCTCTTTGTAGATCCCTTCTATAATATTCATATTCATTCATTTCCTATTTCATCTTACTTTAGGTAACTACAAATGCAGGGCATGCTTATACAATAAGAATAAAATCTATTTACACATAAAACTTTAAAAGTATTATTTAAAAAAAATATTTGTATCTAGTTGGTTTGATTTGGAATACCCTGTTGCTTACCATCACACAACCTAAAGAAACCCTCTAGAGTCTTTCCCATAATAAAAATAAAGCCCTTCTTTATATAATTCATACACAATTTATGCTCAAATGTGATTTCCTGAGAGCCCTGTGTAATTTCTTTCTTAAATTTAATTCATCATTTCTCTGATATATTTAAATGAAGGAAAACTTTTAGACACTGGCTTGGATGAATAAACTTCAAAGGTATTTATGATAAATGTAAAATTGAACAAATACAAATCTTAGCTTTGGTTTAAATATACTGTAGTAATCAGGATAACTTAAAATATGACTGTCACTGTCACATTTAGATGCCCTTTGTTTCCTTTCTCCATACTCCCACTCTCTCAGATTATCCACATGAAAGCTTTGACTGTATTCCTTAATCTTTTCCCTACCTGAATCCAAAATGCCGTCTCCTATCACAATTGGCTTCAGAAAATGATAATAAAATTACAAAGAAAGGATTAGGATAATATGCTGAGAATAAGAAACAGACAGAAGGACCATCAAGAACTGAAACTCCTGTTTATTCTTATGTGTTGGCAATCACAATAGGGAGACCAACAAAGAAGGGGTGAAAAACAGTTTAAGCTGGCACACAGATATATAAGTACAATGTTTTTCATATTATATCTACATTGAATGCAGTTGGAAACTTTTGGTGGACTGTAAGCTTCAGCTTTCTAATTGCCCACTAGAATTTAATCGTATTAAACTTATTCATTATTCAGGAAACATCTAATGCATTAGAGTTTGTTATTGGAGTAATAGATAAATGGATATATTAGAATTCCTATTATATCTTTGTAAACATACTCATT
Organism: Vulpes vulpes; assembly: GCF_048418805.1. NCBI lineage: Eukaryota > Metazoa > Chordata > Mammalia > Carnivora > Canidae > Vulpes > Vulpes vulpes. Next base: position 189,227,046 of record NC_132780.1, read on the forward strand.
AGTTTTTTTGTTTACTATTTGTGACCTACAAACTGAGAAAAATCTCCCTAGTAAGATTAAGTTACATAGAAATTAGTAAAGTTCTATGATTTTTTTTGTTTTTATTAATGATGTTGAAGAATTTTTTGCACATAACTGATTACTTAATATCAAGAAGTAGCAAGAATGTGATGGCATATACTTATTTTTTGAAGGAGATTTTGTGAAATGCTTTACTTTTGGATAAAAAATTGTTATTTTTTTAAGGTTAATTTTTTTCATAATGGGCCTTTAGTGGGGATAGACCATTTCCTTCTGAAACAGAACATCAAAATATATATCATAAAACAATGTAATATTACTAAATGAAAATTTTAAAAGAAAAACCTTTCTAAAGGAAAAAATTACATTGGACCAAACTTCTGAAATACAGTACACGTGTATATGCTATTTAACCTTACCTGCATCTTAATGTTTTATACATACACACGTACTCACACAGATTTGTCACAAATAGGAAATGTCTTTAATGTAGGTACTTAAAGATAGGAGTAAATGTATACTGCTCAAATGTAGAGTATTTAACAGTGTTGTCTAATGGGATGTCAAATTGTGACAGTTACAATGGACATTTTTATAAGTTGTCACAAAAATCTTGAATAATCTTGATTTTCCCGTTTTTTTTAAAGATTTTATTTATTCATGAGAGACACAGAAAGAGAGAGAGACAGAGAGAGGCAGAGGCACAGGCAGAGGGAGAAGCAGGCTCCATGCAGGGAGCCTATGTGGTACTCGATCCCTGGTCTCCAGGGTCACGCCTTGGGCTGAAGGTAGTGCTAAATTGCTGAGCCACCCAGGCTGCCCTATACCAAAATTTGGCTTTAATTCTGTATTCTTTTTTTTTTTTTTTAGGTATTTTTTATTTTTATTTATTTTTTATTTTTATTTTATTTTATTTTATTTTTTTAATAATAAATTTATTTTTTTATTGGTGTTCAATTTGCCAACATACAGAATAACACCCAGTGCTCATCCCGTCAAGTACCCCTCTTAGTGCCTGCCACCCAGTCATCCCCACCCCCCACCCTCCTCCCCTTCCACCAACCCTAGTTCGTTTCCTAGAATTAGGAGTCTTCCATGTTCTGTCTCCCTTTCTACTATTTCCTACCCATTTCTTCTCCCTTCCCCTCTATTCCCTTTCATTATTATTTATATTCCCCAAATGAATGAGACCATATAATGTTTGTCCTTCTCTGACTGACTTATTTCACTCAGCATAATACCCTCCAGTTCCATCCACGTTGAAGCAAATGGTGGGTTTTTGTCATTTCTTTTTTTTTTTTTTGTATTTGTCATTTCTAATGGCTGAGTAATATTCTATTGTATACATAGACCACATCTTCTTTATCCATTCATCTTTCGATGGACATCGAAGCTCCTTCCACAGTTTGGCTATTGTGGACTTTGCTGCTAGAAACATCGGGGTGCAGGTGTCCCGGCGTTTCACTGCATCTGTATCTTTGGGGTAAATCCCCAGCAGTGCAATTGCTGAGTCGTAGGGCAGGTCTATTTTTAATTCTTTGAGGAACCTCCACATAGTTTTCCAGAGTGGCTGCACCAGTTCACATTTCCACCAACAGTGCAAGAGGGTTCCCTTTTCTCTGCATCCTCTCCAACATTTGTGGTCTTCCACCCACAGTCCTGAGTTGTTTCCTATTTCCTCCTATCCTATAGCTCACAAAAACATCATTTTTACTTGCTTAATATGTGTTGAATTTGTCCCCTCCTTATGATCATCACTGCTGTTTCATTTATGTGGGACTTTATCCATTATTTCAAGTATGTATTTATATCCATACTGGATAATTACTTCAAGTCTCATCATTCCCTGTCTTACTTCATGAGGCAGAAGATAATTCTAAAATTAAAAGTTGATCATGTATTTCTTACTTACACTATTTCCATGACTCCTCCACCAAATTCTTAAAAATTTCCCTTGTTCCATACCTTAGGGAGATATATAAACAAAATGCATATTGAAATATATAAATTTATCTGATGATAAAGAAGCAGAATCTTTTTCTCTGACCTCTTGCTCCAACTCCATTTCTACTATACACAGAAATGACCCTCTTGGAATCTTCGGGGCTTCTTGGAATTAAACTTTGAAATCAATAGTAAAAACCATACTAATGCTAAATGCCGGTAACAGTATGACATAAAGCACAAATTAGACATAGCACATGTCACTTTTCATTGTCCAGCTTTGCTTTATTTTTATGTCTTGTCTTTACTACGTAGGACATTTAGCACTTATTTTTAGTTTCATTTGTTATTTTGTCAGCCTAAAGTGCATTCTCTCTTGGTATTATTCCTGGTTTACTTTTGCTAGAATTAATTAAAGTTAGTTGAAAGCTTTGCTATTGGATCTATACTAGAGGTTGTTGTATGTACAGTTCCTGTCCTTCTCACTATTTTTTCCATGTGGCTATTTTAAAATAGATTAATCAAAATCTTAGTTCAATATCACAGGCTGCAATATTCAAAGCCTTCCCTGCAATTTTTGAAGTTGGTTATAAAGAGAGCAAAAAAGAATGCCCCTTATTATTTAAGATAAAAAACTCTTGAGCTGTTAGATTTCATTCATTTTCTGTGAAACATTCTGCAACAAAAGAAAATAAACTGACATGTACGGCAATGAATGATGGTAAGAGAATTGTGGAAGCACTTGAAACCTGCTCTAGTGGTTCCTGGGTTTTGCTGCATCTTTGCCCTACCCATGAATTGAAAAGATTGAGTGTTCAGTCTTTTCTACACTCAATCTTTTCTTCTACTGTGTAAATTGCTTCAAATGTCCCTAGAATAAATACCCTTTTGCATTAGCTAATTTGAATTGGGTTTACTTACATCTAAAATATTTTCACATCTACACTATACCCACAGAACGTGGTAATATATTTAACAAAGTTAAAAATTTCCCTAGACCCTACTCAAGGATCTCAACTCGAGGAAATCTCTGCCAAAGTTCATCCACCTTTCCTCTGTGTTCCCATAGTTCTTCATTCAGAAGACATTTGTAGTTCAAACATGCTTTAACTCAGTTTACAGTTTGTCATTACTCCCCTACATACCCTCATCCTTGATTGGAAGGAATTGTGTTTTATTCATTTTATTTAATTCTCTTTATGATTATTATTTAATGTTTGAATATAGAATACAATAGAGCAAATTTAACATATGTGATACTCTGAAGATTACTCAAGATTTTTGAAAGTTAAGGAGAACATTAGAGGTTGGGTCATTTTGTGTCCTATCTGTATAAATATTTTCTATTCTTGAGATCCATTAACAGCTGGTTATGCACATCTGTTTAAATTATGGGGCTGATTTATGAGATAGTTTGTTCTATCAATGGATAACTATAGTTGATATAGATTAATACATATTTTCAATGCCAATTTTTAATTTCCATAAACACAGAAGATACACTTTGAAATTACTTTTATCACTTAGGGTTGCCATAACAAAATACCACACAAACTGTGTGGCTCCAACAATAAAAATTTATTTTCTCACAGTTCTAGAGGCGGGAGGCCAAGATCAAGGTGTCAACAGGGTTGGTTTCTCCTGAGTCCTATATCCTTGGCCTGTTTGTTTCTCTGTCCTCATATGGTCTTTGCACTGTGCATGTACACTTCTGATGTCTTTTTTCTCTTCTTAGAAGAAATCCAGTCATATTGGATTAGACTTCATTTAACTTTAATTACTTCCTTTCCTATTTCCAAATTGGGGGCTAAAACTTCAACATACAAATTTAGTGAGGAATGCAATTCAATCTATAAGAGTAACAAAAAGAATTATGTTTAGCTTAATTCCTGCTAACATAATTAGGAAGCCATATTGATATTTTGATTTTGAATTATGATCCTGAAAAATTTCACTTGGTTTATAAGTTTCATGTTGGTCTTTTTAAAATGATCTGTTGCTATTAGTAAGCCATTTCATGTCTGAATAACTTACAAATATCCTGATTAATCAGAACCAAATAAAGATTATTGTTTCCCTTATCACTTTTGTCACATTTTCTTCAGTCATCTTTAGGAAGCATGATCCATTTCCTACTAAATGATACAAATTTTATAAGTTTAAGTAAAGTAAAGCAGGAGAGCAATTTCTCTGAAAAGTCACTTCAATGTTAACAGAAAACCAGTCAGTGCACAAAGCACAACTGCTTAAGTTTCCACTGAAATCATTTTGGTTATAAATTACACAGAGTGTTTATTTGAAATCAAATATGCATATTTCATATTATTCTGAATGACAGTGACCATATGCAGCTTTTCAACCACATAAATTATATTAGATATGAATACACTAGCATGTCCAACTTAATGACATATGGTTAGAATCCTATTTCTTTCATTTTCAAAACTTGAATGTTTTTTATAATAACTAAAATGAATTTCATAATAATCTAAGGCTTTATTTGAATATATACCAGTAATGATCTCTTAACATTTATCCTATAGTGACTAAATTGATGCTTTTTGTATATATTTTTGGAAGTTGTTGGTAGGAATAACAAAAGAAATTTATGGTAAGCTATTTTAATGTAATTGATAAGGTGATTATAATGTTTTATTACTCATAATATTTATCATCCTCACAATTTAGAAACTACTGTTACTTCTGTATGCGTTAGTCACAGTACTAATTTCTACCTGAGTGCTGTGATACAATGATAGAAACTCCGAATTGAAGAAACTTTTCCCCAAAATGTATTGATAAACCTCTGCACCATTTGAGTCTAAAATAAGCCAAGGGTTCAAAATAATAGTTTAGATAAGAAAATCATTTTCACATAGAAAAAATGAAAAAGATTTTCTTTAAATTTTGAGAAATGATGTATAGTTACTATAATTTTTATATAGTTTTGAGTAATGCAGTACCCTTTGTGATTATGCAAAAGTTCATTTGAATTACATATTGCTGTATATTATCTTTTATATAATAATTTTTTACTATTTAGGTAAAAACCAACTTTATTATTATATAAGTAAATAAAGTTGAATAAGTGGGTTCTATAGTTAATATAAAGAATAAGGTTCTTATTTTTAACTTATTGGTACAAATTAGGTATGAAGCATTATTTGAAAAATAATGCATAAAGTGTATGTCATATAATTGAAAAAAACTTCTTTTTCATATAGAAATTCTATTAAAATAGAGACAATCCTTAATGATATATAATTAACACCTAAGTAATTCTTTAGCAATAAAGAATCTCTATTTTATCACAACCTGCCTCACAGTCTTGGAATTCTGAGCCTTTCCGAGTTACAGAAACAGTCTTTATGAGAGGAACCCTTTACACTGAGACTAGAAGGAAAACAAGTGGGCGAGAGTATTCAAATGGCTTCAAATCTTTGCTCCTCTCAGATGTTTACTAAAATAAAAATTGTTGGTAGAGGGCACGTTTACCTTTGGCTAAGACAATAACGCTAGAGATGTCTTTCTCCAGATTTTAGCTCCTAAGTATCTGTGTAAAAAAGTTAAAATAACCTTGAGAAGTCAGGTAAATATGTATACTTTTGGAGATCTTCTGGCTACTTGAGATCAAATAGATACACTCCCTGTTACAAATAAAATAATCAAGAGTTTCTTTTCAGTCAATGATATTATAATAGTCTTGTATGGTGCCAGATGGTAGCTACACTTGTAATGAGCATAGAATAATGTATAAACCTGTAGGATTACCATGATGTATACCTGAAACAATGTAATATCGTGTGTCAATCATACTCAATTTTTTTTCATACTCAATTTTTTAAACAACTATTTCTTCTCAATTTTTTTCTAGATATTTTTCAATGATGTTTTTTGGTGTTTTCCAATGAACTACACATTATATATATTTACAAATGTTAAAAAAATTTAATACTCTCCATTATCGTAGGTTATATGTATGTTGGCTTCAAAAAGTTTAAAAATTGTTATAGCAGGGAAAGAACAATGTTTTGGTTGTTTTTACTAAGGCAAAAGTTTAAGCTCTTTCTGAAAATTATTCCCACATGTAGGTTAAACTAGGTTACCTTTTCTGATACATATTTCTACAATTTCATTTAACCATTTAAAACTATTTTTTTTCTGAAGGGAAATCTAATCCAATATTATATTCAGACATGTTTTCATTTCTTGCTGGTAATTTTTACTAAACATTGAAATGAATCTATTGTTTGTGTAGTATAAATATTTTTATGTACTGTGCTCATGTTATTTGCTAATCAAGGGTTTAGTACACTTAACAAATACATGTTCTAAGAAAGCAGCTTTCCTTTCCCAATAAGAAGTATTCATGTGCTATTTTAAAATAAAATGGATAAAAACAAAAATTAAGTGAACATGATGAATGACTGCTTTTCAGTATGTTTTCTATAGATTCCAGATATGTAATGTCTAGCAGTTTTCCTTCTTTAGTGTTAAGTTCACTTTTTTTATTTTTATTATACAATAATCTGAACTTATCCTTATCCTTTACTTGAAGTAAATTGAAGAAAAACTAAGATAAGTAGTATGCCTGTAAGATATGGAGTATAACTTCTGAATATGTTTATATCTGATAGATTAAGAACATTAGCCAATTGTGAGAACATCTAAAATTTATTTTTAAATATTGTATATATATGCTATATATATTATGTATATTAATATTTATAATCAAGCCTGTAAAAACAAAATTCACATGAAGAAAAACAAAATAAGTTATTCAGAATATTTTTCATTACTCTTAGTGTCATTAAATATTTTTGTAAAGATTTATCATTTTCTGATTTTTTTTTCTGACTATTCTAAGCTTCTGAACCTATTCTGAACCTAAAATGTAATTCTAAATGAGATTCTGTGTAATAATATTAATTTACATAATCACAATTTTAAAAATAGCAATAGGATATTTACCTAAATTAACCAATGCGTTCAAACTTGTCTATAAGTACCTACGCAAACCCAAGCCAATAATAACTGTTCTAAATAAAATTAAAAATTTTAATAGAAAAACCCTAGAATTAGTGAAAGAGTGAAAAAAGGTTTATATTTTTTAGACATATTATTTATCTTTGGTTCAAACATTGCTTTCTGTAAACAGAATCTCTTTGGAGTCAATAATATAATGAATAATAGTCATTAGTATCAGCCTGCATTTATATGTGCTGACACATTTTTCATGTCACTGGTAATCTGCTAGTATTTTGCAACACAATGAAAACCTATTTGGTTAGAAAATTACAGAGGCATAGAAAAGTAGATTATCATCTTTCTGGGCAGCCTTTATTTATAAGGCAATTCCTTTAGCAGTATTTCTCATTTGATTAGTTTAATGTAGGAGTAGAAGTATAAATATTTAAGTACATTATGAAAACAAGATGGTAGGCAATTATTGGTAAGGCTTTTATTTTTATGATTAATTTCTAAAAGGGAATCGTTTACAGAATAATTTTTGAAGGATACAGAAAGACTGAGGTTAATAGGGCATGGTACTTTCTGCCTTATCAAGAGAAACCAAATAAAGAAAAAAATGTTGCTGTATGAGGAAAACATACCTTAGAAGCAGTCAAACTATCATCCTTCATTAACTTGGAAACTCTGAGTGGAAGAAAACAATGTCTAGTTCATGGGATATGAGCAATTGTGAAACACTGTGCAAATTAGAAACATAAGGTATTTTTTATAGGATTGCATATTAATATTCAAGTAACTTTTATACTTGTAATAAATCATGATTTTTATTTTAGTTAATATACATCAACTAATTTGCTCTTCACACCATCCTATGAACATCTTTGGTCTGTTTGAAGAATTATGTGGGAGAAAAATATCAGAGAGATGATTACATTTATAGGGAATTTTCTGAGAGCTAGTTCAGTTTTCTTTTACTCATGCCAGGATTAGAACTTCTACACCCTCTAGAGAGGGTGATAAGAGCTTTACTTGGGTACAACACCAAGAAATAAATATGTAAATTTGAACAAAAGGCAGAATTTTTGTTAGTAAATCAGAATGAACCATACTAGGAACCCAGAAGTAGCAGGCTTGTTCACTTAGCAATTTTCATTCATTGTCTATGAACATGGTTCATAGATACAAAACACTTCTTTGAGTTAAAAAATCAGGAAAATGAGATTGATATACCTTTTTATGCCAGTGGAAAGCATTTTTAGTCTCTTATTGCATTCTCTTTTTAAAACTCTGTAATATATAGTATAATCACCCTTTCTTACACAAGTGAAAAAAGTAAATAATATAGATGAAATGTCCAGTCTTAACTTCATGTAAATAGTGTTACAAATTTTCTCAATAGCTCCAGGATTGGGGGAAAAACAGAGAATTGTGAACTTCTGAATTTAGTTTTTATTTTTGTATGTAAACCCAAACTTTCAAGAATTCTTCAAAGATCTGGATATCATTTACTTTTGTGTTGAATACTTCAATTAATAATTAACTCTATTGATGGATGCAGCAAGATGCAGCTTTTTTTGTTTGTTTGTTTGTTTGTTTGTTTGTTTGTTTTTGGAACAGGCTCACGATTCCGAATAGAAGAAAAGCTTCTGAAATGAAGTAATGAGAAAATAAAAGACATTGATCTGCTAGGATCTGGGGCACACAGTACACTGACACAGTTCTTTAGGAACTTCAAAGAATATACATGAGGGACATTTGTTCCTGCTTTAAAAGACAGTTATGTAGGGTGGGAGGGAAAAGATGAAGATATAATTTGTCAGAAAGCAAACCAAAAGCGAGATACAGCTTTGAAACTACTGGATAATGCAAAACTTCAAAAATAATCATTAATCAAAAAGAAAAAAAGCCATGGACTATTGACATTTTTCGAGCTTATCTAAAAGTCAAGTGATGTTATAAGAACTGAAAAAAAAATGAGGTTTTCAGGAAATTATGTGATAAAAACAAAAATTCTGGCTTTTAACTTTTACTCCAAAGTCCTCTTAAAATAAATTCTTGGTAAAAGTTCTGACAAATCATAGAAATCTCAAGCTGCTAAATTCCTGTTATTTATATACAAATTAGTAATTTTATAAAATTATTAAATACGCCAGAATAGCACATGGCTTGATAAATGGCTCCTGACACTTATCTAAATTTTAAAAACTGTGCTGCTAATATGATATGTCAAGGTTATCACTGTTTATTCAAACTATGCCTTGGGACAATATTTTTCATAATTAAATTATGTAGCTGATTAGTACAGGTGAGAGGTAACAGAGAAATTTATGTGGGCTGGCCATATTTATCGTTAATCTTTTATTTTTTAATACAAAATTTATGTGTTTTATTACCATAATGTAAGACCTAATATTAAGGCTCATCTTTCATTTTGTTGAATAGATATTTTCACACATTCTGTGTAACAAATTGATCAGAATTCAACTATAATGTAAAGTATCATAAGAGTCATATATGAATGTATTGGAATGAAATGTACATAAAATATTTTGTTGCTTTTAAAATAGGTTAAAATGCAACCATCCTTTCTTTTAATGTTACTATTTGTAATAAGAAAAGACCGATCTATTTATTTCCATGATTATGCACATATGTAAATACGTGAGAGATGAGTCTAAAATTAAAACAAAAAGCTTCCATATGCTCTTTCTTCATGTTTATTTCACTTTCATCTTTTCTTGCCCCACTCCTTTCTTTACATTTCAGGTAGTAAGTCTACTCAGTGCCTCATTTCTTATTTAAATTTGGGGCACCTGTTCTCATACATGTAACTTTCTCTTCCAGTTTTTTTTTAAGTAATTATATTACACAATGTTTTACACACACAAGCACATAGATCCTTGTGAGGCTACCACTCAACCTAGGATATTACCTATTATATGGCTGAAATTATCTTTACACTCCTCTCTAATTTCATTCTCCAGCTTCCTCCTTCCCACACCCAGTCATAAACACTATCCTACATTTTAAAAATTATCATTTGCATTAATTTATTAAAATGATTAATCATAGTTATATATGATCAGAACATATAAATTAGTTTTGTTTTAAATTTATATAAGTGGAATTATGTTGTACGCATGATTAGAAACAGCTTTTTTCACCCAACATCATGTACATACAAGATTTACCCATATTTAACCTATGCGTTCCTGGCTCATTCATTTTCATCAATATATTCTATTTTACTTTGTGAATAAATCCAATTTAAAATTTTCATTTTTCTTACATTGGTTATTTGGCTGTTTTTTTTATAGTGGATTGAATAGTACCCCCCCCCCCCAAATTCACATCCACCTGGAACCTCAGAATGTGATCTTAGCTGTAAATACGTTTTTGCAGGATGTAAATTGGTTACGGATCCTGAGAATTAATTATCCTGGATTTAGAGTGTACCATAAATCCAATGGTACCCTCATAAGAAGAGAAGAGGAGGCAGAGACAAGAGGGAAAAAAGCCATGCAAAGCCAGAGAGGTGGGTGCTGGAGTTATGCTGCCATAAACCAAGGAATGGCAGGAAATACCGCAAGCTGGAAGATCCAAAGGATGCTCCCTTGGTCTGGAGAGACCATGGTTCTGTGCACACTGTGATTTCAAGCTTCTAATCTCCAGAACTATGACTGTGCAAATGTCTCCTGTTTTAAGCTCTCGGTGTATCTTCTATATCTCTTTAATCTCAATTTTATATTGTCCACTTTTCTGAATCTCTGGGCTTCACCATGGTTAACACCTTCAGGTTCATCTTCTTGCTCAACAGATACTTTTAATCCTATCTTTAGAGATGTTTCATCTGCTGATAAACCCATCTACTGAGTTTTAAATTTCAATAATTTCATATATTGTGTAGTTCTCTTCAATTTGCCATGAATTTTTATTCTTTCTTTTTCTTGATAATGTTTCTTATTCTATGCATTATTTCTTTAAGCCTTAGAAACATGATCATTTAATATTCTGCATCTAATAATTTAAACATTTAATTCCTTGGGGATTTATTTCTTCTTTCTCCTGGCTCTTCAGTGTTACTTTGTATTATATAATTTGTGTGCCAAAAACAATAGTGGATTTCTAATTTTGCGTAAAGATCTTGCAAGATTTTAATTTGTCTATCTATGCCCTTACTTGTAGGGACTTTGGTGATGATATTTATTTATTTTATTTAAAAGACTGTAGATAGTCCATTCTCTCTTTCTGTCCTTTATGTACTTATTTATTTTGTTTGCAGAATGAAATTTAAGAATAATTATGCCAAAAAAAAAGAATAATTATGCCAACAAACCATAGAAATCTTAATCGTTGCTCTTTTATGTGATTGACTTCATTATTAACCATGGGATTTTTATATATATCTTTGTTATATATATCTTAACCCAAAAATATATTAATGTCATTGCGAACATTAATATTGATACAGATATATTTTATATGCAATTTACCCAGTAGTTTCTCTAGACTTAGCAAACTCTGATTTATGAATAACTTGAATTTTTTTGCATCTTTGGATTATCTTAATGGACTCTGTCCCAGATGGGGCAGAGTATACTAATATAGTATATTAGTATGCATGATCAATTTTTTTCTGTACCATTTACCTATTTTCCCCACTCCCAGCTCCTGCCAATCACTTTTGTACCATCTGCTTCTATGAGTAGGACTTTTTGTTGTTGTCATTGTTGCTGTTTGATATTTCACATATAAGTAATACCACGTGGTTGTCTTTTTCTGGTTTATTTCACTA